>NC_050470.1:13944872-14306872 GCF_013373865.1 Monomorium pharaonis
AAGCTCGCGTCGATGGCTGCTACGCACACTCGCGATTACATGACGAGATTATGAATTATTAATAAAAATAGAACAAATTTAAATCGTAATAAACTTCTGTAAATAAGAAAGTCGAAAGAGAGAAAGCGATAGAAACGTATAGAACCTGCAAATAATATAATATTTGCCGCATCAAATTCTTTCATCGTTTTTTATGAAATATTAAATTAACGAAGATTTATCACGATTGATTCTTTATACATTCTCCTTTCGTAACCATCTTATTAGAAAATTACAAAATGTACGAAATACTATCCCTAATATACACTCTTTGTAAAATAACACGATAGGAAAATATTCACGTTTGATCTAACGACTTCAGGATAAATTATTCGATGCGACTTCTACGGTAATTATAGGTAATTAGAGATCAATGTTATGTCAAGTATCGTTAGTATGGTTAACTACAAAGGATTTTCTGTTGTATATGATAGAGAACTTCGAGTTTCTTTTATCGTTAATACATTATAAGTCACTGAAAATCTGTCGTAATTAATAATGCAATTAAAGATAGAAGAAACTCTAAGTTTTCTATGATATGGTTATGAAAGAAAATTCTTCGTTGTGTTAACAATACATGATATTGAACATTAATCTTTAAGCATAATTATCGTAGCATCGCGCCTAATCTATCGTGAAATCGTTACAAGAGAGGATATTTTTCTGTGTTATTACAAAGCGTGTAACATACTATGGATAAGTATTTCGCGTATTTTAATACGACACCTCTCTTTCTCTCTCTCTCTCTCTCTCTCTCTCTCTTCCTCTCAAGCACTACGTAGTACACAAATACAATAAATATTACCACTTTTAACAACATCTTTAGTTTGCATTATTCTACTTTTATTATGTGTAATTTAAATAAAATTTTAATAATTATCATTTCTTTATATTTTTAGTGTTAAACACGCTCGAAGAAAAAAATTAGCAAAAATTATCATCAGAACTGCGATAAATAATCAGCACAATACTTTCTTTCTGAGTGTCGTATCGTATTTAATGTTAAAAGTGTTAAAAAATAGTAATCTTGTTGAAAAGATCTTTTATGACATATAATGAAACTCAAATAGTATTGATTGGAACTGTTATTAAAAATGACGTTTATTGTGTTTCTGTAAATACTTTAGAGGGAAAAATATTCTGCTAAATTCGCGAAATACATCTTTTTATTTTTGTCTTTTTAATATAAAAATTGCAGCAACGTTCTGCTTTATTTTTTTTAAAAACTCTAAAATTGTAGAAGTGTTAGTGGAATTATTTTTTTGATATTAAGTAAGTCACATCTCAAAGCATTACCGAAAAATATAAAAATTTTACGGTTTGTTCTATTATTACGTTTAAATTTATGTGTAAAATTTTGAATTCTGAATTATTTTATTCATTATTGAATTTTTTATTTACTCTTGATTCTTATGTAAAATTATACTTTGTACTTTTTTTGTAAATTCCATAAAAAAGTAGCATTACGAGTTAAATTAAATTTCTTACATTAAGATGTATAATTATATTAAAATGTAAAAAAATATCGCTGCAAAAATTCACTTGAATTCACTTATTCGTTAAAGTCTTTTGTCAAAAATTATCACACACACTTGCTGCATAAGTTATTATAAGAATAATTTTTTATTTTCGTTTTTTTATCCCAGACAGCATCAGATATCGTGCGAATATTCTACTCTCATTCGTAATGTACTGTGATCGTACCGAATATACGTAAAATATTCATATAACGTCTCAGTAGAATGTCATTTTGGTATATCCTCAAGATAAACTTAGAATATAGCGATTAAACTTCGCAACTCCTACTGAATGTACTGAGATTATATCTAATATACTCAAAACATCCGTAGAATATCCTGTGATATATCTCATGTATATTTATCACATATTTTTAAAATATCCGCGTAATATCGAAAGTAAATCATGTTAACGCCATCTGTGATCTGTAACGTTACGCATTTTCGGCTGCCATGTGACGCAGACACGTGGTAAAGTGTGGGGTGTGAATTTATAAATGTGCAAACACAAGCTCACGGGCATTACGGACAACGCAGGACAACGTGGTTTTCATTAGAGGTAAGTAAATCCGTTTTATATTTTTCCACCATACCTCTGTCTAGGACAATACGGAATTTGTTACAGTAATGGGTGACGCTGTCGCGCTTGAATTCAATCTCTAGTAAAATGTAAAGTCGGAGCGTAAATTGAATGTAATCGTTAACGCTTCTATTACTCTCTCTTTACATTCGACTTACGCTCCGATTTTACATTTTTACCAGGGTTGTGATCGCTATTCGAAAATCACGTCGCGATTATTTATCAGCCGGCAAAACGTTCTCAGCTTAAAGGCAACATAAAGGTGATGCGTAATCATTTTCAGACGTGCGTTCAGGAATTACGTTCAGATAACTCTGGTATGCACATAAGATATAATATTATATATAGTAACGTAAACTATAATAATATATATATATATATATATATATATATATATATAAAATGTAGGTTATAACCTACAATTATCTGAGCATAATTTCCCAACGCATCTCAGCGTATTCAACAGATATTATACTTCATTTCTCGCAATAGCTTCCAGATGTGTGAAATGATTTTTTTCAGCTATCGTCTAGCGCGGCGAGACCGACACTAAAGACAGGATTTATTCGATTATTATACCACTGATGGTTTAATCCCACGGATTTGTACACAGCTGAGTATAATTATGTCCAGGATTATGTAAGTTAATAATTTTTAACTAAAATTATCAAAACATTTTATGTGTAACTTGTAAAACTTTTATCTATATTTCTCATTTCTTATATATATATTTGTATTACTAAATTTCTTATATAAAAAATAAGAATAATTGCAATTTCTTGGTCAAAGCAGATCTTGATGCCAATATTAATTTTTATATAAATTATCCCCAAATAGCAAAATATCTCTAAAATTCCTACAAAATTGATAAACACAATTGAGAATATTGGTCAACTATTGGTCTAAATATGTTCGCAAAATAACACAATTTTAAATCAATCTCAAGCTGAACATAAGTGTTCTTAATTGTGGCCCAATTCTGCATCAATTGAGTTAAAGATTTTTTAACTAAAATTGTTAAATCAATTGTAACTTTATAATAGATTAATGGCAATATGATCTTAAAATGTCAATTTTGTATTAATTACAAGTTGTTTAAGTGGACAAATTTTAAAAACTATATATATGTATATGTATATAGCTCTTTAGCATTGAATTAAATAATAAAGGTAAAACAATTGTACATTTTTTATAAAATTTATTAAAAATACTTTTATTTTAATATATACGTAGGTTAGAAAGTTTTCTACCATTTTTATAATTTTTTAGAAATTAAATGTTAACGTAACATTAAAGAATATTAAGTAAAGTAATATTAAGAAAATTAATTCTTGGAATATTTTTTCTTATATCTTTGGTTGAGTGGAGTTTTTATTCACGTTCAGACGTATTGGAAAAATTTTGCTAAATTTGAAGACGAGCATTTCTAAATCGTTGTTTTGCATTATTTAATGCTGCTGTCACGCAATTTTGGAGTTCTTGCTCATTTAGAGCTGGATAATATAAATTTCCTGACAATGATTCTGTAATAAACTTTATTTTATTAAAAATTTTATTAAACAATGTTAAAACTTTACTGTGAATAATAATATTATATCTTACCATAAAATGCTTCACATAATTTTGTATTTTGAATGGGAATTGTTTTGATATTTTCAACTGCTTGTTTTGACCATGTTAGGTTATTGCAAAAATTATTTGTCAATGCTTCTTGTGTTATAAAATTTATAAATTCAAATAGATTTACTTCGCCCAAGAAAAGAAAGCAATCTACCTAGAATTATATTTTTATTAATCATAATAATATATCAATAATTTATTTATTCATCAGTAGTAAAATTACAAACTCACAAGTTTATTATATTTTTCATCTGAGATGTCTTCCAAAGCCATAAGTTGTTCCTCATTATTTATTGGTAAATATGACGGCTTAGTAGGTTTTCTTTTACTTCTCTTTAATTGTCGCACTTCTGTGATAAAATTGCTGTAAGATAAAATTCCATAAAACTTTCTGATTTAAAAAAAGATATAATAAATTTATGCATATTTATGAAAAGTACACTATAGTAATATACTTTTATTTAATATACTACATTGTTTTATATCAGGGTTGAGTAAGTTGATATATTTTTTAACTAAATTAATCTGAAGGTAATGACTTATAAAATTAATTCAGATAAAATAAAAGTTACATGAATAAATAACTAATCCGATTAAAAGTTAAAGATTAATGTAACACTCAAGTTAAATTAAAAATTAATTTTGTATAGTATGATTTATATTAAATTATAAAGTCATGTATTTAAGTTTGATTACCAAAACAATTAGAATATAGATTATTAAATATTTTTAATACTTTATTAATACTTTTCTTTGCAAATAAAATTTACATAAAACAACAAAGAATATATTATTTAGTGTGTTGGAATATATTTCTTTTCACAGAAATAAATTTTTAACTTAGAAAAAAATTAATAAGTTAAAGTTTACGTGTTTTAAAAATAAGTTTAAATTAAAAGTTAAATCATTAAAAATTAAATAAGTTAAAATTATTCATTTTTTAACTTTATTATTAACTTTATTATTTTAACTTTTTAACTACTTACTATTTTGTTTTATATATTACATATTATTCTATATTAGTGACTTTAATTACAAATACATTAATAAATTTAAAAAAAACGAGTTTAATATTTCCATTTTAGATTTACTCACTCCAGTTTTTCAACAAGAGCTAATTGTCTTTCATTTAGATTGTTGTACAAATGCCTGAAAAAATTATTCATAATTTAAATTTTTACAAATATATTATTTATTTTATATATTTTACAAATATTTTACATATTTTAATATTATTTTATAAATATTATTTAAATTGATCAAGTATTAAAGTAAAAAAGTAGCAAAATAATATAACATTTTTATTTTTATTAAAAAAAATTTTAGTACATACTTTAATCCATTTATTTTAGTTATTAATGTTGCAAAGTTATTTTTTTCAAAATTTTCTTTTTGATTAGGAGTATATGATTCTGAATTCTCATCGTTTATGGATGGATTATCGCTGTACGAACTATTTATCTCTAAATTCTGTACATTGTTTTCGCTAACAATTAATTCTTTTTCGATAGCAGATTGTTTATCAAAAATGTCATTATTTTCATTGGATATTGGCTGTGTATTATTGGTATCTGAAATTATAATATTATTAATGTTTTAAACTTTTATTATACACACACACATATTTACATTCTTATATATACAGGGTGTCTGGTATTTTTTTATGGGATTTTTATGAGCAGGTAGAGCGCATGAAACTGAACAGAAAAGTCCTTACCGTTTTTCCATTTTCGCAATAGTTAACAAGTTAGTGACTTGTAAAATTTTCTGTATTAGCCCGGCCTACCGACAAATGCAAGCGCGCTGAGCGCCCGGTCGCGGCGGCCGCCCCTCCTTAGCGCTTGAACCTTGAGATTGCTAGGCGCGCGGGGGGAGTTGTTACAACAAGCAGCAATGACTACGCACAAGCGACGCGTAACGCTAAATTCTCCCTTTGAATTATTTGATAGTTCCTTACCTTTTTGAATATTTGATAGTTCCTTACCTTTTTTAATGAAAATAAAATTTTCTAACAACAAAAAGTATGTGTACGTGTACATACATGTGTACAAAAAATATCAGATCTAATGCTTAAAGAAGTGATTACTAAATTTATTTTTTAATAAATAACGATTATTTTTAATAAAAAATATTTTTTTCATGATAGTCTTAAACATCGTAAACTGTCATTATAAATTTTAAAAGAGAGCTATTATCATATGCTCGAAACAAAATTTATGCTTCTTCAAAAAACATTAGAAAATTTTATCGATTAAAATAGAAATGACAAACAAAAAAATGTTTGTTTCAACTTTATATTCTTAATTAAAAATTAAGTAACTAGGATATTTATATTTTTAATAAAATTAATCCTCGTGATAGATTTATAATACACGAAAAAAACTTTATGGTAAAAATTACTATGATAAATAGTAAACGCGGGCCAAGGAGGAATTATGAAAATTTTTATTATGTTTTTCATCAAATTACGACAATATTTACACTACTTATATGATATAATTCTCTGAAATTTCTTCTTACAGTTCGTGGTTACTATCATAAATAATAAAATCATACATAATTTTACTATAAAATTTTCTTCGTGTAAATTTACGAATATATGAATTTATTAAATGTTTGAAAACTTATAAACAATATTTATTTAATTTAAGAAAATTTTAGTTTGTAATGTGTGTGTGTGTGTGTGTGTGTGTGTGTGTGTGTGTGTGTGTGTGTGTGTGTGTGTGTGTGTGTGTGTGTGTGTGTGTGTGTGTGTGTGTGTGTGTGTGTGTGGAGGGGGGGATACATACATACACGAGCTAAAGAATAATCACTTTGTGACAGGAAAATGATTATTCCTTAATTCAAGAATTGGTTTGTAATTTGTGTGTAATTTGTGTGTGTGTGTGTATGTGTGTGTACATACGCGAAAATGTTAAACATTATTTGTTTTATGTAAAGTGTGGTGTTTATTATCAACAGAATACTCTTTTCAGTCATTAAAAATAAAATAATTATTAAAAAAAATACAATTAAAAGTGAATAATTGATTTTTTTTAAACTAGAATCATATTTTTTTACGTGTACATGTATAGTAATCAGCGTAAATAGTAATAGTGATATAAAATCGCAGAACTAAGGCATAATCATTTTCCTGTCACAAAGTGATTATTCTTTAGCTCGCGTATGTACGTACAAGAATTAATTTTATTAAAAATATAAATATCCTAGTTATTTAATTTTTAATTAAGAATATAAAGTTGAAACAAACATTTTATTTGGTTGTCATTTCCATTTCAATCGATAAAATTTTCTAATGTTTTTTGAAGAAGCATAAATTTTGTTTCGAGCATATGATAACAGCTTCTTTTAAAATTTATAATGACCGTTTACGACGTTTAAGACTATCATCAAAAAAATATTTTTTATTAAAAATAATTGTTATTTATTAAAAAAATAAATTTAGTAATCACTTCTTTAAGCATTAAAACTGATATTTTTTGTACACATGTATGTACACGTACACACATACTTTTTGTCGTTAGAACATTTTATTTTCATTAAAAAACGTAAGGAACTATCATAACTCAAAGGGAGAATTTAGCGTTACGCGTCGCTTGTGCGTAGCCATTGTCGCTTGTTGTAACAACTCCCCCCGCGCGCCTAGCAATCTCAAGGTTCAAGCGCTGGGGAGGGGCGACCGCCGCGGCCGGACGCTCAGCACGCTTGCATTTGCCGGTAGGCCGGGCTAATGCAGAAAATTTTACAAGTCACTAACTTGTTAACTATTGCGAAAATGGAAAAACGGTAAGGTCTTTTCTGTTCAGTTTCATGCGCTCTACCTGCTCATAAACATCCCATAAAAAAATACCAGACACCCTGTATATGTATATATATATAATTTTTTGTAGAAGAGACAGAGCGTTTTCATATGTATGTATATATTTACAGTAGTATTTTAATTTAGAATTGCAGATTATAAGATAATATCCTTTTTTTTTTAATTATTAGGATTGTCCTAACAAGAGATTAAAAAATAGGTGTTCAAGTAATAAATTTGAATTTTATATTTTTTGAAATTAACTATTAATAATATTAATTTAAAATAATTTTAGATTAAACAATTGGCATATTCAACATGTAAAGATTTGAAAGCTTCGTATTTGCGTATAATGAAGCAAACATTTTCAAATGAGGTAGCAATTCATTACAGCTGGTATGATGCTAAAAAAAAGAAAATTTTTCGAAATTGATGATATGCAAAGTAATTATTAGTAAGTAAAATATTGATAAACTATATTTTTATTTTTATTATTATTTACATTACATGTTAATAATTGGTAAAATAATTTTACACATTTGTTGATAGAGATATTTTTTATTTATAAAAAAGAATAAAATAATAAAATAATCTAAAAATCTATTATTTTTGCAGGGGTGTTAAGAAATGCACATGCTAACGCAATCGACGAAGAAATGTCAACTCCACTAAAAATATGGTTTGCTCATGCAAAAGAGCGCATGAAAAGGGAAAGAGGAAAAGGAAGAGAAATAGAGTGACTTGATTGATAGAGTAATATGATTAAAAGAAAAATGTTTTAAATAAATATATTGTATTGTTTTTTATATATGTATTTTATGATTTTAGTGTATTATGTACATACGTATGTACATTATGTTTTATATATACAAAATAAAAATAAAAATACTTATAAAGTGTAAAGAATAAAATTGTTACCTAATCTATATAAATGTTTTATGTGTGTGTGTGTGTGTGTGTGTGTGTGTGTGTGTGTGTGTATATATATATAATATACACGTGCGCGCAATGCTGTGTAAATCCTTCATGAAAAAATACTATTGAACTCACCAAAAAACTATTAGAACTAATAGTGTGTCTAATAGTATTACTATTAGTTCCAATAGTTTTCAATAATTTTTTAAACACTTTGGTTACAGTCACGTTCGAGGATATTTCAAGAATATTCTTTATAAAATTATGCCTGCGTTTCTTGGAACATTATCTTTCGTAGCACGAAATATTTTGCCCATTTCATAACGTACAGGAGCAATATAATTGTATGATTAAACGAACTTACCTGTAAGTGAAGTTCTATCATAATTGTATGAAGCGCCTCTTCCAATTTATATTTGTTATAAATCAGTTTAATAAATGTTAGAAAGATAAAACATGTATGGTTAAATAGTATTTTCATAAATAAATATAAATAGTTTTTTACTGATTTTTACATATGCGAAATAACATGTGAAATAACTAATAAAAATATCTGTTTTTAATCTGTTCTTCTGATAAAACTAAATTTTACATTAAAATATATCGCAATGCAATATGTCAACAAGATTTTTATAATATTACATTTCCGTTGTAATATTACTACAATATTATAATATTACTGTGATACTATAGCAATATTATATGTTGTGCGAGTTTTAACTCACTGAGTATACAGGGTGTTTAGTAAAAATTTATGCAATTTTTATAAACGGGTAGAGCGCATTAAACTGAACAAAAAAGTCCTTTACCGTTTTTCCATTTTTGCAATAGTTAACGAGTTATTGATTACACAGGTACACAGAAAAGTGTTTTTTTTTTAATTAGAAGAAAATAAGCCAGTTCAGCAATTTTGACCTTGGATTTGAATTTAGCGAGTCAAAATACATAAGGATTAATTAGTTTGGTCTGCTGAACCAACCACTTTTTTGTGTGCCTGTGTAATTAATAACTTATTAACTATTGCAAAAATTTAAAATGGTAAAGGACTTTTCTGTTCAGTTTAATGCGCTCTACCTGTTTATAAAGATTGCATAAATCTTTACCAAACACCTTGTATAACGGAGGGATAACATTAGGTGAAATTGATACATATGTAATAATTTTATATAAAAATAGTGATACCAAAAGTCAGAAAGATAACACTAAAAAAATGTGCCGTTAAAGGATGCAGAAGTGTTTACTCAAAAGAATGTGATAAACGTTTCTTTTTGTAATTATATATATTGAATTCTAGATTTTATTAATACTTTATACACATATATCCCACACAGCAAAATATATTTGTGGGCTCTTCTCAAGATATCTTGTCAAGATATTGCAATATCTCAAAGATATTTGATGAACGTCTGAGTAGCCATTAGACGTTACTGGAATGTATTAATGTCCGCACTTAAGAAAATGTAGAAATATCGTAAAATGTAATAAAATACAATTTTATTTTATTTTTTAGATATCTGTGATTATTGTCAATATATTTGATAATTGGTGATCAATTAGCAAAGAGACGACCAGATTAAACAGACTGTAAAGCCATATTTTGCTTTTCTGTGTTGCAGTTTTATTACCTTCTGAAAACTAATGAAGCAGCATATTTTCAGCTTACACATATGCCTTTAACTGTATTTGCACCTACTAATCAAGCGTTTGAGAAGTATAATGGGAGCTTGGAGAACTTGGCTTTGTATCACATGGGTAAGTAGAAACTTTACATTTATTTATGTCACATTTGATAATTTAAAATATACAGACATGAACAATTTGTTAGCAACTTAGAAGAAAATTTAATTCTTTACTGATATTCTAGACTTATCAGTGATTCTAGTTAGTCTAATTTTTCTCTAAGATCAGCCTTACTTTTGTTCAGCTGTTTTTTACTTTTTCAAAATTATATATTTAAATTATTTTAAATACAAAAAGATTATTTGTATTTATATATCATACATTCTAAAAAGTACTGATCATATTTTATCTGATCATATTTTATCTATACTGATCATATTCTATAAAATAATTGTACACAATCAAAATATTCTACACAAATATATTGTACACAAGAAAATTGTACGTAGAAAAACTGCACAAGAATTATCGTTGAATTAAAAATTACACACGAATGTATTGTATGTAGAAAAACTGTTAGTGGACAGTTTTTTTACGTACAATACATTCGTGTGCAATTTTTAATTCAAGGATAATTCTTGTGTACAGTTTTTCCACGTACAATTTTTGTGTGTACAATATATTTATGTAGAATAGAAAGAGAGGGTTAAGATGGCGGAGTAAATAGTTGGATAGGATTGTAGTTCTGGAGTTTTTTGGAGTTAATGAGAGTTGAGGAAGGTGGAGTAAAAGAAGAGGTGATTGGAAAGGAGGTGGACAGTGAGAGGAGGTCGGGTCATTGGAGGAAAGGAAAAGGAGAAAGAATGAGCTACAAAAAAAGTGAAGAAAGATTTTAAGCTATAAATTGAGAAGAATGGCGAGGTGAGTAAGCGTTTGCTGAAGGAGAAGAGGGGAGGAGGTGCTCGGAGGACGCTGGTGAAGAGCGAGAGTGGCGGAGGATGGCAAGTAGCGGCTGGTGAGAGATGGAGCCAAGAGGAGTTGTGACGAGAGATCGATGCACAGATCAATGTAAGAGCGAGGTGAACGCATGGGTGCGAGAGATTGGCCGGAGTGTGTGTAGAAGAACTGTGCAGATGACGGCAGGAGCAGGTGTTGGAGAGCGATTGGGAGATTGACGCATCGATATATCGCGATGAATGATGAAAAGCGGTGGTTGGAAGAGAGTGCAAAATGTGAGACGAGTCGAGGTATCGAGTGAGAGATTAGAGCATTGGCAGAGAGGTTAAGAAGGAGGAGAATGATCGAAAGAAAGGAGACCTGCGTGGAGTTGAGAAAGAGGAAGAAAGAGTTGAGGAGTGTGGAGCAGGTGTGGAGAAAACGGTGAAGGGAGAGAAGAAGGAGGAAGATTGACCACAAGGATCCAAGTGAGAGTGGAAGAAAAGGATGGTAGGAAAGAGAGAGATGAAGAGAAAGCTGAAGGTAAACGCGAAGAAGCTAGAGAGAGAAAGAGAGGAGGAAGAGGAGAGATGGACGGAGAGAAAGAGAGATGACGGCTGGAGGAGAGAGCAAGGTGGAGATGAGGAGGATTATCGAGAAGACGAAGGTAGAAAAGAAAATGACGAGAAAGAGGAGAGGGGATAAAGGTTGGAGAAATCGGGGAATACATTTGAAGATAGGGAGAAGAGGAAAATAGGTGAGAGGACAGGAGAAGGAAGACAGTAGGAAAAAAAGAGAATGGAAAACAGGAAGAATGAGAGAGAAGAAAGGTGGGAACGCAGTGGATACAAGGACGGACTGGAGGAAAAAATTGAAAGCGAGAGGGGTTCAAGGGGGGAGAAAGAGGAGGAGGGTGCACAGTTCCGGTACAAGAGAATGGGTGAGAAGATGGAGGAGAGGCGGCTGGAAGAGAAGAGGATGGATAGGGAGAGGTTGAAATGGGAGGAGAGACAGAGAAGTTGGTTCGAGGAAGTAATTGAGGCAAGAAGGAAGAAGAGAGAAAGGTGTATTATTTGGAAAGGGGTTGAAGGTGGTAACTCGGAAAAGAAGGAAGACTGTATGAGGATGATCATGAAAAAGGGGGAAGAATGAGGGGTAAATATGCGTGGAAGGGAGGGAGAGGTATTATTTGTAAGGTTGCACATGGTCAAGTCGCAAAGAGTTTGATAAGAGAGAGATATGGAGATACGGATGCGCGCGCGCAGCACAGATGTGATTTTATGTAGTAGAACGGGGTATAAGAAGATGTTGATAGAGGGTCGAACGGGGAGGGAAGTGTTAATTGTGAGGTTGCAGAATGATCAGGGCGTGTAGGGCTAAAGAGACATCCTATGTTTAGAAAATATGTATAATGTGAAGAGACTGCAAACCCTGAGGGGGCGCAGTATAATAAATATATATCTATCTACATTTGTGTAGAATATTTTGATCGTGCACAATTATTTGTGTAGAATATGATCCCATACAGCACCGAAAGATTACAAAAACATTGCAGAAACCGTACATTGAAATATTGTAATATTGCATGGACGTTGCAAAATGTTCTGCAATGTTACTGCAAGCTTGCGGCAACGCTGAAATGTCCGCCCTGAGAAATATTACAATGTAAGACTACTGCAATGTTACGGTGCAATGTATTTGATGCATTAAAACGCGTTGCTATAAATATGCATAACGCTTTAAATTTAATAGATAAACTTTGAGAATATGTAAAGACAAGAGAGATAAAAAGAAATTTGTTGCAATTTATGTAACTTTATAATCTCTCTTTCCATTCAAAATTCGGATAAAAAATTGTGAATTTACGCAATTGCAATGAATTTTTTAAAATTTCTCTGAAATATTTTTATACATTTTCAAAGTTTACCTATTAAAATCTAAAATATATTAGAAGCGTAGTAAAAAATTAGAAAATTATTATTACATTTTATATAAGAATAAAAACTTACATAATATTCTATTATCTAAGTAGCATTATTTTTATTATGTAGCATTATTTTAGTTATTGTCAAAAGCAATAATATTAATGAATACATATGAAATTTTTAGCATTAATATTTATAGCCGATTAATTGCACTTTTTGAGATTTATAATAGAATAGTAAATTAAAAAATTTTTCAAATAAAAGAATAAAATTATCATATATGATAATTTTATTTTTTATTAAAAAAATTGTTTAATTTATTGTTCTATTATAAATCTCAAAAAGATTATAATTCTTGGTATAAATATTGCACACAAATCCAAATATGTAAATCTCACAAAACTATTTAAAAATGTCACAAATGTCTTCTTACACAAATTTGCACGTATATTGGAACACTTGATGCATATTTTTTAATATGTATATTTTTGGAATTTTATAATATTTCTGCAACATTACTGGAATGTTCCGGCGTAATATTGATATTGCATGTTTCTAAAGCGTCTCTGCAATATTACATTGCAACTCGTAATATTGTAACGTTGCAACACTGTTGCTGAAAGTTTCTGTACTGTATGGGATCAGTGCATTCTAAAATATATTAGAATCAATAACAATGTTTTTTATGTAATAAAAAGAATACCCGTCAAGGATTACCCCAAAAAACAGTTACGTGGCATCCACGTGGATGCCGATTCACGTAGCATTAATATGGATATCACGTACTGTTTTATTGGGGTAATAGCTGCAGCTAGATTATAAAACTTACACAGAGAAAATTTTATACTAAAAATAGCTATGTAAATATTAATCGCGGATCAATAAAGGAATTATAAAAATTTTTACTATATTTTTCATCAAATTATCGTAGCATTTACACTACTTATGGTACAATATAATATAAATTTATCTTTATGATCTACGATTACTATCATACATAATAATTTGTACTATAAAATTTTTTTGTGTACAATTACACAAAAAACTGGAAATATATCTATTAATAACAAGTATAAAATAATATTTCATAAAAGTTAATAATGTGCAATAGAACAAAGTAATCGTAATGCAATACTCAAATCGAAACTACAAATCTGCAAAATCAACAAACAATTAAATCGAGAATTCTGTTGCTTTTTCATACGGCATTTCCTGAGATAAGCTGTGTCAGAGAAACGCGAAGAAAATTTTCGACACAGTCGTTGAAATTCAATTTTCACGGTTTGGCGGAGACCATCCCCGCCATCGATGCATCGTAACGCATCAGCATTATTTCCATTTCTTGTTCAGTTTTCGTTCGTCGGAGTGCACTAGCTTTGCCGAATCAAGTGTCAGTATTTTACCCTTTGATATTGAACGGCCGCAACCGCGCATGCATCTGTAATGCATCCGTTGTCGACGAGCTATAAAGCCGTGCTCGGATTGAAAGTCGCATTTGATACAGGGAAGACCGGGGCTAGTTGTTACACTTCTTTCATAATTTTATTTTTACACAAAATTAAACTGGAATGCAAACCGCAAAAATATTTTTTAATAGCTACATCCTTAAACTAAAGGAAAATATTTTTTTAATAAATAGTATTACTGACTCAAACGCATTAATAAAAAATATGAGATGACTGCACATGTAACAACTAACTCCATATGCAGGGTAAGTTGTTACCATGGTTGGATATTAACTATTTAAAAAGTTGAAAATTAATAATAAAGTTAAAAAGTTAATAACTTTTAATATTGTAGCAAAACTATTTTGCCACTACCGCGTGTTCACAGAAATATCGAAAAATTTTTCTGAGTCAGGTAATCTTATTGCCTGCACAGGAAGGTGAAAGAAAAATCTAGAAACGTCGGTTCTTAAGTATATAAAAAGAAGAAAATTTATGGCGAATTTGGTTGGATGCACCAGTGTGCACTAGTGCGCATTGAGTGCGCTCTCGTTTAGTGCAGTTTAGTTTTTCCCATTTTGAATACAAGCCAACAGAATACGAAACACTAAACGAGTGCGCACTAGTGCGCACTGGTGCACCCAACCGAATTCGCCATTAGTAAAATGTTCACTGTTCTTCCGTACACGACGCTCGATACATGATTTATTTTGGTTACAACTTTTTCTGTGCGGACTACCGGTGTATTCAAAGACAGCAATAAACTCAGTGTTACTTTTACCTTAAGTCATTTTATCTTGGTCTTCCTACCGTTAGGCATTTCGATATTAATTCTTTACATTGATATTCAAAGTAGTGACCCCGACGTGATTCGAAAGAACGTGGCCACGAAAATCAGAACGCATTTTTCTCGGTAGTATGGTGAAAGTGTGAAGAAAATCATGCCGTCGGTTCAAAATGACAACACCGCGAGGCAACAACCGGAAGAGCCAACCGAGTCGGAGCCCAAAGGAGCGACTAAAATGAGACCAATGCTACTACCGAATAGCGTAGTAAATCGCGTGGAAACATGAGTGCCAGATTTCACGCCGAACGACCTGGAGCTTTGGTTTCAGGTAGCCAATCAAAGTTTTTGAACTCCCGGAATTACGACTGACGACACTAAGTTTGGTTACGCCCTCACGGCATTAGAGCCTACGTACATTACCGAGGTACGCGATATGATGATAAGTCCGCTTATGGAACGCGCGTACGAAATATTAGAAACCGAATTAACAAAGCGATTTAGTATATCCTAGGAATATAAAACGCGCCGCTTATTAGAACACAAGGAGATCGGAAATCGCAAGCCCTCACAATTTCTGCGTCATTTACGTGGGCTCGGCCGGCTCAGCGATAAGGCAATCGGGGATAGCATCTTGAAAACGATTTGGTTAAGTCGGTTTCCTGCGAATGTTCAGCCGTATCTCGTGACGCGCATTGAGGATTTACTTGATTAGTTAATGGACATCGCGGACGTGTTTGTAGGAACAATACGCGCTTCTTCTCTGCAGGTGACCGAACGGCATTACCGATATCCCGGGGCGCGCAAACGGATACAGCAGCTCTCGAAGCGCGGATAAATTTGCAAATGGCCCAGCTGTGCGTCTAACAATACAGAAGGAAGCGGTGGATTACCACTTGGCAAAAATCCGTCGAAGCAGTCGCACGTTCAGAACGTGGCCGTAGCGGAACTCGTGGACGACCGCGCTCACGTTCGCGCTCACGCGGCAGAGGACACTGCAGCAACGGATTATCCTGGTACCATTGGCGATTCGGCCCGGATTCTAAGCAATGCGAACCGCCGTGCTTAGAAGCGACGGGAAACGGTGGCACATCAGTAGAGGCGGCCGTTGATGCAAGCCAAATGACGCGTCAGCGCCTGTTCGTTACCGACTGGCACAGCAAGATCAGATTTCTAGTGGATACCGGCGTGGACCTGTGCATGTATCCGCGACGGTTAGTGCACGGACCGTGACAAAAATCCAGATACGAACTTTCGGCCGCGAACGGAATTTCGATTTACACATTCGGAACAGAGACGCTAATGTTGAATTTTGGACTGTGGCGTGTGTTTACGTGCAGGCGATTCGTCGTGGCAGATGTTACGAGGCCGATTGTCGGGCATTCTTATCGTTTTACGGACTGTTAGTTGACATCCGGAAATGGACGGAGTAACTAATTTCACGGCGCATGATAGAGATGGACAATATAGTTCAATAGTATCGATATATTGTATTGATGCGTATCGTAAATTATAATATCAATGTACCTAAATATCAATAAAAGAAGTATTGATAATATCAATATCGATACAAAAAATTTTCTTTTAAAAACCAGTAACATAAAAGTTAAAATTTTTTATTGCTGGACTCAATACTGAGAAGGCGAGATAATAATTACATCTAACAAAAGTGTTAATTTTGTATCTATTGCGCCGTTAAACTGAATAATTTACTAGCTCTCTTTTTCTTTTATGCGTGTACTGAATGTACGCGCGCGCGTGTGTGTGTGTGTATGTGTTTAGTATTGTAACGCGCGCGGTCTTGGAAATAAAGAGACATTATTTCGTTCAAATCAATTTTATTGGTAGCGTTTTCGATACACGTCTTCACAGGCTCGCGGTCACTTCCCAACTGTTTATTTATATAAATTTATCCCGTTGCCCGGCTCCAGACATCTGCACTGCAAAACCAAATGTGTAATATAAGTGTGTAAGTGTGCAAAATTATACATTTATATGTGTAAAATTACACATTTATGTGTGTAATTCAGTTTTCTGTGTAACAATAACACATTATGCTGCGTAAAGATAATGAATTTACATATTTGACCGTGTAGCAGTACACGTTTCCATATTTAAATGTAAAAACGTGTACCTCCAAATAATTTAAATGTGTAAAAATACACGCAAAATATAACTTTACACATTTAAATCTTGTTACACATGAGTTTCACGTGTAACTAGTCAAACCAAGTGTGTAATATAAGTGTGTAAATGTGTAAAATTATTATATATGTATATATATTTGGTTTATTATATTTGGAAAAAAGATATTTTATTCGTAAAATTCAACATGTTTCTGATTAATGAACAATATTAATGAACACATACTTAAACATAAAAACATAGAAAAAATCTTTTCTAATTCTTTGATGGTCCGTTATATACTATCGAGCATAGTAATTTTTTATATAAAATTTTCTCCGTGCACGGAGAAAAAAGATTATGAAAAAGGTATCATGCTTGACATTATAAACCGAATACAAACGTCAAGTGTAAATTTAGTGGTAAAGAAATAAAAAAAAATTACTATTTGTTATGCATAATTTCAACTAGATTAATTTTTCAAAAAAAAACAGGATAAACTTATTAATTTAGTACAGTAAAACATATATAAAAAAATTTTTTTACTTGATTATGGCAAAAAATTAGTATCTCATAATTAAATATAAAATTTAATTCATATGTATTAACCCTTCGAGGTCACACTGGGTGGTTACCACCCATTGCTTAAATTCAACACATATCTTTCCGATTTAAGAAAAAATGATATTAGTAATGCTATTTAATGGTAATTCAAGGTTTTATCTATGCTCTTGTACTATACTGTAACTGAAAGTCGCATTGGTTTGTTTTTGGCAGTCGTCCCAAGACAAGGTAGGGTGGTAGCCACCCCTGTGTGACCTCCGTGTAAGTTTTTTGTGTTTTTTAGTGGTTCAAATTTTTGTGTTTTTTGTGGTCTAAGAAGTGTAAAAGTATGATATAATGCAGATTCTTTTGCCTAGAATTTTTTAAAAATCTTTATGTTAATTCATTCTTCGAAAATATGTATCATAATGGCCTATAATTTACGGCAGTGACCATATAAGATATTGTACAAAATAATGGACGTAATGATTCCAACAATGTTAATTCGGATGTCGAGGAATATCATATTCAAAGAATCATATTTAAGCGATTCAGAGCAATCTGTGGACGAAATGGACAGTGATCTTGAAAATGTAACGTTAGATTAACGCATTCTAACATTGCGTGCACGCGGTAGACCGCAATCTATTTTGCGAGGAAAAAATGGTTTTGCGTGGCATACAAAAAAGTGACGCTCAAGTAAATACTATTGTGGCATGACTTTTCTATGAAAATACTTGTTTTTCAGTATACTAAAATACTCCATGTTCAGTATGCAAAATACTCTTTTTGAAAAAATGGTCAAAGACATATTTTTTTCCTTGAAGTACAAGACTTGAACAATAAAAGTCTAAATTTTTAGCTAAAAATATTAAAAATTAAAAAAGTTATGATTTATTTTGTAAAAACTCTTTTTTCTAATGTTGGAAGATTCAAAAATTTTTTTAAGTACTAACGGTTTTAGATTTTTGCTTAAATAATATCAGAATACATTTTCCAAATATTTAAGTTTATCCATAAATTTTTTTGTTACCATATCTTTGATAATTTCATAAATACAGCACTTTAAAAATGACGATGGGTGGCAACCACCCAGTGTGACCTCGACGTTAGAAAAAAAGAAGTGTGACCTCGAAGGGTAATACGTATTTATAAACATCAAGCGTTTATAGATCATCTAATTGTGGTTTGTATTAAATTGGGAAATTTTTTTTTATATAGTGGTCATACAAAAAATTTTACCGTAGCGTAGTAAAATTTTTTATATAAACATTTAAATATATGATTTAATGTATAAACATGTAAAAATACGCATTACAGAAATCTGTGTAATTTTACACAGATAAACCGTGTAAAAAAATTACACACATACAAACGCGTAAAAAGTGACTATACATAAGTTTACACACTTAAGTGTGTAAAAACTACACACTTGGGTTTGCAGTGCAGGACAATTTTCTGCTCTCCCCGTGCTGCTCCAACGGGTTACCAAGCCACGTCCACCCTTGCATGCCTCCTCTTTACTGGACCTCTTCGTGCGTCCTTCCCTGTAGAGATGGCAATGCTCCTTTGCGGAAACTTCCACGCACAATCCCAGTACTCCGCTGCCCGTGCTCTCCTTCTATCTTGAGCCTTGAGCACTTCTCGCTTCCTTGCGCCGGGTCTTGGGCGCTTTTTTTTTCTTTCTTCTGGATCAGATGGGGAAATAACTTCCGTGGACCCAAGGTTTTTCAGTTCTCTGTCCCCTGCCTCGGCATTCGCCCAAAATCCCACGGGAAAACCACGGTCAAAAACCGTGAGAGAGGCAGTTTCTTCGGAAGTATTTTTAAATTTCTTTTTCCTTTTCAGTCCAGCTTTCCTTTCCGTAACTGTAACAAAACAAAAAAATAAACGCAGAAAACCAACAAACGATAACTTTTAAAGCGAAACTTTTTTTTCTCCTTCTAATTCGCACGCGTACAGGCTCAGATTCGTATCGGGCCCAGAAAAAGAAGAGTTCTAAATTAACCAAACTAATCTCTTTCCTGAAAAAGGGCTAAAGCTTCTGCATGAACAACTCTATTTTTAGAACAAGAGGACTTCTCATTGCAATATAAAACATCTCCCAGTTTCTCTTTAACTCTCCATGGTCCCTCTCAAGGACTTTGCAGTTTAGGAGCTCTTCCTGCAACACGACAAAGATTGTAAAACCAAACCTTCTGCCCTGGCTCAAAGTTGCCGACGATCGTACCAAGATTTTGCGTTCTTAAAACAGATTTGAAGACGTTGTCGTGCAAAACGATAAATCAAATCAAGCCTATCCTTGAGTCTAGAAACAAAATCACCTTCATCTTTCTTCTTTAGGTTAGTAGAAGGTTGACCTCTTAAAAAATCCAAATGCGCCAACTATGAAAATGAATGTTTATACGAATTAGAACATCTACTTTTACAAATATAATACTTATTTGTACAAATGTTACAAATAAATATTTTGACACAAATAAATATTTTATTACAAAAACTTGGCACCGTTAAACCGAATAATTTGCTTTAATACAAAATCGCTTTTTACAATTTAACTTATAGCTTGGAATAATAATGATTTAAAATTACAATTTAAACTTACCGATACAGTTCTTAGTCAAATCAAACGCTCCCACCCGTCGCGCTCTATTCCTCGCGGTTCATCACGCGCTCTCGCTTGCTCGCGATATTTCTTTATTTAGAAAAAAGTATATGAAATTTAAAAAATGGAATATACTCGCACTCATTTCTTGCATGCTCTCATTCACACTTATTGCACGCTTTCCCTCCCACACATCGCGTACGTGTTCTCGTGCGCTCTCGCTCCTACCCGTACGCCGCCATCTTTACACGCTCTGATTCTCACTCATCGCGTGCGCTTTTGCTTGCTTTGCGATATTTTTATTAAGGAAAAAAAGGTATATAAAATAAAGAAAAATAGGTAATATAAGTTTTTATTTTTTAATGTTTAATTTAGACATATAAACGGTGTAATAATTTTTCTCTTACGTACTAAACGCTAAGGCCAAAAGCTCACAATCGAGAAGCCGATGTTTATTAAAGACGTTCATGCGTATCGCGTTGGGTACTTGATCGGGATTCGTTGTGGTGGACGCAATATTAGAGAACTGCATAAACTGCATATCGACATTATCAGTGATTTTAATTAGTCGATCGAACATTAAATCGACACAATTGTCCAGATCAAACATACGATGTACCGTCAAATCGGTCATTATCATGCGTACGTGTGATTCTAAACGTATAAAGTTAACGTCACTGATTACACAAATTCTGGCCGTTAGCGATCCAACGCTTATAAAATTGTACAAGTCCTTATAATTGGTTAGAAGGAGATTCAGAATGTTCAGTCGCTGTTCATAAAGTCCCTTCCATGTTTCGAGAGACATTATCAGTTCGTTCCCATGATGATCTCCTATGGCGATTTCCACGTAACTCGGCGGACCAACGTTGATGCCAATCTCGAGATATTTATACACCGTACTCGTAAGCGCGTAACGTTTGCTTAGTACGTGAACCGCGCGACGCTCCGACAAAGTACTGTATAAAAAAATAATATAAAAATAATAAAATATAAAAGTAATAATATAAAAGTTGAAAAAATAAAAAGAGTTTAAAAGAAAATCAAATTTACGCGTTGCATTTCTTCTCGCACGTCATAGTATCGTAGCAACGCTTTGCACTACTGCTGCTTTCTTTGGCGGAGAACATTTCGTTCGAGCGGCTGACACAATACTGATCGTATGAAAAAATAATCCGACTTATAAGTTACGATAGGGGGGTAATTTTTTGAAGAGAGAGGGAAGCAACGTTAAAATTTAATATCTTCCCTTTAGGGAATAATCTCGAACGTGTCGTAACATGTTCCAATTCAAACGTTAAAAAACGCTAAAAGAACGTCAAAAAATAACGTAGATTCCGAGGACAGGGATAATAAGCAAAAAAAAAAACGATATATTTATTTAAAAAAAGACCTTTATTAATGACAATGCCACCAATTGATTACTTTAAGTACATTTTGTAAAACGCAATTTGTTAAATGCTGTGCACAACGTAAGGTATGCATAACGTCCATCTCATTTAAAGATATTATATTTTTATAATGCATTTCGATATTTTCAACGTATATGTCTTTTCTTGCGTCATTCAGGAGCAAATTTCGCAGCCATTCTCGTTTCTCGTGTCCCTTGATGACGGGCGGTGTTTCGTTCTTAGTCAGCGCTGTTGTAATCAATTTCTTATAAGCTATGCCGTATGGAATTATTCCGTCGTTCCATTGTAATCCGTGATAACGCGTAAACAACCACAATGCCTGGCGTTTGTCTGCGTTATTGAGTCGATGCCACGGCACGGAATTTCGAAAAATGTAAGGACGAATCCATCTCCAAGAGCGGCAAACTCCTTAACAATAAACTTTTCTTCAACGATAAAACCTTGCAGGTCCACGAACGTTGGTATAGACACGATGAACTCTCTATCGGTAACCGAGAAGACTGCACTCAACTTTTGACGCATCGTAGGTTTTATATTGTCTCATTTCCATTCCCTCTCCTTTAATGTATAGCGAGACAAAGTTGTTAGGTGACTTTCTGCATATTTGTCAACGGATTGTACTGAACCATGCGATCGTGTATGATGAGTTAGTACGCGGTGGTACTGGCGGGCAAGTTTTCTTTGCATTCAAACTCTAAGCGCACGTCCACGGTTGCGCTTTTGACCGATTTATTTTGTCAAGAACAATCGATAATCACGAATAGACCATTATGTCGAAAATTCGCGACAGTTTGAATCGGCTCGAAATAATCGTATCTGTAATAGGTTTTACAGAAACGTACGTACATGTCGTAGAGAATCGACTATCTGCTTATCGAAATCCAGATTCATGTCATCGTACGGATAACATTCCGAGTTTAGATACAGTTTCACGTTCGTCAGTTTACATAATTGAATCGGCTCGTATTCTCGAGCATAACGTTCTTCCGACCAGCCTGCAGAGCGAAGATGACGTACCGCGGCTTTTTGAGCTGAGTAGCGGTTTTGATGGCCCGCGAATGTTTGGTCGTGCGCTGCAATAGCGGAAACTCGTATAGATCCCACAAACGAAAAGCCATGCTCAGGTATCGCCCGCTTTCCAAGCACGCAGCAGCTGTTTATTTATCGACAGTTTATTTATCTCGTTCAGCAGCACGTGTAGTATTCGTCACTGTACTTTGAATAATTCAATTTTAAGCTCCCGCGTCGAATTGCCAACTAGACAATTGTTATCGTTGCGCGCGCGTATCAAAATCAATTCGTGACGAACGTTAATCACCACGTGTATAATCTTTGCAAAATCCCAGTAGCATGTTGAGCGGTATGCAATAATTAAAGTATCCATTTGGAGAATAC
This sequence comes from Monomorium pharaonis, assembly GCF_013373865.1. NCBI lineage: Eukaryota > Metazoa > Arthropoda > Insecta > Hymenoptera > Formicidae > Monomorium > Monomorium pharaonis. Next base: position 13,968,132 of record NC_050470.1, read on the forward strand.
CACGGATTCCGGCGTTACTCGCAATCATAATTCTATTGGATGACATAGTTACATAGTTTTTGAGCGCGCTGGTTATTGCTGTTGCGATCAATCTCTACACTGTCGAGCTCGTATCGAATCTCATCGAACATGAACGCGATGCAATTATTATCCAATGTCACATCAGCAACTGGTTTTTTTATTGTAAGTTCTCTCTCAATGTATAGAAAACTTTCAGATGGTAACCTGTACAAATCTTGCTGTTGTATAGGTATTCTTATCTCGTCGCTGTGTTCGAACGTTGTATTGGCGAACGGATTGTACGTGTGAGTCTCGATTTTGACGATGCGATCGTCAAAGATCGGCTCGTCTTTGATGTTTAAAATGTCCGTTATTGTCGCACTGCAAATCTCAGAGAATTCAAAAATTCAACGTTTTACACGGTGAGCTTCTTTTTCTTGGAACAGCTGGGTAATTGAATATTATCGAAAGGTATAGCAAGGATATCAGATGACTGTTGTAACGTTGATGTTTTCGTCGTAAAGATGTTTGTGTTTATTTTTCTTGCGCGTTCCGACGCGTTTAGTACGAGTATTTCACGATCACGGTATTGTTACAATCGTCGCACGTGCAATCTGACGGTGATTTCTTCTCCTTGAAAATCAAGCAATCGTTCGTTCTGATCGACGACGCGTATCGTCAGATCCGTAACGCTCCGCACGATGATCGGCAGGTAAATGATCTGCGACAGCTTTTCCGAAATCTTATATTCAGGTGGCACGTTCGGCGAAAACTCGTGTATCACGTGCACCCTTTTGTCGTTGCTGCACGCGCCCGCGGTCATGTTGTACTCTACGCGGATGATGTTCACGTTCATTATGTTGATCGATACGTCCGACTTGTGCCATTTTCGTGGTTCCAGTATACGCTTTGACGTGAATCCCAACAGCGAGCCGTTGTTGGGTTTACCAAAATTTATTTTGTATGCGCATCTGACCTCACATCTTATCGTATTGTAGTTTGCGCGGATCGTTATCGGGTTTTCATTCCCACCATTATTGTCTTTAATTGTGATGTCACCGCGCGTAACGTTTGAACGGGCCTCGTCGCGTCGCGGACGTATTTGCGAAATCTCACGTTTCAAAAACTCGTTTATGGCATGCAGCTTGTATGATCCCTTGGGAATCGTAATCTCCACGTTGTCTTTACCAAAGTAAAATTTATTGTTTGAAGCATTCACGTTCGGTATCGTGCTACATGTTTCAAAGATTGCTAGACCGAGTTCGTAGTCGTTCAAATCTATAGCCAGCTACATGCTAGCCCAGTACCGGGGCTCGCCGCATCGTCCAGGTTTTCGATACCGCTTTTGTTTAGACGCGCGCTGCTTATCGGTAACCCATAAACACTCCTCTGAAATATGGAATACGCATACGAATAGCCAAATGATGTAATTGCACGTTCGTTATCGCATCCACAGGTATTTTTAACGCCTCTTTGAAGTATTTTTTCTTTTCGCTTTTACACCTTTTCCGTACTTGTATGAGGCGAGATACAGCCCTCGCCCGTCTTTGAACAGGAAAAAACAGGAACAAAACAGGAACGGTACAGAAAAAAACAGGAACGGAACAGAAAAAACAGAAACGGGACAGGGAAAGAACGGTTACGAAACGGGAAAAAACGGGAACGGAATAGAAAAAACAGAAACGGAATAGAAAAAACAGAAACGGAACAGGAAAAGAACGGGTATGGAACGGGGAAAAACGGAAACGGAACAAGAAAGAACGTGAAACAAATACAAAAGAACGTGAAAGAATACGAAAGAACGGATTCGTTATTATTTGATCAATAATAAAGTAAATAACATGAGATCGCTGAAATCCAATATTAGTTCCGAAAGGCAACAACTCGTCGAGGAACTGCATGTTCCGGCGAGAAGAAATTTTTCACGAAGACGTGTCATAGTTCGTGGCTACGACGATCTATCGCAGACCGATATTGTTGAGATGATTCCATACTCACGTTTCAACAGGGGCTACCACCAGGGTTGGGAAGTAACGCGTTACTTGTAACGTCGTTACCGTCACCGTTACTTTTTTTTGTAACGATTTGGTAACACTATTATTTTTCTTTTTTAGTAACGAAAAAATAACGACGTTATATTTTCTTTTGTAACAAGTAACGAAACGCAGTTACTTTTATCGTTACTTTTAAATATAAGGCCGGTACATAAACGAAATACTTACCGTCTTGCTAAGAAAGCAAGAAGACTAGAGAACAGGAGAGAAAAAGAATTTTTTGCATCTAAAAAAAGAATTCATTTTAGAAAAAGATTTCTTTTTGCATCTAAAGAAGAATTCATAATTGGTGACATAAAAAAAAATTATTAAAAGAATTATTTTGGATTATTCGTGCTATCTGGATAATAGGTATATGAAATAAACGTTTAAAGTGTACGAAGTATATAAAAAATGTAATGTGTAATATAGATATGTACTGAAAGTATATAATAGTATTTAAAGATGAATATCTTTCAATTTTATATTCTGTACGTCTTAGTATCCTGTTTTATAAATATGTCTTATCATTAAGAAAAAAGTAACGAAAAGTAACGATTTTTCGTTATTTTTAAAGTAACGGTAACGCGTTACTTTTTACAACCGGTAACGAGTAACGGTAACAAGTTACTTTTTATTAAGAGTAACGGTAACGGTAACGAGTTACTTTTAAAAAGTAACTTTCCCAACCCTGGCTACCACTATGTATTCATTGATGTGTTGAACAAGCACGCGTAAGCCGTTCCGCTTAAGAGCAAGAGTGGAAGCAAAACGGCCCACGCTATCTCTGAGATAATTCGAGAAAGCGGAAGATGCCCGAAAAACTTGCAAACCGATAAAAGAAAGGAATTTTACAACACCAATGTGCAGAAAGTACTTAAAAAACACGACATCAGTCATTATTCCACTACTCGGCAATGAAGGCATCGGTCGTCGAACGGTTTAACCGTACGTTGAAAAACGACATGTGGAAGATGTTTATGCTCAAAGGCAATTACAAGTAGATTGATCTGTTACCGGATCTCGTGTCAAATTACAATACTCGGAAACACCGAACGATTGGTATGCGACCCATCGACGTAACCCCCGCTATGGCTAAAAGACTTTTGGATACGGTGTACAGTTCGATAAGGATTGCAGGTCCGGTGAAATTTAAAGTCGGTAACTCTATACGTGTGAGCAAATTCAAGACAATCTTTGAAAAAGGTTACACGCCGAATTGGACAACCGAGGTGTTTAAAATTATTAAAGTATAACGTACCAATCCCGTAATCTATAGCTAGAGCGTTTTACAAGCATGAGTTGCGCCGCGCAACTCACCCTGACATATTTCTCGTGGAGAAAGTATTGCACAGGAAGAGAGACAAGGTCTATGTAAAGTGGCTGCATGGGATTCGATGGATCGCACAATTCGTGGATACACAAAGCCAATGTTATTTAATTCATATAAAATTGTTTTTATTATAATCATATAAAAGTACAATATAACCATATGAAGATAAAATACATTTTTTTGAATAATATATCAATAGCTTCTTTATTATCCTATATATATAATAATATTATTATTATATATAGTCTTTAATACATACACGTTTTTGATATAAAATACTATAAGATGTCTATAATGCATAAAAGATAATCATCCTTAACACATTGTTTTTAGTATTAATTCATACATTTTTTTAAAGAGAAAATAAAACAAAATGCATACTATAAAGTATAAATTACAAAATATAAAAAATACATAAAATGTAATATATGTGTATAATGTAAAAATAGATGAAACAAAATGTGCAACTATAAATGTAAAATGTAAAATATGTAAAATATAAACTATAAAATTTATAAAATGCGAAATGTAATATTAACAAATATACTATGTAAAATATAAAATACATAATCACAAACTATAAAACAAAACGCAAAATGAGAAAACGTAAAAATATAATATTACAAAGGTATTCGATAATGTCCTCACGGTAACGTCTCGACCGAATCGGGTACGAAATATCTCTTGTTGTCGTACGGACTTAGGGCAATTTTTGTTTCGGACACCGTGTATACTTTGTGCAGCTTAGATCTTATACACGACTGGCGACGAGTCATCTTGATCTCGTCTCGCAGGCAGCGGGTGTAATCTTCGAATGTTATGGTTCGCGTTACCACATTATTCTTGACATTCTTCGCTTTCTTGGTCCTTTTTTCCGTCCACCTTCAACGCGTACATCTTTGCCCTGAGTTCAACGAAATCAGTCATTATCGAGCCATTGTTCTCGTTTTTCATTTAAGCCCGGCATTTTTTTATTCTTGAGAGGTATACCATACGCTTTGTTGATTGGATAATCGCTTGTGTCGAACCTAAGGATATTGCGTTTCATCGTCTCATAAACATCCTCGCACTCGACGTAGTATATAAGACTGTCAGTGTCGGTGTACATAAATCTATATTTACTACGATATAGAGGCTGCATGTACTCGTGGTGAAATTCGTATAGACATGTTTTAGAAATATCGAGGATACTCATGCCTACGTAAATCAGTTTATATAATTTCACCTCAAGTTTTCTGAGTTCAACGGCGATTAGATTTTCAGAAAAAATGCTACGTCTGCGAAAATTAGGTTTCGCGATCATTGCCTCCGCACCGTACCGACCCTCCCATCTTGTTAATAATTTAACGTTAACGTGATTGCGTACGTTTTCCATTGTTTTTCCGAAAACTGCATTGTTCATTAATTTATATAAATTCTTTTCAAAATCACTTTTAGCGAGGGTCCGGAATTGTGTATTTAACTCTATGTATCTATAAAGTCATGGAGATTGCGCGAATTTTAACACGCGGTGTATTTTCGCGATATGAAGACCGTGGCGCGTGCACAACTGCAGGTTAAGGTAGTGAATGACATAACGCTTTTTGTCGTAGAGCGTGGCAAGAAGTTTATATTCTCACTTGCCTGATGGTTTGTCGCTCGTCGGGCAGAAGAATATGTCGGTGTGTGCGTCGTAAAGGTTTTGAGGATACTCGAGATCGACCGTGAGAATGTATCCCGTGGATGAATCCGGAACGATCGCGTTTACGTCGAAATTCGAGACGTCTTCGACTCATCTAAATTCTCCACGCGGCAACGGTTGATACATTGCCCATCCGTACAAATTATTAACATCAGAGTACATAAGATAAGAGGATGGTTTCGACGGGTCGTGCGATTGCATGTACTTGTTGTTAGCCTGCGCGTATCTGCCGGAACATCCCAGGAGAAAATAGCCGGTCGGATAGACATTTAATCGATGTCTTTTAGATGTGTCTAAGTAAGATCTAATTTGATGTCTATGTAGACGTTCAAATCTTTGAATTTCGATGCTATCTAGATGTTAATATCGACGCGCGACGTCTATAAAACATTTAATAGACGTCTACTGGATACAATGGCCGCATTCGGTATTACAACCGCTCAGTATTTTAATTGGAGTGTTATATTAATTACTTTTAAAACGATAGATGTAGGAGAATAATTTTTCATTTTACATAACTTTTATCTGTACACTGTGCGTCAACGATTCGTTCCAATTAAGTTCAAATACAATGTCAATAGATTACATTACAAGAAATATTGAATTTTTTAATCTGTTTTTGATTTAGCAATTAATATATGTAAAAAAATGTATTTACAAATAGAACATTACAAAAAGTATCGTAATATCCTAGTTATTATATCTAATAATATATAAAAAAATCAAATAACTATTATTCTAATTATAGTACGTTATACAATTAAATTAGTATATATATATATATATATATATATATATATATATACAGGGTGTCCCAACGCACGTAGACCATTACTCGTAAAAAGGTAAAAGGGATCGAGATGAACATAAAAGTTCAATATTGTCTTGGGTTAGGTCTGCAAATAATCGAGGTATTAACGTATAGAATTCTCAAATAATCTAATTAATTTCTATCGTAATTGTGAACAGTAAATAATAAAAGCTTATCAAACATTCATAATAGATTTTTTCCGTGTTATGGCTCAAGCGGATCGAGCTCTTTTCTCGGCGCGCTATCATTCACGCGCATAATTTGAAAAATTAATACCTTGATTATTGGTGGACCTAACCGAGACTTAACCCAAGACCTAACCCAAGATAATATTGGACTTTTATGTTCATCTCGATCCCTTTTACCTTTTTACGAGTAATGGTCCACGTGCGTTGAGACACTCTGTATATCTACTATATATATAATAATTATATAATTTGTATAATTCTTACACTTATTACTATCTTAAAATTATAAATTTAAATAAAAAAGAACAAACAACATAGTAAACATCTTGTAAACAAAATATTAGCGTGCATTACATTAACGGAATAACAGATTTCCTTACAAGTTGCTTGTAAATTATTTATTTCGTTATTTTAGCAATACAATTTGTTAGCAAAGTTGATTCATAGAATTTGGCAGCAAATTAACGATAGAAATCGAATTGAAATTGCGTGCGCGGACAGTCTGATATTGTCCGAGTAGAAAAATAATATTTAAAAAACATTTTAAATAATATCTAAAAAATATTTGAAAAAACATTTTCTTAAATGTTAAAAATAAAGAGACAATTTATTTTTTTTATTAAAAAAACGTTTATAAACGTTTTATTTAAGCATTAAAATAATTAATATATTTTAAAAGTCCAAATAAATTTTAATAATAAATATTTTTTTTAAATAAACATTTTGGAGATTAATTGTATTAACCAGAAATGTAAAAAAAAATATTCGAAAAAAATGTTCGAAAATGTTCGATAGCATACTTGAATTTACCGGTAAAATAGGTTCAAATTTTTAAATATTTTATTCTTTTTTAATATACTATATTGTTTTATTGTGAATTTTATTTAATAATATTAAATAATAACGAAAAAAAATTAATTTATTAACTATTTTATTGTAAATATGTAGTTTAATTATTTTATAATTAAGGGAAATAGTTATTGTATTACATAATTTTAATACACTAATGGAAAATTTAATTACGTGGTTAATTATAAATACGAATACTTAGGCTGTTTAACGATAAACAGTAGGATATGAACGCTTTTTAACATCAATCAAATACATGCGCCTTCAAATTACATTCAATATAGACAAAGGAAATGTTATTGGCTAACAGCCGCTACTTACATACATTGTAGTAAATACTTTTAGCTAAAAGCCGCTATATATTCTTACGATATTATTTCAGACAATTATAAATATTTTAATATATTTTCTTGAAATAGTACCCAAGTATTGGCAAGGATGTCCTTGAGTTTATATAGATCACAGGTTAATTAGAAGGGATACGTTCTCCTTTTTATGTGCTCCATGAGCGTTCACCGAGCCAGATCTGACATCGGTTATTAATATTTTTAGTTATAATATTATTTATCATATCATATCATTTTTCATTCACACATTTATTCATTCGTTCATTTATTTATCTTTTTTTTTAATTTAATAAAGGTTTTAAAGAGATTTCAAAAAGAAAATGAAATATATACAGTTGCAACACATATTATATCGGTACACCCTCTATCTCCATTTCATGGAGACGCGTAAATGCTATCAACGTCTAATCGACGTCGATCTGATTTATTATTTCTACCTAGGAAAGCTGTAGACGCCATCGACGTCTGATCAATGTCGATCCGACTTGTTATTTCCCCCTGGAATTGACTTAGACCGCCATGTATACCGCATTCATTAAACATTACCATGTCAATGTCGGTAAGCAATTCAAAAGTAATGTTGGTATATTCAACATCGCGTCCCACGTATATCCGGGGAGAGTGTAATAATGCGCGGAATTGAGACCGTAACTTTCGATACATTTATCGCGGAAATTTTCAAAAACGTCGGCTAATAACAAGACATCTGTTTTTTAATACAGATCACTGTATTCACCCAGCATTCGAAAGCATTCGAACTGAGAACCGATGCCATACGTTGACAGCGTGTACATACGTAATCGCTCTCAGACACTGTCAGAGAACTGTAAAATGATTCGCGTAGTGGTAAACACGTGTCCTCTAACTTTTCGACGCGGTCAACGTACTCGTACGGAAATACACCCTTTCGTGCCAATAAATCAAATTCTTCGTCGGATAAGTGTGAAAATTCGGAACGTATAATTTTTAATTTTTCTTTACCCAGAAATGATGCTAATTTTTCAAGACTGAAATAGAGAAATTTATACGAATCTATGAACCATAACTTTATGTGATTGTATGGGTCTAATTTATCAGCGGTACTTATGACATGTTTGGAGAAAGAAATATACTTTTCTTTTGTGGAGCACGTTGATGTTTCATTTAAATACTGTCACTATTTTCTTAATAATAAAATGTGAATTGTATCCAAATAAATTATGAAAGACTACCGATATGTATGATACATTTCGATAAAATAAGTTGCAAGGAGAATGCGCGGAAGCGCGGTAACGACCGGTCAGATGGCAATAATCGCGCACCCGTTTATCATCCGCCTCAAACGGTTTTTCACAAATATGACAATGCGTCGCGCTACGGTATGCCTCCCATTGCTCTCTTTCGTTAAAGTTACCATGGGGACATTGGCGGATAAACAAACCTTAATGTTATGCGCCAATTCTTCTAATTGCTTAACGAACCATGCGACGCAATCTTTATCGCGACGAAATCGGTACGCGGATAACGCGTCGTCTTACGAGCATTGCACGTAATATCCGATACTGATTACCTCGTGATGCTGATATGTGTACGACGTTTGCCCCGTATCGTGTTGCGTCTTCCGCAGCACACATTCCAAGTCAGCGTAGATGACGAATGATACTCGCTCCTTGTTGTTTGCGTTGTGGAAGTTCAGCCACTTGTCCTTTTCAGTTGGCGATACGATGGCACAGTCGTTCATTTTCTGACAGTCTTCAGCGTGCGATTGCAGGTTCTCACATGATGGAAAATAGTGCAAGCACCTGTAATAAAAAAATTTTAATTACTTTTTTTGTAAGAGGACACGAGAGTATTTATTTTTTTGTATAATATACATACCGATCGCAAATGTATTTTTTTTCATTATATTTGCTCAGTTGCGAGCCCATTAGGAGGGATAGATCTTTTATCCAGACAAAGTGACTTACGCTGTCTTTGCGCAGATCTTGCACGTACAATAAATTGACATGCTTCTCCCTTTTGTTGTTGGAAAGCCGCAGTGGAAGAATCTTTAGCATCGCCATTTCCTTTTAGATCTCATAGATGTTAACCGACACATCGTTAAGTCTCTCAAATTTCCCAATGTCCTTTAGTGTAATGGGAAACTTGATGTCGTCGAACTTTAAGATCGTCGTATAATAATGGTACGACGACTCCAGCCCCGTGTTTCTTTCCACAGGATGCAGAGCGGCGACCACTGATCATGCGAAGCACGCATTGTCCTTTGAATTAACGTTCACTACCGCTCTTTTTATCATTATTTCTCGCGGCAATGTCACGTAACATCCCGCGTGTAGAGGATTGTACTTGTTTATGTTTACAGTTAAATTTAATATACGCGACAAAGCCCACCCACTATCGCGTTCTTGAAACTCCTCGAGCGACGCTAGCGTGGGCTCAATGACGCCCTGCTCGTTTCACTCATTCAAGTCTGACGTTTGAAATAGTTCACAATTTTTCGTAGTAATACTCTTGTTGACGTATTTTTCACCCGTTACAAACTCACCATTGAACGTGATGTTCACTTTCACGCTGTTGTATTTTTCTAGAGCGTCCCGCACACGCTTGAGCATTGTACCACCAGCATCTTCGAGAAACTGCCACGGCTCGATATAGTCTGCGTTAATTATCACACCGGTCAGAACACGATTCTCAAACGCGGTATCTATTTCTCGCCATACGAGTCTTTACGCATTATCACACGCGTAATTACCGCCGACGTGCACGAAACGTCTTTGCAGTTGCGTTTTTCTGATTCTCTCGTGTCGCGGACCTCGCACCAACTGTGGTGTCGTACGCTTCCTAACTAAATTATATTTCGTCTATATCCCTTGTCTCAATCGAAGCATCAGTATTTGTTTATATCTGTGCAGCGTCAACGCGAGTCTATGAGCGGCCGAGATATCGGTGCTAGACCGCGAGACAAAAAATGAAGTGTTTATTAAAAAATTTTTTAAGCTGAGGTATCGACGCTAAAGACGTGAGAATTCGTCTATATCTCTTGTCTCAACCGGAGCATCGGTATTTGTTTACACCTGTGCAATGTCCGCGCAAATCTACGAGCGATTGAGATACTGACGCTAGATCGAAAAATGAAGCGTTTACTTTAAAAAATTTAACAGCCGAGGTATCGACGCTACGCCGTGAAAAATCGACAATAAAAAATTTAGTAAACGTATATTCCATATTTTTTTATTTCATATACCTTTTTTCTAAATAAAAAATATCGCGAGCAAGCGAAAACGCACGATGGACCGCAAGTACCGCGAGGAATAGAGCGCGATGGGTGAGAGCGAGAGAGAGCGATGGATCGCTGTGAACGCAAGTATCGCGAAGATAGTAGAGAGAGAGAAAGAGAAAGAACATAAGTTGACAAAAAACGCAATAAGAATTCTCCAAATTATTATGCGCCATCGATATTTTTTCACTAGCGCATGCCACCCTTGTTTATAACACCTTATAAGTGTCTAAACGTCGTAAAGGGATCCCCCACTCCCACCAACATTTTCCCCGAACTCGTCACCATGCGCCTACCCCGTTCACGTGACGTCATACCCCGCGCCTACAAGTCCTCTCCGCACACCCGCACCCCCCCTCGGAGCCCAGTAGTTAGAACTCTCTTCTTATTCCTACTTTTGCTCATGTTTCACTTAATGCTCTTGGAACATATAATCATGTGCCGGCTTGTAATGAGAAACAAAAACGTGGCTCTTTACAGAATATGTATATGTGATCTATGGTCTTTAAGTAATCTGCAAAGTTGGCAAGCTTGAAAAATTTCCGTAAAAGCCACGCTTTTTTTCTATTATAAGCCAATACATGATTATATGTTCCAAGAGTGTTAATTAAAACACAGGCAGAATAGATTTATTATCTACAATAATAAATGTAAAAGAACAATAAATATAACCATAAATGTACAATTACAATTTAACTAAAATTTTAACTGTAAAATTGCAATAAATATAATTAAATATAATACTACATTAATGCAAAAAGAATGAAAAGTAAAATATAACGTGTCGTTCCATATTTAAGAAGTTGACTCGTAATCATTTTGTAGTCTTTCGTTTCATGTATGCCTCGTTAATTTACAATTTACAATAAAATAAATTAGAGAATCAAAAATATAAGTTGAATGGTTAAAAATGTTGAATATGATCTTTGTAAATATATGAAGAAAATTGTATTAATTAGAATAAATTGTTTTGGAAACAACAAAGTATTAAAATACTTACTTTTTAGTTTCTGATTTGACTGATAAGATACTTTATTAGTATATTTCTATACCTTATCCATATCCAACTCGCATAGAATCCATAGAAGTTACTAAATAGACTAATAAGAGATACAGATAATCCTTGGTATTCATATAAACATGTCTCCGATATTACAGTCTGTGACCACGTCATCGGCAAACCAGTTGGGTGACTTTATAATCTGTAGTTTTGTTGTAATTTTGTTATTTTAGACAAGATTTTACAATTTTCATCTATTTCAATAATCTAAAAAAAAAAAAAGATTATAAAATATCTTAATTTAAGAGCCACACACTAGTATTTTTTAGAATAAAATTATAACTACAAATACTTCCTGACACAAAAAATAAACCGTTAACTTCATCCTATCATTATTTGGGGAAAAATTACGTTATTTCATACCTTCGAGGTCCACTTATTTTGTTGAGCACTCTGTAAATTCTAAGCACTGAAATTAATTATATTTCTCTTCTCATCATTCATTCTTTTTTTTATCCATTCTTCTTTTACTTTAATTTTTAATAGTGATTCTTCCTCTCTTTCTTTCAAAATAACTAAAAATAAAACAATACAAAGTATTACTCTTATCTCAGAATACTTATTCTATACAAAAAATGAAAATTTTGTGTAACTTATCTGATTATACAACGCAGTGTTATACTATTCTTCAAATTAGGCACAGCCATATTTCCCTCCATGATGTAATCCACGATGTAATATGCAAATTATGTATAAAACTAAGATCACATCTAACCTCGCGCACGCCAACATGTCACTAACCTCGAACTGTCACATCACCGCCGTGTATATAGGGTTGCCATCCGTCCTTTCTTCCCCGGACACTGTCCTCTTTTTTAGGGCATTCGGGGACGTCCAGAGGGATTTTTGAAAGTGTTGAAAATTTGTCCGGAAAAATTATGTGCGTCCGGGGTTTTAAACATTTTAATTATTTATTTCCTTCACCATGCTTTTTTCCAATGGCACGACCACTTATTGAGCGACTGAGTAACAATTAAATATAATTGGGGATAATCATTTTCACTTTTTTACCAATCACATTCGATTACTGTTATTGCCTCAGTGGCTCAGTAACGTTTGTGTTACGCTAATAAAGACTCTTATATACCAATAGATTTATTTGTATCTTCTACAGTGTGATAAAAAATTGTTGGATGATATTGGAAAATCTAAAAAATATTTAAATAAAAACGAGTGAAAGAATGTAATTATAATTTTATTAACAAATATTTATTATTAAATATTATTAAATATTACTAAATACTATCAATGTTTATAAAATGTTTATTTCAAAATAATGGTAATAACAGAAAATTATCATTAATTGCATAATTCTGTTATTTAAGCGTAAAAAATGTTTAATTTTTATAAATGTGTTGATTATTTTTAAGTATTTTAAAATAAGTATTTCTCTTATTTTACTTAAAAAAAAAAAAGTTTTGTATAATTTTTTTTTTCCTTTAAATTGTTCCTTGCTTACTACATTCCTATTGTATAATTTTATAATATTTATTATGTGTAATTAACTAATTCATTATATCATATATGTCCGGGGTTGCAACAGAAACGTCCGGGGTTTTAGACCTGTAAGTCCTATATAGTTTCAAAAATTTTAATATGGTAACCTTACCGCCGTAAAACTAGCCGCGGACATTACCCCGACAGGCGGACTCGACTGGACTCGATCGCCAATCAAGACACGTAATTTCTCGTTCTGTTCTTCCGCGGACACAAATTTTTTGTCAATTCTCGTGCCTCTGTCATGTTCGTAACCATCTGTCGCACGAAAAGCAAAAGTACAAATCTCCACCATCTGTCCCGGGCAACGATAATGACGACGTTTTCTAAAATTTTACTTTTGATGCGAAACTTTAAATCGCGGTATCTTCGCTCGTGAGTCACGTAGCGGAAAAATAGAAACACTTTTGTTACATAAATCGGATGCAAGCTATCCATTAGCTTATTTAGAAATCAATCGATTCAGCCATTATTGAGATCCGATAAATTACGGAATCTCGTAAACGGCGTCTCGCGTAAATAGAGACATGGTAGTGCCTCGCGCGCGTACACTTGGCGCGAGGCACTACCGTGCTTCTTGATGAATCTGATTGGTATGCTTTCAGGTTCGGCCAAAATTAAAAACATGCATCGATCAGATTTACAATTTTTACAGCACAATTTTTGCAAATGCAGCAATTCTATTGCAAATAATTGCAGACTAATGATATAGGTATAATTAATACAATAACGTTTATTTTAAGAGATTTTTTATAATTTATTAAAAATTGCAATTATTTCATATAAATATATAGGTTTAATTTTGTTTTAGCATTAATATATTAAAATAAAAACGTGAGGAAGAAAAGGAAAGAACAAATTAATAGGGCAGCTTCTTTCTCTAACCTAATGATATATGTTACAGAGAAAATGACTTAATAACTTGTTAATTCTATCTTCTTTTTTTTTTAAAGAAACTCTCATCTAAAGTTTCAGTCTTTATAAGCAGTTTATTTTAATAGGCTGTTTTCGCTGCACTGCAACACTAGTGCAATAAGTTAGAATGAGAAAAAATATATTTGTCTTACTTTAACTTGTTGCACCAGTACAGCAGTAGTGTAGCTAAAAAAACGGGTCAAATTATGTCTATGCGTCTTAGACTTGAATTTATAGTCGTTAAACTTGGTACTTGGCACTCAGTCGCCGTCATCTTGTTGCTTTTCGTCCACGTTCCGTAAAACAAGGCGACTGAGTGCCAAGTGCCAAGTTTGACGACTATAAATTCGGGCCTTAGTAAATTTTCTCGATTGGTTAAAGTTGGTACGATTTGAAAAGTGTGTAAAATTTAATGACCGGTGGCGCTTCTGGGTGTATGTGTATCAGAAAGGAATCTGAGAGCGACCACCGCGTCCTTTTTCGTGTGACTGATATTTGACTAGCACAGCACCAAACGTGGCTGTAAAACTCGTTCTACATTAATCGCAGTTACCAGTTGTAATTTGCAACACCCAATGACTGTCAAGCTTTAACTAGAAACTAAGCACTTCTTGGATGTCGTAACTGGCTGCTTACGATTAATGTAAAACGGGTTTTACATCCACATTTGGCGCTGATGCTAGTCAAATATCGATCGCACGAAAAAGGCCGCGGTGGCTGCTCTCAGGTTCTTCTCTGATGTGTATCAAACAACAATATAAGTTAATTTAGATCGATATACCAAAATATCGGTGTTGATTTTATCGATGTTTTTTATCGATATTTTATTTAAAAATATCGACATTATTAAATATCGATACTGTATTGCCCATTCCCAGTGCACGGACAATATCTACGGTACAAAGCCCCAAGCGTCAAAACAGTAAACCGCACGAGTAAATACTACGAACTTAACGAGACCGGAAGGACGACCGGACGAAATAAAACACGACACGCGACATTTTATTAGAACGACGCCGGGATCTCTCGTGGTTTGCCGACCGCGGAGGCTGGCCCCGGAACGTTTGGCGGCCGCAAAGCACGAATTCCAGAGATTGATTGAATTCGATATAGCACTCTCGAAAAATAGCTGGTCCTCTCCTTTGCATTAAGTATCGAAGAAAGACGAGGAGTGGAGATCATGTGGTGACTATCGTGTTAAATGCACGGACGATCCCGGACCGTTATCCCATACGCCATATTGAAGATTTTATGCAAACGTTACAAAGATGTAAAATTTTCACAATATATTTGGTAAGGGCGTATCACTAGACACCGGTCGCGAAAGAGGATATACCGAAGACCGCATACAACGCCCTTGTAACATAACATAATATCTATTAGACAGCTGTAACAACATACCCCGTCACAATTAGCCCCAGTCTGCCATATTTAAAAATTTTAATTATTGCTTAAACTAAAATATGTTTAAAGATTATCAGTAGTCACTAATAGTCATTATTTAAAAACAAAGATTTTAAAGAAACTAGTACATTACAAGCGCGCGCTACGCGCGCACATTTATTTTATTTTATGTACATTATATATATTTTATATGAGAATATAAAATATATATAATGTACATAAAATAAAATAAATGCGCGCTATAAATTTTTATATGAGAAGTTGTTAATACTACTAATTTAAATTTTTTAAAGCGATATTTTTTTATTCTTTGTCAATTAAATATTTTATTTTATTAATGTTGGTAAAAATGATTTATATAGATAATTCACAACATTAATTCGCAACTATAAGAAAAATAATAAAATTTGTTATCGTTGTGATTGAAAGTTGCAATTACAAATTTACGTTTTATCACTTTCTGCTGTAACAAATTTATATTATACGCATGTGAATTATTGATCAATCATCCCATTCAGTATATATTATCTTTCATTATTAATGTTTAATTTTTCATTTTTATATTAAAAAAATTATATGTATATTTCTTTATATACATAATTTTTAACTTGTTTACCATCACGCTAATTACCAAGATAAACTTTTAATGCTTGCCAAGAACAAACACGTGAAAAGGCAACATAAAGTTGTCCATGATTAAAAACATTTTTGCGAAGATTTATTCCTATTCTACCAAATGTCTGGCCTTGTGATTTATTAATAGTCATTGCAAAAGCTAATTTTATTGGAAATTGTCTTCTCTTAAAAGTGAAAGGATATACATTTTTGCAATACAGTGTAATATGATTCAAGAAAATAATATTTTCTACTTTATCACCTGTTAAGATTTTGCATTTTAACAAATGATCACCAAGTTCTATAATCATTAATCTAGTACCATTACAAAGACCTTCACTAATACTAAAATTTCTAGTTAACATAATGATACAATTTGGTTTTAAACATAATTCATGAGGAGGTAAAGACGATGGAGATAAAGTATTTAAATATTCTGGTAATAAAACTTTACTAATATCACCATTATCACCACAATTTTCAGTACTGTCTATACTTGTATAAATTCGTTCTTTAAATGTATCTAATAATTTGACAACTTGTTTATTGATTTCATCTACATCAATATTTCTTGCAGAAAGTATTGCACGTTTAGCCATTTTATAATATTCTTTATTTCGTATTATATCAACATATGTATCTTCTGCAATATTGGCATTAGTAGATGCAATACAATTGTAAGATTTCTACAATTTCTTTTATTGAATAATTAAATTCTATCGGTCACAGGAAAGAATGAGCACGGAGATATAGTAAAGCAGATGAAATACTCGCGGTTCAGGATAGTAATATTCGCCTTTATTACTCGATATAATTCCGATGGTCCGATCTACGTTAACACACAAAAATATCCTGTTTCATATTACAAATTTTGGAACATTCGACCATTATTCGCGTAGCTCTCGAGTCACTTATTAAAGTCGGAATTCCATACCCTAAAAATCTCCAGATTCCATAAAATTCACCGATCGAATTCGATATCTCGTCGGACGCCCTACTTGCGCGATGTCAATATTAATAAAAAGTAAAATACTTATATAACGCTTGTTATAGCCAGCTATGTCCCTCGTTGGCTCTTTCACCTGTTCCTAGGCCGCGCCGTCGGACTCCGTTTTTCTCTTCCTTACTACCGGCAGCACAAGATTCCTCAGAGCAGATCTCGATCGGACTCCGGCCGGAGTTTCCCTCCTTCCTTCTTTGGGGCAGGAAAGGATGTTGTAAATGAATTTTATTGAATCCCCTTGGGGTTTACAATCTCAACATACTTATTCTATCTTATACTAACTTATTTCTATCTTAAATCTAATTCCTGGTTGCTTTGGCAGCCGCTGCTGCCTCCACAACCTATCCTACGCACACACACACACCGCCTATCTGTGGACTTCCGTTTCCTCTGCCTTCCTTCAATTAATTATCGATTTTTCCACTCTTCATACTATCTTCGCCTCTCTCTATCCCCTCCCTCTCTCTCATCAAATCCCTAAACCAACTCTCTCCCTCTCCATCTGCCCCTAAAATTCTTCCTACCACCTCCTGCCAACTGTCTCTGCCTAAACCCCAATCTCTACACTCCTCCCATACATGCTGCCATGTCTCTACGCCACCTCCACATAATCTGCATCTTTTCTTCTCCTCTTCCTCCCAATATTTATTGCCTCTCATCTCGTTACCTAATCTACACCTTATAATTCTCCTCCACCTGCTCTCTCCCCACCCTTTTTTCAAGTATCCTGGTACGCCCTCTTCCTTTACCATTTTATACCACCTATTATAATCCGAACCTACAATTCTCTCCCATCTTTCCTCTCTCTGCATTCTTCTCTCCTTACTAAATATCGCTTCTACTCTATCCTCCTCTCTTTCCTCGCCTAACTCTTCCAAACTCCCTCCCCTGTCCTCCCAAAAACTTCTTCTTTCCCCTTCCCAACCACTCCCTACTTTTTTTGTCCTACACCTCTCCTTTATCTCTTCTAAACACCTCCTTGCCAACTCGCTACCTCCGCCTTCTTCTAACCTCCTTTCATATTTCCACGCCCTTCTTCCCGCTTTCCCTCTCAATTTATCCCTTTGTATCTCCTCTTTTACCATATAACCCGGCGTGTGCCCATCCAAGCCTAACATCCATCTCAGATACCTCCCCTCTAGCTTCTCTAAACCGTCTCTCTCCTTCCAACCCCAAATTTCCACTCCGTATCCCATAACCGTCCATACCAACCTGTCAAATAGCCACACCCTCCTTCCCCAATCTCCCCCGTACCTTCTCTTCCCAATCCCCCAAACCTGACCCATCACTGCCGCCGCCCTTCTCACCCTATCTTTTATCTGCGCTTCTTGCCCCCCATTTTTTTGAAACACATACCCTAGATAGCAAAATTCTTTCACCTCCTCTATCCTATTTCCTTTCCACCACCAATTTCTTCTACTCTCCCTACCTCCTCCCTTTCTAAACCTCACTATTTTCGACTTCTCTGCATTTAAAACTAAGTTCTTTTCATCCAAGTATCTTTCTAGCCTTTCCAACATACTTCTCATCTGATCCTCGTCTTCCGCTATTAACACCAAGTCGTCTGCATATGCTAACGTACACACCTTCACATCTCCCACCTTCACTCCTCGGCAGGAAAGGATGGTTTAATCGATTTTTCCCTGATAATCCATATATTTCGAGGATGATCGGGACCTCGGCGCCAACCTCGAGAAAACACCAGTACGAACGGCTTCTTGCAGATGGAAGTCCGACGACCGCCCCGGAACGAAAGAGGCCGATTCCTCGTCAGTACATTCGAACGTGCGGTTTTCGGAGCACTAAGCATGCGCGCTTTTCACGATCCTGACACGTGAAACCGGATAGCGAGAGAGATGAGCTGCTTCCCCCCCCTTCCCTAAGACTATGGCACGCGCTTCTGGAGTGACAGATAGGCCCGGGATCAGCCGATTCTTATATTTCTCCCCCTTTTATGCGACACCTTTGGATGGGGGAGCATAAAATAATTATCCAAGTGTTTTGTCAGCTATGCGTAGCGTCGGACGAACCTCCCTTTGCTACTATGCCTACTACATAATACATACAATATATAAATATAAATCGCTGGCTATTTACAACTTTACCACTACATATAATTAGGCGCCAATTAATGACAATCCGCGTCAAAAAGTAAAACGTATCTTCCCTAACATAACTACGCTTTATACTTTCCGATCTTATTTGATTGAGAGAGAGCGTTCGCTAGAGAGTGCGATTATCTTTATACAACCCTTTTTCTGTATTTTTTCTTCCTGGTAATACTTTCTGAGATTGAGACGATTATAAGTGCCTATGTTAATTTTGTCATTTTCCGAGTCCACCAAAGTATACGCATTTTTTCCCCTACATTGGCCTATCCGATACGGACCTTCGAAGAGGTGGAAAAATTTTCCAATTACCCTATCCCATGCGTTCGACAAATGTTTTACTTTTAATAACACCAAATCCCCAACCGATAGCACGACCCTCGAAGTATTCTTTTGTCCCTTTTTGCGATAGTGAAAATTTCTTTTTATATTTTCTTTAGCCAACGTTATTAGGTACTCATGGGTCGGTCTTGTGTTTTCTGGGAATTGGACAAGCTTGTGGATTTCGTCTTTAACCGGTCTTCCGAACTGTAATTCACACGGCGCCATCCCCGTACTGCGATGAACCGTCACGTTCAACATTTCCTCGATTTTTGGTATAAATTCCCCCCATTTGGTATGTCGATCTGCACATAAAGTTCTAAATAATCGGCCTAACTCGCGCATAACACGTTCTGTGGGATTCGACTGTGGATGTCTAATCGAGCTGTATAAAACCTTGATACCCTCCCCTTCGAGTCGTGTTTTCCATGCAGTAGCTGTGAATTGACTTCCGTGATCTGACAATATACGCTTCGGCTTTCCAAATTTAGGAATAAACAATTCGAATATTTTTTTAAGAGACATACGCATCGTTGCTTTTTTCATCGGGTAGAGGCTCACATATTTTGTAAAGGCGTCCAACACCACAAATATATATTGTATACCCCCGCGTCCTATTGGAAGAGGGCCATAAAAGTCTACCGTTATCAAGTCGTTAGGCTCCTTTGATTCGACCAATCTATACTCTCCCTCCATCGGAATTGTAAGATATTTAACACGTTGACATAAGTCACAATGCAGCACGAATTTCTTAACCTGGGCTGCCATGCCCTTCCAGAAATAGAATTGTTTTAAATATACGCTTGTTTTATAAACCCCCGGGTGTCCTAACTTTGTATGTACTGCTTCCATTACCC
Organism: Monomorium pharaonis; assembly: GCF_013373865.1. Classification (NCBI taxonomy): domain Eukaryota; kingdom Metazoa; phylum Arthropoda; class Insecta; order Hymenoptera; family Formicidae; genus Monomorium; species Monomorium pharaonis. Next base: position 13,988,410 of record NC_050470.1, read on the forward strand.
CTCGCCGCATCTCCCCCGGTACTACGATTCTCCAATTCGTACTGTTTTTATCACGATGGAATAAGATATTCTTGTAAATCGTATACATAACATTCTCCCCCATCTCGTCGTTCGCATCTATAATACGCCCAATTTCCGGATCGCCGCGCTGCAATTCCCCCAATCTTTTTAGATTCCGAGCAAATTTTGCATCGCTACGAAGCAGTGAAATCATCGCGCCTAATGCCTCCCCTTTATCTGCGGGTGGGAAACACTGATGCAACGGCGAGATCATCACTCTTTCCTCGCATCCATTTTTAAACTTATTTTCCGGATTTCTGCTAAAAAAATCGGCTACCCTGTTATCCACTCCGCGGCAAAATGACACCGAGAAAGAATACTGCTGCAATAACAAAATCCAACGCGTAATTCTATTACTTAGAAATCGTGCCGACTGCAAAAATGTAAGACTTTTATGGTCTGTGACGATCTCAAAATGCACACCTATAAGGTAAACTCGAAATTTCTCTACCGAATACACAATCGCTAACAATTCCTTCTCTGTAGTTGTATATCTAATTTCTGCTTGTGATAAACATCGACTCACTATTCCTATAATATTATGATTTCCCTTTTTATCAATTTGATATAGAATTCTTGCTATTCCTTGATCGCTAGCATCCGTTTGTAATCTAAATGGTATTTCTGGAATGACATGTTTTAACGCGATACATTGGTTTAAATCTCTTTTGAGCGATTCAAAAGCCGAAGCATGAACGTCTGTCCAGATCCATAGTTCGCTCTTTCCTAACAATTCCCGAAGAGAATCCACTGCCCTGCTATGTTTTACATTAAATTGCCGATAATAGTTGCAAATTCCTAAAAATTGTTGTAATTGTTTTTTGTTTTTTGGCTCCTCAAAATTCATAATTGCTTCCAGTTTATTTTGCTGTGGGGAAATGCCCTCCTTTGATACTTGAAAACCGAGAAACGATACCTGTTTTTTACAAAACTCGCATTTGGCTAAGTTTAATGTAAAATTATAGTCAATTAATCTCTGAAATATCTTTCTTAGTATCACGAGGTGTTCTTCAAAAGTTTTTGTCCCGATTAAGATATCGTCAATATAACAAGAGATATATTTATTGAACTCATCGCCCAAGGCGAAACTTAACGCACGTATAAATCCGCTACCCGCTGTCTTTATTCCGAACGGAATTCTACAGAATTGATATGTTTTATTTTCGAATAAAAATGCTGTAAATTTACGTGAACTCTCTTCCAACGCTACTTGCCAATATCCTTGTGTCAAATCGAGTTTTGTGAACCATTCAACCTCATAATATTTTTGCATTAACTCACTAATCAACGGCGGGGATTCCTGATCATCTTCTATTGCTTTATTTAAAAATCTCGCGTCCAAACATATTCTTACACTACCGTCCTCTTTTTTTACGATTCTCAGCGGATTACAATACTGACTAATTCCTCTTTCTATTATCCCGTCCTCAATCATTTGATTTATTGCTTTCTTCGTCGGTTCGCGTAACGCGTATGGTATCGGATAGTTATGGCGAATTTTTGGATTATCTATTGTAAGTTTCAATTGATGTTTATATCCCTTCGCGCATCCCGGCTTTTTCGAAAATAATCCTTGAAACTCCTCCAATACCCCGCAAATACCGATCGTTTGCGACGTATTTAGTTCCGATTTTTTGCCCGTAACTATTTGGAATTCACTTTCCCAATTTTCCCTATCCCCTAAAACTATATCTTTCTTATCGCTTATTTCTTTATTTTCTTTGGCAACTTCCCTACTATGTTCATGTATCTGTTTATTATTTTCCTTAGTTACTATATTATCTTTACTTATTACGTCATTCGTTCTTTTATCCTCCCCTTCAAATTCTTGTACTTCTACCACGTAAACATATACCGCATTATGTCTCTGTGTACATACCAAAGCCTCTAATGTACCTTTTTCGAAAATCACCGATGTGTCCGCTAATCGTTTTCCCCGAATCTCTAAACAGTTTCGTTTATAGTCTAAAATCGCGCTATTTTTTGACAACCAATCATGTCCTAAGATTATTTTTGACGTTAAATAAGGTACAACTAAAAAGGCGTCCCGAAACATCATATTTTCGATTTTTAATTGAATATAAATTTGTCGTTTGATAGTCGTTGATTTTTTCCCGATCGCTGTTGAGATAATCAAATTCGTGACTGGCAATTCATTAACCAGATTTTTCGATATTAATTCTTTATAAAATAACTCTGATACCGCGGATACTTGACTGCCCGAGTCCAATAACGCCGTTATTTTTTTTTCTCCAATTTCCACCCGCACATACGGACATTTGGCTATCCGATCTATATTTTCATAATTATTTTGGTCCTCGCCTCTTATTACTTCTTGAGCTATCGTTTCACAAAAATCAAAACTACCACGATGCGTTGCCGGACCCATTCTCAACGCACCGATATTTAGTTTAAATTATTATCATCTGGTATTTCTTGAATTCGCGTTATATTTTCATCATTATTTTCTGTCCGTGCATGCGGTGGTGGAAAACGCGTATCCGGCAATCTATTAGAATACCCCCTCCTCCAATTTTGATTATATGTTGGACGGTAACCGTTCGACGCCTCCTGATACTGGTTATATGCATTTCCCCCATATGCTCTATTTCCGTAAAATTCTCTATATTCCCTTCGCGGTCCCGAATAATTCATTTGCCGTATTCTCGGATTTGAATGTCGCAAATCATTATTATATTCGCGCTCCCTTTCTCCCTTAATTCCGTCTAAATTCGCCAATGTTCGTACAATCAACGTCGCGTCACTATAATTTACGGTTGCTAAGGCTTCTTTAACCCAGAGTGGGTATTGTTGGATGATATTATAATTAATCTCGTACTCCGAAAGTTTTGGTACAAAATACTGTGATTCTTTCAGTTGACGGTAATAATACGTTTGTAATGAATCCCTACGCGAATCATAGTGTCTCTCCATCCATTTATTTTTGAACTGCACGCGAGCTGGCACCGAATAAAATTCCTCTAGAAACCGTAATTTAAATTCATCAAAAACCTGAATATTTTGTATCTTAAACCACAAACTTGCCCTTCCCTCTAATGCGTGTTCTACTATTAGCATTTTCTTTTCTTCTTTTACATTTTTTGTTCTAAAAAACTTTTCCAGCTCCTCCAAGAATTCCACCGGATTCGAAGTTAATTCATCTTTAAAATTCGGCATTCTAATTTCTACATTGAAATTTTGTACGTTACTCATAATCGTCACAATCTCATCAGCGTTTACCTGATTTTGCCCTTGGTTGTTATCAATTCGGTTCATAAGCACATGTTGTTGGTTGATGTTTGCTTTCAATGTTTCAAGGTCCCGGCGCGCTTTTTCTATTTCTTCTCGCAATGCGTTCACGCTCTCCTGGTCCCGCTCTCTCTCTCCTACATCGCTCTCCTCCATTTCGTTGGGACGCTTGTCCGCGAGATTCGGCATTTTATCGTCTCTTACTCTCTTACCTACAAAATTATAATTACTAAATTTTTGTTTCGATTCTCTACCGGCTTTTGTCAAATACGTATATTTTTTTTTTTCATCAGCCATTCAAATTACTATTTCCCGTTTGCTCTAATTCTTATTCTTTTTATCTTATGGGTTTACGATGCCAAACTACATCGTACCCTACACGTTGGGCGCCATTTGTAAGATTTCTACAATTTCTTTTATTGAATAATTAAATTCTATCGGTCACAGGAAAGAATGAGCACGGAGATATAGTAAAGCAGATGAAATACTCGCGGTTCAGGATAGTAATATTCGCCTTTATTACTCGATATAATTCCGATGGTCCGATCTACGTTAACACACAAAAATATCCTGTTTCATATTACAAATTTTGGAACATTCGACCATTATTCGCGTAGCTCTCGAGTCACTTATTAAAGTCGGAATTCCATACCCTAAAAATCTCCAGATTCCATAAAATTCACCGATCGAATTCGATATCTCGTCGGACGCCCTACTTGCGCGATGTCAATATTAATAAAAAGTAAAATACTTATATAACGCTTGTTATAGCCAGCTATGTCCCTCGTTGGCTCTTTCACCTGTTCCTAGGCCGCGCCGTCGGACTCCGTTTTTCTCTTCCTTACTACCGGCAGCACAAGATTCCTCAGAGCAGATCTCGATCGGACTCCGGCCGGAGTTTCCCTCCTTCCTTCTTTGGGGCAGGAAAGGATGGTTTAATCGATTTTTCCCTGATAATCCATATATTTCGAGGATGATCGGGACCTCGGCGCCAACCTCGAGAAAACACCAGTACGAACGGCTTCTTGCAGATGGAAGTCCGACGACCGCCCCGGAACGAAAGAGGCCGATTCCTCGTCAGTACATTCGAACGTGCGGTTTTCGGAGCACTAAGCATGCGCGCTTTTCACGATCCTGACACGTGAAACCGGATAGCGAGAGAGATGAGCTGCTTCCCCCCCCTTCCCTAAGACTATGGCACGCGCTTCTGGAGTGACAGATAGGCCCGGGATCAGCCGATTCTTATACAATAATCTGGAAGATGTATATTATTATTACATTCATTTAATACGCCATCTCCCATATCCAATAAAAATTTTGCAAATTCAGTTTCTTCTGGAAAAACTTGCATGTTTTCTGTTAAAGAAAATTTTAGAAAATGTTTCCAAGTATAATTAAACTTAATCGAAAGATTCACGATTTCATTTCAAATACTATGTATTTTTAACAGGAAGTAGTTGTTTAAAATCACCTAATATAATAATTTTTCCATCAAAAGGTAAATTATTATTGATATCACATAACGTACAATCTATAATTTCTAAAGTATATCGTGGTGCTATTGGCGCTTCATCCTAAATAAAAATGTCTGTTTTCTTTAAATATTGAGCTTCATTTGATTGGATTTTAATGTTAGATGTTGAATCAGCAAATAATGAAACTGGTAATCCAAATGTTTTATGAACTGTTTTTCCTCCTGGTAATAATGTTGCTGCAATGCCCGTGAAAGCCATCGTACAGGGTGTTGCAGCAACATATAGGTCAGTATGACGGGTTGCTTATTCGTGCAGGCGCGCACGGTAATCCACAACTGCGTAGGCTTCGACGCATTATGTCGCGAGAGTAGCGACAGTAAATTTGCACAAGCAGAACATGAAGTCATGATGAAGTCAAAATGACATCATAATGCGTCAAAGCTTACGCAGTTGTGGATTACCGTGCGCGCCTGCAAGAATAGGCAACCCGTCATACTGACCTATATGTTGCCTCAACACCCTGTACATACATGCTTATTACAAATTTTGGTTAAATAATAGATAATTGTATATATAAATGTTTTACCTGAACCACCAGGACCATTGATATAGAAATAATTACTATTATGATTACTATTATCTAATCTAATACAACATCTACTTTTTTTGGTTTATTATTTAACTGTTCGTATTGATTGATACCAATGTCCATAGTTTTTTCAAATATTACGTAATCTTCTTCCTCATAAATTTCTGTCAATTGTTTTATTTGTGGAAAACCATTAAAACTTTTATCTTCAATAGAAAGTATAGAACCAATTTGTGCATAAGTTTTCTGTTGGCCTTGTAATATACCAAATTGTCGAACATAATCTTTTGACATTGCTACCTTAAAATTTTTCCAGAGTTCCTCAGGATATAACGGTTGACAATGTAATAATATATGTACAAATAATCTTCGAAGTTGTCTTGGCATTATCCATCCAACAGCTTCATTCATTACTCGTTCCCATTCATCATCATCTTCAATTAAACCTAAAGCTAGACATGTCGTTGAAAATGATTGATGTACTTCTCTATTTACAGTTTTTAAATCATCAAAACTTGTAGCTCTCTTTACAGTAAGTAATAATAGTCGTAAATGAAATATATAATTCTGTTTGTGTTGGACTAACAGAATACATTCGTCCTATACAATTATAATGACTTTTACGTTTAACCCAATGTGAAATACTTTTTCCATTAATTTTCTCTTTTTTAAACGTATAATATTATGGAATTTCTACATATAAATATTGTCTTGCTTCTTTATCGCGTAAATTTAAGGAAGAGTAATCAATTAGCATTGTAACTTGATTCAAAGTAGACGTTATTGCTTCTTCAATAACTTCATTTTTAGTTATAATGTTTTGTTGATGAGGAAGATGCATTGGCAAACGTATTATAGCATGACTTTTTTCTTGTAACTTTTTTTCGAGAATACGCCAAGTGGCTTCTACAGGATCAACATAACGAGTCTCTATAAAATTACGTATTTCGTCATGATCAATAATTATATTGTTTGTTGTTGGCTCAATTGTTATAGCAGCAACATCATGTCCTTTATAAATATATTTATACAAATATTTAACCGACTTGATACTTGAAACAACTTCAACATTAATATGACAATTAAATATAATTGATAAAATAGGGCAATATGGAACTACATGACAATTGTCAACTATATATCCACCTAGACATTCATAATTTTTATCATTATTTTGTCGACTGTAATAAGAATAAACATTTTCATCTATTCTAGTTTCTTCGAGATATGATTTAGAATAATATTTCAAACATTTTCCATCTATCAAACATCAATCGCCACAAGGTCCATGAATCATATGTCTCATAACTATGTTATGTAATATTCGATTTTCAAGAGGATCAGGAATTTCAGCAGAAATATATTTGTCAACGATTTGGAAAGTTGTTATTTTGTAATCGTATTTTAAAGTAATTTAACATATGAACATGTCGTAAACCGCGTTTCTGAAATACTACGACATATACGAAGGCTGCTACTTCTCCAAAAAAATTTAACTTTACATTTAAATCAATTAAGTAATCTTTTTTAATATTAAAAACGCGTGCACAAATATCAGGTCTATCAGAAGCTTGTTGACCAGGCAAGAGATTCTTTTCAATTTCTCGCCATTTAGGATTGCAAGTCATAGTAATAAAAAGATCTGATTTACCAAATTCACTAACAATTGCCATTACATCTTGATAATTTTGCAACATATTACGTGGTGACCCTATAAATGTGGATGGAAGTACAATTACCTTTTCAACACGTCCATTTAAATTATTTGCTAGTTTTTGTATATAATCTTTTAAACCTTGATATGTTTCAATGCGTAATTCTTTTTGATGATCTTCACAATAATTTGTTCTGTCTTTTTCTATTTTAACATAATTATCTACAAGCCATTGTTGAAATAGACGACGGCCTGATAAAAAAATGTTAAATTTGTCACGAATAGCTATGCGATATCTAATATATTGACTTCTAGATATTCGTTTATTACTATTTAACTTTGTTAAGTCACGATGCTATCCTTGAGTACCATATGGATAAAATAATGGATATTATGGTTCAACATTTGGATCTATAGAACTAACCTTTTGCAAAGTTTTAATATTTCTATTACGTATTGTTACATATGATTCTGGAATTTCTCCATCGACAGTTGTACGAAAAACAGTAGCAACTTTATTGGTCCTTCGAATATTATATCGACGTCGATCCATACCTGGTTTTAATATAAATGATAATTGTAATTCTGGCATCAATTCTCCAGATTCTATTTCTAATCGTCGTTAATTCTCTAATTTTTCACCCATTATTTGATAAGATTGAACAAATACATTTGATTCTCTTATTATATGTTCAAGATTATGTACAATTTCAAAATCTAAACCTGACTTATCAGTAAGATGTTACGTCTGGCCGATTTTTCGCGCCGGCCGTCACGATTTAAGCAAGGATCGCGCCTTGCGATGACGCGTTACCACGGTAACCGAACGCTGGCGGATTCACGCGCTCTCGGTGCCGGGCCCCCCTGAGGCGCCACGACTCTGGATTATTAGTAGTACTCGCGCAAACCGATTAATTGATTCAATTAATTAATTACTCCTTGGAGAGGAGGCAAACCTATGCTCCCACTAGCGCCGGTGCATTTGCATTCGCGTGGGACCATTTGGGGTAGGGTAGTAAAGGCCGAACACCCTTAATTAATTAACAAACGGCATAAATCAAATTCGAACACGAGAAGGAGCACGCTGTACCTCCGTTGTACAGGAATCTCCTATCCTCAACTCCGTTTAGAAAAACTCAATTAAGGAATGCGAGCGATTAGAAGAAGCGGGCGATAGTTGCGCGCCCCGCGACTGGAAAATATGAATAAGAGAGCAAAACTTCATCTGATGACCACGAAATCAAACACGATAATTAACTAATTATCAAATTAAGTGACAGGCATTAGATGATTTATTGCTCCTCTTTCCGCGCTCTTCACCTCCGAATACCCTCACTTGCGGGTATATAAGCCGTGATTTTCGGGCGAAATAAGAGATTTTGCCTCCTTCTCTTGCGCCGAAAGGCTGTAAGAGTCACTCCGCGAACCTATTTGAACTTAGAATATTTTTCACATTTTCAAATTCAAACTTAGAGTATTTTCGCATTTTAAAATTCAAACTTAGAATATTTCTCGGGATTCGGAACTTAGAATTATTTCAAATAACGCGATTTGAACTTAGAATATTTCTGGTATTTTGGACTCAGATTATTTTCGTTGATCGGCACTCAAAATTGGTTCAATTGATTTAACTTAACCTTAGGATATTCTCACAATTTTACTTCAGACTTTCAAGAGAGACTTGAGATGGCAAATTCTCCCTTCCGTTACTAATTAATTTTCTTTATTATTATAGACCGCGACTAGCGATCACAGCGAGCGACGTGCGTGCAAACCGTATAGGTGTGAACCCGGGAAATTGTGAAGGTGCGAGTTCTTCTATTATTTCAATTTTTTTTTGTTTATTAAAATTAGTATAATTAAGATAGAGACTTTTTTTTCTCTCTTTTTCTTCCTCTTTTTCGCCGCGTCGCGGAATCGTGTGTGCGAGACGATCGGTGGTGCTTCGACCCCCTTTTTTTTATTTTTTTTTCTTTCTCCATTCATAGACGGTAAGAGTGGTGAACCATAGCTTAGAGCTGCAGTTCCATAAGGAGCGTAGCGGCCCTCGTCACCCGCTGAGAGAGCGCGTTTCAGCGTTCGCTCGCGGCACGCGGGAGGATCGTGCGACTTGCTTCTCTCTCTCTCTCTCTCTCTCTCTCTCTCTCTCTCTCTCTCTCTTTCTCTCTAAAAAATAAACCTCGTTAACCTCGTAAATGATTAATCTTTGTTGTGTTTTTTGAACGTGCCGAGAAACGCGCGAAATTTCTAATTGGCTGATCCCCTCTTTATTACTTTTCCGAGATTCCGTTTTTCGAATTCCGGCTGCCATGGGACAGCACCCTTATATTCATTGCCAAAAAGAGGCGAGGACGTCTTCTCCTCCTGGGGAGAATGGATCGGTCGAGCGACTATGGCAAAAAATCCACCATACTCGTAAAGGGCGAGAGTACTGCTGAATAGTTGAAGGGGCGAGTAAGGCAAGCATCGCATTCAGTGCCGGTTTTGGAACTTGTCGCGCTTCAAAAGCTTGCCGGATAAATTCCCTGCCGCCAGGGAAAGGGAGTTTGCCGCTGGATGTTGGGACCTAAGAGGGGCGAAGAGAAGATTATTAAAAGGAGAAAATATTCGAGATTTCTCAATTAACATACGCTGGAAAAGAGGGAGCTAGGGTTGCAAAGGGCACTATGGCATAATAACAACACCTACAGCATTGTCATCAAAAATTTTTCGTAACACTTTGGAAAGTAAGATAAAAGGAGGAAAGACGTAAAAGAAAAAACCTTTCCAAGAAAAAAGAAGGCTAATTCTGACAAAGGCCATTTGGTATTTGTATCCAAACGCTGAGATTTGCTATCCGCGAAAACATTTTCTGACAAGGATATATAGGATGCAAAAAGAAAAATATTTCTCTCCTCGTACCACTGCCAGATATCCTTTGCAAGAAAAGAAATTTCCTCACCTTTCGACGGAAGGAGAGGCAATTTAACAGAACCAAAATAATTGATATGCGATAAAACAGTCGTGTTATCGAGCCTCAGAAGAATATCACAGTGTCTGCATGCGGACGCAAAGGACTTGAGAGCGTAAAAAACTGTCTTTAATTCGAGAACGTTAATATGAAGATGACGATCTTCTTCAGATCACCTTACATGGATACGATTAATAAAGCATGAAGCACCCCAGTCGGTGAAAGACGCATTTGAAAAAATTTCCAAGGCATAATTGCTTGAACAAATAAAATTCTTTTGGTGAGGATCCGGTAAAAATGAAAACCACCAAAGAAAATCCTCTTCGAGTGAAAGGGATAATTTCAATTCTACCGAGAAGTTATTGGAGGATTTTTCTAAGGCAAAAAATTTTTCTCTTAAAGGCCTTAGTATAAAGAAGGCCGTATTTAACTGCTGGACAAACAGACACAAGAGAGCCAATCATGCTCGCGAAGGTTTAAAACGAAAAAAAAGACTTTTTCGATAAGCTAGACACGAGAGAGTAAAGATTACGACGACGTTGCTCTGGAATGGCAACCGACTGCTGAGTAGAGTTAAAGATGAAGCCCAGATACTTTCGCTCATGCAAAGTTCGAGCTCCGATTTGCGGAAATTGATAGTAAAGCCCAGAAAGAAAATTAATGATGTGAGCCTGGACATTAAGACGACAGGCTGCATTGCAAAGGGCAAGTAAAAGAAAATCATCCAGGTAGAGGCCTGACTCGTGACTTTGGGCCCGGAGGAAAGCCACAAAAAGACGAAGTAGCTTAGAGAAGATATAAGGAGCCGTAGCGAGTCCGAAGGGTAAAACTGAAAATTGAAAAGTTTTTCCCTCTCCATTGAAAACGTAAAAATTTTCTGTGCTCCGGGAGGATCAAGACCAAAAAACAAGAGTCTTCAAGGTTGAGGGAGGCCATCTGAGATCTCGGCAGCATGAGGCGAACAACCGTACGCCAATCTTCTAACTTAAAATGTGGCGGGAAAATATAAAAATTTAAATCTTTTAAATTTAAAATAAAGCGCATCCCTTCTGAAGCTTTTTCTATTAAGAAAAAAGAAGACAGGAATTGATCCTTCGATAGCTCCACCTGAGCAATGGCACCTTTATTGATGAGACGCTGGATTTCCGCGTCGCAATGGGCTTTGATTGAAAAGGTAAAGCTTGATTTGTTGAGAAACGGGCGCATTGATGGTGGAGAAGAGAAAGGAATGTTATAGCTCCGTACGGCGTTGAGAACTTCAGGAACCGAAGTAATACATTCCTAGGCATGAACAAAATCCGGTAGATTACCGGCCAGTCTCACCTCTTTTAACGACGATGACGGGAGTGAAAAGCTGGTCTCCGAGACCTGTCCCTCGACTGCCGAGCTTCACTCCGTCGAGGTGGAGGATTGTTCCGGCGAGTGGGGCCCTTCGAGTTTCCTGGAGTCGAAATAGACTTAGGTTGTGGCTGTACTCGAGAGGGTTGATGAGAGGCTGCTTTGCTGAAGAGGAGTTTGGGCTTGGGGCTCTCTGGCAATCTTCTCGTAGGCCTTGGCCTCCTAGATTTCCTCTGAAAAAGAGCAGCCAAAGAGCCACTCGTCATTCGGGGCCGAGTCTACTGTATTTTTGCCCAGAAAGTTCAAAGCTGGTTTGATAAAAGCTCGTCTCTGCAACGAGAGACGATACTAAAGGTCAGCAAGTAAGAGGATTCCTTCAGCAACATGTAGAAGGGCCTTCCTTCCTTCTTCCGGTAATAGTTGGCCCATCTTCTCTAACATCACCGACGAAATTCTTGAGCCGAGCACATTCAAGGCCGCCGCAAGCTAAAATTGATGCGAAGCCTGGGTTTCGTCTCACTTCAGAGCGGATACTGAAATTTTCAAGGTAGGCAGTAAAACCTTATTAATTTTAGGAGGGCCCGAATCGAAAGATCGCCCTTAACCTTGTGCTCGGAAAGTAAATGAGTTCTCAGAGAGTCTGGAAGACCATTGTGAACGGTGTCACGAGCAAAAAGCGGAAGGAAGGTGTAATAAATAAACGCTATCGAGAACTCGATCGGAATCGTTCCCTCTATGCCAATTTGTGAATAGACCAACAAAAAGGGTCGACGAGGGAATGCACCTGGTATGACGTTCCGGTTCCTAGGAACCGTCAGAGACCTCATGTAAGCGCTTACCTTCCGTTTGCAGCACAGAGGCAATCGTTTGCGACAACGCAGCCTCTTCCGGCTGGGGCTGCAACGGGACAGAAACAGGGGCCTGAGGCAGCTCAGCTGCGAACTCTACAGGCTCTGGATCTATTTGCGACACCATGATGTCGTCCGCTGGACGCTGACCTTGAGAAGGAAAGGGAGGAGTATTCGCCGGAGCATTAGACGGAGATACCGCGGGAACATGCGAATTCGCCTCGATCGCAGCGATCCGATTTCCTTGATTTGCTAGGAGCTCCAGGATACGATCCAGAGAAACTGAGAGAGAGAGAGGCTTCTCGGGAATGCGATCCGATATTCTCCGGATTACGCGATCTTCTTCCATCGCCTGAAAAATCCCGAGGAGAACCACGCTTGTGCCACTTGTGACTTCTAGGAGATCTAGAACGGTATCTCCGCAAGAACTTACCCATAATGGGTCTCAGAAAAGGAATAACTTTGGCAAATAGAAACGAAAAGACCGACGTGTCAATGTGTGTTGATCGACGAACAGAAAAACAATGAAGAATTATGGCGGACGTACGCGTATCTATGGACGCGCGCATATGTAAGGAGCGCACGGATCAAAGTAGGCCCTTAGGACGCGTTTTTATTTTTGTTTTTTAAAATTCCGTTGATACGACGTGCAGGGATGCACTACTACATAGTTAAAAGTCCATCCGGACAAGACCCTAGGCATAATGGACATTGATAGCTAATGTTTTTGACGTCTGACGACAACGACATTGATTTTCTTTACTTTTTTCTAGGCGGTGTTGATTAAATTTTTTTTCTTCTTCTGAAGTACAATTTGCTTTACATCTTGGCATTTTGCAAATTAAATTAGAAGATATCTTATTTAAATTAAAAAAAATATATTTCTTTAAATATATAAATATATATTAATAAAAACTTAATAAAATAGAAATTAATTGCTTATGTATTTGTTTATTATATATAATTTTTATATGTTAATTTAATTAAAATATTATATTAATAATTACACATAATTTTGTATATGTAATAAGTAATTATATTAAATAAATTGTATTATTTATAAAATAACAAAAATTAGTAATAATTAGTCATAAATATCTGTAATTATTATTATTGTCATTATCATTATTATAATCATTTTTATCATAATTATTGTCATTATTTTCATTATTTTCATCAATATAATCATTATCATTATTATCATTATTTCATCATCATTATTATCATCATTGTCATCATTATAATCATTATTATTACAATAATGAAATTTATTAATTTCAAAATTTAATACAATGAGATATAATTTTCTAATATTAATATATTGAAATATTTAATAAATATATGACATGTAACATATGGTAACAATACTTTATAATATAATAGTATAATTATTTAATAATAATTAAATATAATTATTAAATATTTAATTTTACTTCATTATTACGTAAACTTTGCATTAATATTTACAATATCATTTAATTAAACACAAATTATAATATTAATACTTATATATAAAAAATAATTTTTATAATTTTATATGAATGTCTTCTTAAGAGCTTCTTGAACGTCTTCCTGAAACAAAAGAAACAATAGTAATACGTAATAATAATTATAATACAATATAGTAATATAATATTAATAATAATAACAATAAGTTATTTTTATGTAAAAATTGCTAAATATAGAAAAAAATTTTCAATATCGAAAATATTGATATTAAGTTTTCTAAATTAATATTTTCTTTCTCAAAAACTAAATATAATTATAATACGACATTAATGGTACAAGATGGATAAGATGTTTACTCAGCAAGAAATATATGAACAACATTTTTTAAATATTAATATTTTATAGATTTTTTAAACATTATTATTTAATGCTTTTATGTAATTTAGGAACGAAATATCATAAAAGCAAAATATAAAAGTACTGATAAAAAATTTTATCTTGGTTCTTTATAATGCATGTTGGAAAACTTTTTCCAAATTTTTTACCTAAAAATTTAACTTTTCTTAACCTTTCGAGGTCACACTGGGTGGTTACCACCCATCGCTTAAATTCAACACATTATATCTTTCCGATTTAAGAAAAAATGATACTAGTAACGCCATTTAATTGTAATTCAAGGTTTCATCTATGCTCTTGTACTATTCTGTAACTGAAAGTCGCGTTGGTTTGTTTTTGGCAGTCGTCCAAAGACAAGGTAGGGTGATAGCCACCTCTGTGTGACCTCTGTGTAAGTTTTTTGTGTTTTTTAGTGGTTCGAATTTTTGTGTTTTTTGTGGTCTAAGAAGTGTAAAAGTATGATATAATGCAGATTCTTATGCCTAGAATTTTTAAAAAATCTTTATGCTAATTTATTCTTCAAAAATATGCAGCATAATGGCCTATAATTTACGACAGCAGCCGATGTAAGATACAATTTTTACAAAATAATGTACGTAATGATTTCAACAATGTTAATTTGGATGTCGAGGAAAATCATATTCAAAGAATCATATTCAAACGATTCAGAGCAATCTGTGGACGAGATGGACAGTGATCTTGAAAATGTAACGTTAGATTAACGCATTCTAACATTGCGTGCACGCGGTAGACCGCAATCTATTTTGCGAGGAAAAAATGGTTTTGCGTGACATACAAAAAAGTGACGCTCAAGTAAATACTACCGTAACATGACTTTTCTATGAAAATACCTGTTTTTTAGTATACTAAAATACTCGATGTTTAGTATGCAAAATAAATACTTTTTTTGAAAAAATAGTCAAAGACTTTTTTTTCTTAAAGTATAAGATTTGAATAATAAAAGTCTAAATTTTTAATTAAAAATATTGAAAATTAGAAAAGTTATGATTTATTTTGTAAAAACTTTTTTTCTAATGTTGGAAAATTAAAAAATTTTTTAGGTACTAACGGTTTTAGATTTTTGCTTAAATAATATCAGAATACATTTTCCAAACATTCAAGTTTATCCATAAATTTTTTTGTTAGCATATCTTTGATAATTACATAAATACAGCATTTAAAATGTTGTGGCCCTTTGGTGGATAAAGGGTCACAGGTATTTGGGATCGTCCGTCGATACTCCTCGGGTCAGGTTTCTTGAGAGATTGTAGCCGATTGTCATATAACAATGTGTATATATTTTCTATCTTGATTACACTGAGTTACACTGACGTAATTCGTTAATACCCGTGACAAATATAAAAGGATGAGCGACATACGTTCGTCGCTGTATAATGTGTAGCAAAGCCCGCTCGTTGTCTGTACCTCGGTGTTTATATACACCGATTTTTGGTGTATAACCGGAGAGGGTACTTCCCGGTCACTGGCCTTTGGTCAATGTTCTTGCTTAGCCAGCAATTGCTAGCTATGCAGATTCCACCCCAAAATTAGGAGATTTTGGGTGTTGTTTATTAAGCAATCGGGTGTATTGCCCGGTGCGACGCCCGGTATGTAGGCCGGGCGATGTCCGCGCGCGAGGTGTCATTTGACACCTTATATCGCTTGCGACATTTCTTGTGTGAGTGCATCACACTCACAACAAAAAGATGACGATGGGTGGTAACCACCCAGTGTGACCTCGACGTTAGAAAAAAAAAGTGTGACCTCGAAGGGTTAAAATACAAAAAAATTATAAATATATGGTGAAAATATTATATGATAACATTACTTTACAAATATTTTTAAAATATTTTTTAAATTGTTTAAATATGTTAATACGTTTTTTAAATATCATTAAACATTATGACATAAATTGTTATTCAAATATTTTTGAAACATTTTACATATTTATAAGTCAAAATAGTTCTTCATATGTTATTGTCACATTTATTAAAAATAAAAAACATTAATTTAATTAATTTTAATTTAAAATTTAAATACACTTTTTTTTGTATTTTGATGTTAGATATTTAGATTAAAAAAATTGTAAAAAAGTTTTTGAACACGCATTATATATAGAGAACCGATAAAATTACAACATCAATGAATTATATTAATTGATATTTTTCTTATTTTTAATAAATGTGTTAATAACATATTAAAAATCATTTTAATTCTTGTTTTTTCAATATTTTAAATATTTAATAAATGTTATGTCATAACATTTAATAATCGGGTTCAAAACCTATCAGCGGCAAGCAAAAATAAAATAAAATAATATAATTTAAATTTAATTAATTAATAAAAATTTGTCTCAAATTTAGTATGTACTGTCGATAAAAATAATTTTAAAAAATGAAACTTTTATTTTATTTTTTTATCTCTAGTTGCAGTTTAAAAATATCCGATTTAAGAAACTGTGTCCGTTTATTACTGTGTCCGTTTGGTCTGTGTCCGTTTGTTACTGTGTCCGTTTCACTCAGCTTGCTGTATCCGTTTATTACTGTGCGCATCTGGGACTCACTCGAAATTAACACTCAATTAGATGGCGAACATTCAAGTTGAAAGTAATAACACTCTAATTAAAAGTAAATTAAAGAGCGAACACTCAAGTTGAGTGTTTACACTGAATTGAGTGTTTACCCCTTGTCCCAAATTATACTCAACTTGAGTATTTCTTTAAGTGTTATTTTTAGTGTTTTTTCCGTAAGGGTTTAAGAGGACTTTTAAAAAATCTCATTAATTTCTCTTGAAAATGATATCAATAAGTAGTTATCTTTTTGCAAGGGGTTTCTCTAAAAACATAAACTCAATGCTAAAGAGCTAAAGAGCCCAAACAGAGAATAATACTTTTTTACCCTTACGGAAAAAACACTAATTTTGAGAGTTTACACTCAAAATTGAGTGTTAATACTCGATTTTGGGAGTTTACTCCCAAATTTAGGTGTATACGCTCAAATCTTGAGTATTTACACTAAAGATTGAGTGTTTATACTCGAACATTGAGTGTACACCCAATGATTGAGTGTTCATACTAAAGTTTGAATTTGAATACTGAATATTTAAAAGTATACTCTCAACATTTGGATATGACACACAATAAATGAGTGTATACTTCCAACATAAAGTGTGAACACTGAAACGTTGGGGATGTACACTCAACATCTATCGGTTGAAGGTATACACTTAATATTGAGTGTGCACTCTCAAACATTGGATTAGAAAATATTAAATAAAAACAAAAGCAAAAAAAGCAAGTTCAACCAAGATTAAAATTAATCTGCATTGGTAGAAATGGACATAAAACGAATATCTAAAATAAACATTCAACTAGAGTGTTCAGCTGGCTTTGAGTATTAATTTGAGTATTACTTTCAACTTGGATGTTTGCCATCTAATTGAGTGTTAATTTTATTAATGTTATTCTTAAATTTAGGATTAACATTAAAATTAACACTCAATTAGATGGCGAACATTCAAGTTAAGAGTAATAACAGTCTAAAAGTAAATTAAAAAGCGAACATTCAAGTTGAATGTTAACACTGAATTGAGTGTTTACCCCTTGTCCCAAATTGTACTCAACTTGAGTATTTTTTTAAGTGTTATTTTTAGTGTTTTTTCCGTAAGGGTAACACCGTTTGTTGTGAAGAAAGGATTTGTGGGAGTCAATTAGAAATTAGAATAATTATAAAAGGTCGAGGAATAATTCAATTGATAAGTATTATATAGTGTTACAATCAAATATTGTGAATTATATTTTTAAATTTCTTTCTATCTAACCCTAGTAGCAAAATATATTGGCAGTATATTGGCCATTATTGGCTAATATTGGTTAAATATTGGTTATATTGGGAATGCATTGGCCAATGTTTTCCCAATGTAATGCCAATATTGGTTATAAAATGTTGGCTCCAAATTAAAATGCAATTAATGTCCAATATGAAAAATCGATTGGTTCAATATTGGCCCAATGCTGAACCAATATTGAACCAATATTTCTTCTTAGACAAATTGGCTAAATAAGATGAAGCGTCAACTTTACAATATTAGACCAATATTGGGAATATTGTTTTTATATTACTTTCCAACCCACATAGAAATGAAACCTCTAATAGACGTCCATTAGACGTCTGCCATGGAAGTTTGAACTTCCAGTGGACGTCCATTAGACGTCCAGTATAGAGCCATTAAAAATCCATAGTTCCGCACTGCGTACGTCTATTAGACCTCCATTAGACGTCGTCAAAGAGGTCTATTAGAGTTATTAGACATTGTGTGGATTATTGATAGAGGCTTCACGAAACCTCGGTGGATGACTGGCGGATGTTTCGTGGATCATTAGTAGAGACTTCATGGAGCCTCAATAGATGATTGACGAAATAAGAATTTAAAATAAAAATTTCGTTTTTTTTTAAATTATTTTTATCGACAAATACGTACTAAATTTAGGACAAATTTTTATTAATTAATTAAATTTAAATTATATTATTTTATTTTATTTTATTCTTACTTGCCGCTGGTGGGTTTTGAACCCGGGACCTTA
The DNA here is from genome assembly GCF_013373865.1 of Monomorium pharaonis. Taxonomy (NCBI): domain Eukaryota; kingdom Metazoa; phylum Arthropoda; class Insecta; order Hymenoptera; family Formicidae; genus Monomorium; species Monomorium pharaonis. The sequence goes on from NC_050470.1 coordinate 14,007,000, forward strand.
AGATTACGAACCTTGTACTCTATCTGCTACGCCAATTTGACTCATCGATATGGGTACTTGTTATTGTCTACATATACCTATATGTTATAAACTGACGCAATTATACTATTTTTTATAAAAGAAATTAAATTTTGCAAAACATATTAAAAATAAATAGCATTAATTTATTTACTTATTAATTTTATTGTTAATTAATTTATCTTTTTCCATAACCTTAATAATTTGATGAAAATTACGATCTATTTAGCATTAATACTTTAAAGCGTTTAAATGGTTAATTAGATGGTTAACTATATAGATCATATATTCTAAGAAAAATTGAGTAGTACATTTATTATCCTGTTTTTGTTCAGTACATGATGAATTAGATTTTGTGCATTTTTTTGTGCACAGTAATTGTAGACAAACCGTTATTTTTGAAAACATTATCTTTATGATAGTTTTTTTAAATATCAAATGAATCTCTCATTCAGAATGTTATAGTGTTGAGTGATTTCTGAATCAACTACGACGCCCATGGACGGCTTAAAAATCGGACAGCATTGTGATATTTTTTATCCCATACAGCACAAAAGCTTGCAGCAACATTGCTGCAACGTTGCAACATTGCATATTGCGATGTAATGTTTCAGAGATATTGCAAAGGCATTATTTTACAATATTACTTCAGCAATGATGCAGCAACATTTTAAAATATTATTAAAATAGTGAAAATAGATAAAATTAATATTCAATAGAGTTTGAATAAATATATTACAGTAACTTTTCAAAAATAATGTAAAAGTGATCGTTCTATATTATTTAAAATTTTTCATCTATAGAGATACATGCATTCTGGAGTAGTTTTAATTTGTTTGTAAAACTATTATTATGTAGATTTGTGTATAACAGAGTACAAGGTTATTCAAAATTATTTTAAATAACTGTATTTTTTAATTTAACAAATACAGAGTGATTATAGTGACATCAACTAAACGATCATCCGATCAATTCATTCAGTTTTAAATAACTATATTTTGAATTTAACAACAGAGTGATTACGTCAACCAAAAGATAAATTTTGTAAGTTTTGTCTCTCTCATCTTATAATGTACTTATATAAGATAAAAGACAAAACTTGCAAAGTTTATCTTTTGGTTGAAGTTTCACTAATCACTCTGTATTTGTTAAATTCAAAATAGTTATTTAAAATCAGATGAATTATTTTGAATAATCTTTTTCTGAATAATATTGCATACATATTTTACTGCAATATTGCTACAATATTACGTAACAATATTTCTAAAAGCGGACATTTTACCATTGCTGCAATCTTGCAGCAACCTTGCAGCAACATTTCACAACGTTTATGCAATATTGCAATCTTGCGTTGAAATGTTGCCACAATGTTGCTGCAATCTTTCTGTGCTGTATGGGATGAGATATTAAGCTGATATCATTTAGCTGATGTCATAAGGATAACATTTTCAAGAAACTTAAACGAAACTCTTCAATGAGATATCTCAAAGACCTCTCTTAGTAAACGTCTCTGATAAATGTTACCATTTTGACATCATTTCCAAGATATATAAATGTTTTCTTAAAAAAGTTCTCTTAAAGTTTTCATTCTGATAAGCGTGTTGTCTGGGTAACTTCCACCATGGAAGTAAATGTTCCATAGAGCTATGGAAGTTTAGTGAATCCCTACCCAGTGAGAAATAGTACATCGAATCGACATCGAATTCATCATTTCGATGTTGATTTGATGTCGAATTGATGTCGAATTCATTATCGTTTCTCGCTAGGTAATGGACGTCTATCTGATTTTTACCACGGAAGTAAATGTTCCATACAGCTATGGAAGTTTAATGGATTCCTAATGGACGTCTATCTAACTTCCATCATGGAAGTAAATGTTCCATAGTGCTATGAATGTTTAATGGATCCCTAATGGATGTCTATCTAACTTCTACCATGGAGGTAAACCTTCAATGGAGCCATGGAAGTTTACTGGATCTTTAATGGACGTTTATCTAACTTCCGCCATAGAGGTAAACCTCCAATGGAGCTAAGGAAGTTTACTAGACTTCTAATGGACGTCCACCTGACTTCCACCATGGACATAGACGTCCCATGGATCTATGGAAATTTAATGGACGTCCATTGGACATCCACTGGATGCCAATTTCTATGTGGGAATATTGCGCCAATATTTTTTGCTACTAGGGAAATTTCTTAGAGTGAAAATACTGCCACGTACTATAATTTTTCAATTGATTTTCCATTCTATAAAAGTTATTTTTCGAGTGATTTTCCATTCTAATAGAAGTTAAAAATTTACTCAATTAAAATGAATTTTAACTCTTATTGAGTGGAAAATTACTCGAAAAATTGTATTGTGTAAAGTGGCAGTATTTTCATTTGAAGTTTAGAAAGTAATTAATAATTTTTAGATATAATATAATATTTTTTTATAAATTAATTATAAAAAATAATAAATATTTATTAAAAAATTTATAATTTTCATAATTTTAATTTTTTACAAAATTATATATTTTTTCAGAAGTAATTATCAGTATTAGTGGGAAAATTTCTTCTCACTCTATTCAAACTGTAATTAAGAATTGGCTACAACACGCTGAAGATCGAATTAACCACAACACAAAACATCATAAAAAAACAAATAATTAAAATATTAATTATTTTTTTATTTTAATTTTAACAAAATGTTTTACCAGAGAGGAATCTGAGAGCGGCCACCGCGGCCTTTTTCGTGCGACCGATATTTGACTAGCACCAGCGCCAAAGGTGGATGTAAAGTCTGTTTTACATTAATCGCAAGCAGCTAGTTGCGACTTGCGACATCCAATAGGCGCTTAGTTTCTAGTTAAAGCTCGACATTTATTGGGTGTTGCAAATTGCAACCGGCGACTGCAATTAATGTAGAACGGGCTTTACATCCACGTTTGGCGCTGATGCTAGTCAAATATTGGTCGCACGAAAAAAGCCGCGGTGGCCGCTCTCAGGTTCCTCTCTGGTTTTACACATTCTACTAGTTTACACCGAGCACTTGGTACGCGTATCAAGTAGTGAATTTAAGCTGATCAGCGAATGATTAAACACATTCACTAGTTATTTACTATTTGATACGCGTACCAAGTGCTCGGTGTAAACTAGGTCATTGTCTGCTGATTGGGGTACGTTGAACACGCCAATTTTTTGCAGTGTATGAATCATTATTCGGTGTGAATGTCCTATTAAGTGAAGAAACACATGTGATAAACAGTGATTCTTTACTCTTTGGCATTTCCGCGCTAACTTTGCACTTTAAGGTTAAGCCGGCGGTAACAACAGGTTGCACGCAACAGATTGCATGCAACTAGTCGCACGCAACAGGTCGTACGCAACAGGTCGTATCGCTTATCTTGGACAGAGAAACACTTTGTATTCTGCGACTGGCGTAAACGCCATCAAGATACACCCGTTTTAAGTACACTCTCTACGGAAAAAAATTACTCTCAAATTGAAACTTATGTATTCAAATTAACGCGATCCTTGTTTTATATATAAGAAACAATAAATGTATAATTTTCTTACAAGGGGACCTTACAGGTCATGGATCACCGATTTTTTTTATACTTATAGAATTTGAAGATCAGTACCCGGACTTCAATTTCCTAAAGCAGTACGATGCGCTTCTCAAAAATACTCGAAAAAATCGATTTTGAAAATTTCCGATATCTGTAAGTACAGAAAATTTTAACCTATTGTCAGAGCCGCTCGTAGCCGAGCGCATAGAGCTCTAGTTTCGTAAGCGCGGAGTCGCTGGTTCGATTCTCGCTCTGGCCTTAATTTTTTTTTAATAAGTTAATAAAGTTTTTTTTTAATCCTATATCTTAACATAAGGTCCCCTTGTTAGAAGAATTTGAAAATCTTGAATTTCAAGATATTATAATCTTATTTCAATACTATAAGTATTATTTTAAAAATATAATATAATTGTTTTGATAATTTTATTTTAAAAAAATTATAATCTTTAATTTAAACATGTAGTATTTTTTATCTAATATTTTTCCTTTTCCATTTAAAAAAATTATTCTTAAATAATAAAAATATTATTTTCTTGGTTAAACTATATAAAATTTTGAAATAAATCTTTATATTCAAGTAAATCTTTTTGATTTAACGCGATATAATCTTATTTCAAGATTTCCGTTTTGAAACTGGAGATATTGTCAAAACAATATTCTTTTCTTCTGTGTACCACGCAGATAAGAGAAAAGATAATTATCTCAGAAACATGCGGCGCAAACACATGAAACCACTACTTGAGTAGATGATGATAACCAAACGCCACTGACTAAACACGGCGACTGGCAAGAGTGGCAACCTATGTAGGGGTAGTCAATGTGGCCGAACATATGCCCAAGCTCGCAAACCGGGCCCGCAATGTTGGCAGCGATGATCGGCCAATTGTCGGACGAACAATGGACCGTAACTATATACAGCTCGAGATCGCAATTGATCTAACCCCAAAATTCGTTTCATTAGTTGGCCCAATGATGAAATCCAATGTAAACCCAAGTTTAACTTTATGCTAAACCCGATCATGAATTTAAAGCTATGTCCAAAGTCGCCTGATGTATTCTAAACCTAATCACGAATCTAAAACTCAGCTCACGATCACCTTTCTGTTAGGTATGATTGAGATAAACTTAAGTTTACACACACACACACACAACCTTTGTTACCAACCTTGATTTTAATTTAATATTAATGTCAGATATAGACCTGAGATTGACAAATGATCTAAACCCAGATAGCCAGTATGAACACAAATTGTTTTCATATTGTTAATAAAGATGTTAGCATCTTGCTACGCACGTATGTCGTCCATTGTGCTGTTGTTTATTAGCATTCGATATCGGAAATAAATTATTTGCACGTTTCAAACATTATGCTAGCATTAAATGCTTAGCTACATCACTGATCTTGTTTACTAATTTTGAACATATTGCTAGCATTCAATGTCGGAAATAAAATATTTGCACTTTCCAAACATTATGCTATCATTAAATGCTTAGCTACATCATTAATTTTGAGCATATTCCTCCTTGAAAAGATAAGATAAAAATCCAGATGGTTATTCACACGTATGTAGATTTCCATAGATTTTAGATGGTTTCGTATGGAACCATATGGAATCTATATAAAACTATCTAAAATCCATGGAAATCCACATACATGTGGACAACCATCTGGATTTCTATCTCAACTTTTCAACGAGGCTGCTATCAGATTCTTGGCCGTATTTGGTAGCAATGCGCTTAACATTAATTGTATTACCGACAAAATACTAATAGACCTAGTTTACAATAGAATCGTAAATTTTATAAGAAATTAATCAATCACAGTTGAATTTAGAGAAAAATATTTGATTATGTATGATTTATTAACTGTGATTGGTTAATTTCTTATAATTTATGACTATTGTAGCCTAGATTTTAATCATAATCGTATAATAAGGCTGTAAACAAAACAATCACAGTGCGTAGTAAAACAAGCGAAATCATTACTTCGCACAATAATTGGTCAATTTGCTTACAGCCTTAAGATTACGACTAAATTTTTTTATGTATAACGGCCCTAAAGATTATCAGCTTTGGGGAAAATTTTTATTGGAGACATACTCAATTGAATCAACGCGTAATATGTTATCTTACGTTTAATTAAATTTATTATAACGCTGTTGCGAATAATTATTATCTGTGCGCTTAAGGTAAAGGTTACTAATTTTCTTTCGTGATTTATAATTGTACTTATACACATATATATATTATATCTATTATCAACAAAAATCATTATAAAAATTATATAAAATATTATATAAAGTTAAAAGTTATATAAAATATTTTTTCTTATTCATATATCAAACATATAATATAAACTCTTTAATATCACATTATTCTTTTCTTTGGTTCTCAGCATGTCGAAACGTTCTTCGTTGAGCGTTTCGGAATCTTTGCTTTGCAACACGCAAAGTCTCCTGCATTCCTGCTTTATATTCAGCTTGTGTTGGAGGCTGAAAGTACTCATTATTGGCCATAGCATCTGAAAAATATATTTAAAGAAGTTAATAATTTAATTCCTGCATATAAATATTAAAATAATTAAAAAATAACGATAAATAATTAACAAAAAATATAATTATAAAATATTATCTCAACCAGCAATATTTTAAAGTGTTAAAAAATTTTTTAAAAACCATTGTCAAAAATATTTAAAAAATGTAAAATAAAATAGGTTAAGTCCCTTTTTATTTATTAAAGAAAGTTTATTTTAATGTTTATGTAAAATATATATTTAATAAACATAAATATTATTTTTACAAGTTATTTGTAGGTAAAATTTGTAAAATAATTATTTAACGTTTAAGAAATATTTATTTTATAAATATTAAAATAAGTACTTTTTTAATAAATATAAAAGACCTTAACTCATTATTTTAACATTTTTTAAACATTTTTGAAAACGGTTAAAAAAAATTTTTTTAATTACAAAAATTTTTAAGTATTATTTGCTGATTAAAATATTATTTTAAGCTTTAAAGTAGCGTTCATACTTTGCATAGCATTAGACAATTTAGTTGAATGAAATGGCAATGTCTTATCCAATTGATTTCCCTACCACGAATAAGAAAGTGACAGTTCATCTGTCATACTTTCTTTCATACACAAATTAAAAGCATTTCTTAAATCAAAGCCTCCAAATGTAAGAAAATCAACCTGAAAAAATTAAACACAAATGATTTGGAATATTAGTATTGTGTAAATGATAATATTGTTTTAAAATTTCCTAAAGTTTGTTAACATCTTGAAGAAGTTAAAAAAATTGAAATAAAACAAAAAGTTTATATTGTTAAGGATGATAGAATACATTATTGCATGTTACTGTATAATTTTAATACGTTCTTTGGAACCTTACAACGTCAGTATATAATTGATCATCATCGCAATGGTTAAATTCCTCAACATTTTGTATTGTTTTCTTTGGCAAGATATCAGGTTTGATAACGGTTCTTTTTTGACTTCTCATTTCTAGACAAATTCTGTTGAAACCAGTTCTCATTTCTGTGCAAATGTTCTCCAAGAGATCAAATAGTCTTTTAAAGTCATCGCCGAGACTAGAAAAAAAAAATTTAGTTTACTTAAATATGTAATATATAATGTATAAATATTTACTTCTTCAAATATATTGCATAACAAGTGAATACATTGTACTCTTTTTTATTTTTGAAATTTATGTAATTTCTAAACATTTTTATGAATAATAATGTATCTAATATACTTACTTAAGTTGCCTATCATCGGCATTAGGATTTAAATGTTCAGTGTTGGATATTACAAAATGGTTGGTACTTTCATCTTCTTCGTCGTTTAATTCATTTGTATCTTTGCTTTGCTCATTGTTATCACTTTCATCTTGTTTATCTGTTTCGTTAATTCGATTGTTAGATAAGTCTTCGTGAGATTCTGGAGTACTTGTTTCTATCGGTTCTAATTCGGCAAGATTCTGATTGTCTTCAAGTCGTTGCCTGTGTGTCATAGAGACATTGAATTGGTCATCTATATAATTTGTGTTTGACATCAAACATGTTTTCACAGCATATACCATTGGGTTACAAGTTAAATTTGTAGAATTACAAGCTGTCGTACATGCAACTTACGTGGATTGCTGAAAAGTCGGTTTTAATGACGGTAATACATATGTTGAACTTGTAAATGGCGGATTACGTTCTATTGTGTCTGTAGTCAAGCAATCGTAACGATGTGTTGTTTCGGGTGTAGCAAAATTTCTTGAAGTGACAAATGTAGAAGTTGGAGACTGCAGCGATGAAACTGACAAATAATTTTCGGTATTCGGCCCAGATTTCGTGCTTACTATGTTGGTTGAAATATGCTGAGAAGTCGTAGTTGTTGAACGTTGCATCGGTGAAAATGAAGTACAGTTTTCATGATTCATAGCTGCACATCCTAAATTATCGTTAGAAATAAGTGCGGTTTCAGTTGTGGGTAATTAACTATTTCTAACGGATGCGCTTGCGTGATTCTGCGCAATAGTTGTGATTGCTTTTTTCCGTAAAATATTTGAACTTGATGTTTCCTGAGTTGTAGGCACGAATAAAGAATTAGACGAGCCAAAAGGAATTGGATTATAAGTTTGTAAATTCTGAAGTTGAAGAATTCTTTTTATAACTGATACATTTTCCTTAACGGAATCCGCTTGATTTTTAAGCTTTTGTGCATCAGTAATCTGTCCTCGCCTGCCTCTTTTTTTAATCGTCCCCGTCTTTTCTGTTTCACTAAATGAAGATCGAAATCTTCGTGGCTTTAAAATATTTCTTTGAGGCCGGCGTATTGAAGACATTTTTCAAATTTAATGTGTTATTTGCTGAAAGATTTAAATAATAAAAATTAATAATACCACGGAGTTTCTAAACATAAAGATAAAAAATGTTTTATTAATGTGCTGCTAGCAAAGTATTAATCATCAAATAAAGGATAAAACAGATTGAATTTAGCATTCATTTAAAAAAGAGAAAAAATGAAGAGTATATATATTTCTGTAAACTATTTCTGTAAACAAACAATAACGAAAAATATACCCATACATGTATTTAGATGTATAAGTACCCGTAATGCAATAAAATAAATCATTAAAATAAAAAAATGTAAGCGAAGTAAAGGTATTTCAGGTGTATTATAATGGATAATATTCTTTACACATGCAATGTCAATTCAATAAAAAAAAAGTATTTACTTACAACATTCTTTGTTTTTCCAGCTAGTTGTCTTGTAGAGCAGCATATATATGAATATTTTAATATTTAATACATTATATATTACTTTATTCTGTTACACATTAAATTAATAAAAGAAATTTACAAGTTTTCTATACATACAGTAATGTGTAAATATATTTGTCTAGTCAAAATTTTAATAAAACTTATGTAAAATTAGTAATTTTTATTAATAAAATTGATGAACAACTAAATGTCCGAAATATACTGGATAATACCAAGCAGCACATTGCATTGTTAACAGTAAAATAAATACACTTATTAAATATTAAGAACAGTAATAATAAATTGATCTTCTAGCGGTTGACTGCAACTGTCGAAAGACTCCTCCAAATTGGAGATTGGCCAATAAGGTACAACATAACACTTGCTCATTACATTCAAAAGAGGAACTGTATGGATATTGTCTGATAATTTATTGCATTTGTAAACACCCACAGATGCTGAGTCAATTCCAACGTCATAAAAATTTTCTACATTTGTAAATGTTTTTACAATCAAATAAGGATTGCCTTGTACTTTGACAAAATTTACAATTATACAAATGGTCAGGTCGTGTAAAATGCAACAATTGTTTTGTGGAAAAATAGATAAAAACATTTTCTCAGTTTTCAATTTTCGAAATTGTACAGATTCAGATAAAAAATTATCCGTAATAGGTCCATTTTTATGACTGTCAAACATCTTGATAAAGCTTTGTTGTGGATAAACAATTTGTTTTCTAGTGCTACCTTCTCGCATTCTACTTCTAATTTGTTGTAAAATTTGATCCGGCTTTCTACACAATCTTCTAATACCAGTCATGTTGTCTTCGTACGGAAAAGCAGAAAAAGTATCTAATGATCCAAAATTGCGAAAATCTTGAACAAGATGCAATAATCCATGGATATTATACGAAACAAAATGGGAACCATACAAAGAAGGGCATTGTTCTACAAAAATTTGCAATCCCATTTCTGCAAATGTTAATAAATTCTCTGAAGGATTTTGTGACACAAGAATACGAATCGCAGAATGTAAAATAAGAAAATGAACATAAATACTTTCGTGAAGAATTCCATACATTATTGCAGGCCCAGTATATAACAAAAATTGCCGAAATTCAGTGGCTTTGAAATTATCGTAATCTATAATTGAGCGAGGTAAACGAGCGAATTCGCGAGGGCAGTAATGTTTTACGATCGCCAGTCTAGTAGATATAATTTCAAGAGACTTGGCAGAAAGACGAGTTGTTGATTCAAATCCACCATCAACCCATGCCCGTAATATTCTTTTAACCACACCTAAGCATACCAAGTGCATATAATCAAAAGGTACTTGAGAAACTAATCCCATTGGGAGACTAGATAGCGGAATAGCGCCTGGTTTGTAATAATTAGCATCGGATCTTTTCTCATACTCTGTATCACTTCTCAAAAGATGATTTAAACCTAGAAAAACAAGCCGTCTTTCACGCATTTTGCCAGAAACTTTGCATTTTGAACAAGGTTTAATAGACATGTGACCCTTATGATTTAAAGAAAATGAACGAGCTGGCATATCAGCAATAAAGCATCTCAAAGAAACAGGTATAATTTTTCCGTTAAATATGATGCCTCCCTTCTGTAAGATTTAGAGTTGTCGATATCGAAAAATAATATCGAATGTGAATATATTCATTAATTTAAAAAGTATTTATATTCGTATCGAATAAATATCTAATATATCGAATAAAATATCGAATAATCCATATTTTTTTATAAAAACTATTATAAACTTTTTATTATAATGATTTTAGTTTTTTTAATAAAAAGTGTAAGAAAACATTTTATTTTTTTTACATTAAAGTATTAAAATACAGTATTGCATATAAGTATTACACATAAGTATTGCATCACAGAACAAAAATTACATATGTTATATTATATAAAATAAAAAAAATATATATATAATTAAAATAAAAATAATTATGCATATTTTTTGCACTAGAGTTCAATTTGTACTCGAATATGTATATATAACACTTTGTGACATTTCAAACATTAATCGAAGAATCTGAAATAAAACAAAAAAGTATATTTTATCTTAAAAATACATATGTATAGTAAAAATACATATATTACACTTACTATTTATTTCTAAAAAAATTAGTAAGGAAAACAGCCTCTTTTATGTGACGATTTGTTAATCTACTTCTTTTATCAGTTACGACATTGTTAATAGCCGAGACAATTCTCTCTGAAGCCATGGATGACCCCATTATTGCACAATATTTTAGAGCAACTTCTGCCAATTCAGGAGATACTGTTTTATAATTGTACCAATATTTAATAGGATCCTCCGATAATGGAAGTATTGCAGATTTAAAATATAATTTTAATTCAGGTGGCATTTGATGTGTATATGATTCATCTTCGTCTGAATGTTTTTTTAGCCTTTCTGTATGTTTTGTCCAAATAGAAATACAATTTTTTTGAGTCTCTTTGGATGGACTTTGTTCTAACGTTGCAGAAGTGTCGCCTTTTTGTCTTGCTACGTCTCTAATTTCGCAGCATACTTGTGATATAGCTGCTGCCTGGCAGAGAGAAGAAAAGCTGTACACTCTCTTGAATCTAGGATCAAGTAGAGTTGCAATTGTTAAAAGTTTATTTTTTTTAAGAGGTATATATTTTACTTCGATTTCCTTTAATAAATTTTTTTTAAATTCCATTGCAGCATTGGTGGCAGGCTTCAAATCATTTAATGTCTCTAATACATTATGACACAATGGCAAAACGATACTGGCAGTTACATATTTATCACCTGATATTTGAGTAGTCGCTTCTTTAAAAGGTGTTAAAAGGTGAATAATTTCAGATACTACTTCAATATGATATCCTGCTAACATTTGTGGACCATCTTTATGACTTCTATTAGCCAATATAGTTCCCAGAATGGGTGCTAGTTTCTCAAATTTTTCTACCATTTCAAGGGTAGAATTCCATCGAGTAGAAATGTCTTGTGTCAGATACATTATGTTGCCTTCACTTTTTCCACGCTTTATCTGTTCTGTTCTAAGTTCATCTGATGCAATAGTACTTTGCTTGAAATACGTAACAATTCTTTTAATTTGTACAATAATTTTATCAAGTTCAGGTGTATTCTTCAAAGAATTTTGTACAACTAAATTAGTTATATGTGCAAAACACCAAATCCATTTTGAAGAGTTTGAGAACAATTCAACTGCCTTTTGCATATTAGAAGCTCCATCTGTAGTAATTGAAATTATTTTTAATGGATTCAGATAATATTCCTCACAAATCTGATTAAATTGTTCAGTTATAGTATTTGCTGTATGTCTTTCTGTTAGAGGCACTGCTTCCAAGCAAACGGATTCAAGATTGTAAGTCTCTGTATTGATAAAATGTCCAGTTATCACTAAGAAACTTCTAGTTAAATTCATTATGGTACATATATCTGATGTCAAAGATACGTAATGTACGTGATCCAACATTTCTTTCAGTTGTGACCTGCATACTTTATATTTTTCTTCTAAAAGAATTGTTAACGTAGATCTTGAAGGAATTTTAAATAGAGGACAAAGAGTCTTAACAAATTGTATAAAACCCCCTTTCTCGACAGTCCTAGTAGGCATGTTATCTTTGCATATTATATTTACTAATGCTTCTGTGATCGCTATATTTCTTGAACCTCCTTTTTCAAAACTTGTTCTTTTATTTAAGACTTCTGACAATGTATTTTGCAAAGAGTGTGACGACGTAGAACTTTAGGATAAATTGTCAATGGACTTGGACAGTGGACTTCGTGATCTATAAAGAAAAAAATAAAAAATAATTTTTTTTACATTTCTCATTTTCTGTTCTATTATAAAAAATTATAGACATTTTTCTATCTATTATAAATTTATTTCATCTTAACTTATTTCATCATGACTGCTTTATATGAATTCTGAGCAGAATTTTTTATCGTATAAAACAAGTTTAATGTTAAGTTAATTTCCAACAATAAGTATACATTACCTGCTACGTCTACTTGTACAAGTGTTGGATCCTTCTACATTTTCTTTTAAATTATCTTTTTAATTGTGAGTTCATTTTTTTCTGCAATAAATTTTTTTATACAGAACTTATATATATAATTACATAACATTTTTTAATTTAAATTAAAAGCTTAATTTATATATTATAAATTATAAACTTAAAAAGTAAAAATAAAAATAATTTGATATTTGATTAAAATAAAAAAGAGAGAGAGAGAGAGAGAGAGAGAGAGAATAAGATGAATAAACGGGAGAGGGGGAGAGAAAGAGTACATGATGTAACCCTAAAGAAATGTAATAAATTTTACATACATAAATATTTCATTAAAATTTTTATATAAATACAAATTAGTAACAGAATATCTTTATCTTAAAAAAACAGTACAAGTAACACATACCTTTTTCTTTTTCATGCATTCGTCAAATGCAAATAAATGTTGTTTTTAAATGAGTAAACAAATTGGATGTCATTCCAGAAGTTTTCACTTCTTTGGAACATAATGTGCATTTAGCAACATTTTTCTCGGTTTTTGTAAAATATTTCCATACACAGCTCATTTTCGAATGCAGATAATAACACAGAACATTTTGATGTCACGAACGACACGAACTGTACAATAGAGTAGAGTTAGTACATACGTACATACGTATGCGTACATACGTTATGTGTTATGCAAAAGTCTGTGCGGCTGTCCTTAAAGACCATCACACACGAAATGACATAAGCTATTGCATTAATATGCATAGTATAAGAACGCTAGGCCAATAAGCATCTTATGTATATCAATATGGCGACTTTATGTTAGGAGCTCATTGGTTCAACGGTCTTATGCTATGCATATGCAGCTTATGTTATTTCGTGTGTGATGGCCCTAAGGACTTGTATTCTAAAATGATCTCTTTAAAAAAATATTCGTCTTTAATGTTGTTGTTGAAATAGGTTAAAAGTATTTATTCGATATTTTATTCATATTTTTTTATTCGATATTTTTATATCAAAGTGAAAAAAATATTGAATATTCGATAATATCGATTTTCGATAAACATCTCTAGTAAGATTTCTTTCATTTCGGTAACAAATGCAGCAAAAAATTCTTCAGCACTGTACGGCTTAGGACCTTTATAAATACCTACTAATTCTGGCTTACTATCGCATATGTTTGCTACTCTAATTTGTATAGGCCAAAGTTCATTATTATCACTTTTATCTAATGCCATGCCATCAGTATTAAAATAAATTAAAGGATTTCAGGTATAACAAATGTTTGAGCAAGAGTTCAATAAATTCCTTTTTTTACATCAAGATAAAGATACTCTCCCGGCTCAATCGTAATATTTGTTATTTCCCGAGAAGTTTTAAGTAACGTTCTTGAATCTTTTGGCAGATAAGTTAAACATTTATGACTTCTTATTACATTCAAGATGTCTTTACCAACTATATGTGATATTTTATTTTTTTTTAAACAATCTGCTAAAAGATTTTGAAATTCTTTGTTATGAGCTTTATCATTATTATTATCATTCTCTGAATTACTTGTAGATTCCTCATAATCATTTTCATCACTGAAATTATCGATTTTTTGAAAATCACTGCAATTATTTAGCAAAAAAAGAACTGCTTTCATCATTAAGGACAACATGACTGTTATTGATAAATTTAACAATAAAAGATTCATTTTCTGAAGCCTGAGTTGTATTAATGTCAGTTAAATCATGTGAAATTGTTTTTGCATTGTCATTAGTTGTTATTATTTTATCTTAAACTACTTTATTATTAACCCTCAATCCCTCCCTATGGGTCGTTTTCGTCCTGCTTAAAACTACTATTGTTAATTTCTTGTATAACCACGATGCTAGCGCCATCAAAGTTATACTAAAAAAAACCTCGGGGGGGAAAAGTCTTCAGTGCAAAAGGCCAGCCCGGTCCGTTTATTCTACTCCAAACGCCAGCCAGATAAAATTCAAATACAGTGGAACCCCGCGTTAGCGTACTCCGCGTTAGCGGAAACTATCCCCTCCATATGCACTCGGCCCACATGAGTAGCGTGTGTAGGGATAGCAATGCAGTCACGTAGTATGTAAGCAGTTACGACGTATTCTTAAAGATTTGTGCAAGATTTTAATGTGTATTAAATTCATTTAAGACTAAGAAATGGCTAATATTTTTTTAAATTTAAGAATTTATTATTTTGTCTACATGGTCATTAAAAATTGTCTCAAAAAGTTGTTTCAAAATATTATTCGTGTAATATAAATAAAAATATATTTTTATATAAATTTTTATTTGAAAAATTCACGCACATGTAAATAAAATAGCCAACACTAATTTAAAATAAATTGTTTAATGCAATCACATAAAAAAAAGAACACCGATTGCAATCAAAGCTGGATTTCTAATTTGATAATATTTTATTTATAAATTATATGTTAGAAAATAATAATAAATTAGAAGTGTGGGGAATATAAAATATTCGGGAATATAATTTAGAGGTACGAGATGAAAGTTTTTTGGACGGCTATAGATACGATTGACTTAATCTGAGACGCTCTGCTTGCAATTTTATGATCGAATACATTTAGTCTTAAGCGTAAACATTAACTGGTTAGATGGCAATACCGTTACGTCCCTGAATTTCACGGAGTGGGAGTGAAACCAAGCAATAGGAGATAACCCCGCGTTAGCGGACCAGAGCCCCGAACAGTCCGCTAACGCGGGGTTCCACTGTATGTCCTTGCATACACATATTCTTAGTAATATTCTGAGTCAACTTTTTCTTTTGCAAAAAATTATCCAGAGCTTAGATTTCTAGATATAATAAGAAATAGTTTACGTATCCTGAATCAGATACAAGAGGTAAGCAGGGGTGGCACAACTCACCGCTGCTCGCGGGCACGACGAGGCGTCTGCTGCGCTCAATAATCGATAATCATCTCAATTATCTTTAACGATGTTATTTAGTATTTTGAATCATCCGAATATTATGTAATAAAGAAATGAATAGGTGACGGTGAGAGAGAGAGAGAGAGAGAGAGAGAGAGAGAGAGAGAGAGAGAGAGAGAGAGAGAGAGAGAGAGAGAGAGAGAGAGAGAGAGAGAGAGAGAGAGAGAGAGAGAGAGAGAGAGAGACTGAGAGGAGAACTTAAAAAGGAAAACTTTATTAAAAGCTGCGAACACGATTACAACTATTCCGAGCACGTCCGCACGAGTTGACGTCTCATGAAGTTCTCAACAAAACCATTTGTTTATACATAACTAAGCAACGCCGGGGCCGATAGACTCAGCTGACTGAAGCAATCGATATATTGATTTTTCCGCGTAAAGCTTGCGCTCACAATGCGCGCAAAGCTCACGCTCGCGAAGCTCACGTTTGCAACAATATTCTTCAACAAATTATAATAGTAAATCAAATATTAATCAATATTTTTATTTTTAAGTTGCCGCGTTCCCAGACACATATTCGACAGTGTTACCACACAATAACCAATAAAGTCAGTTGTTTGCTTGCTTAGCTGAGCTCGATGTCAGCTGACATCGAGTAACTAGTAAACACGTG
The DNA here is from genome assembly GCF_013373865.1 of Monomorium pharaonis. Taxonomy (NCBI): domain Eukaryota; kingdom Metazoa; phylum Arthropoda; class Insecta; order Hymenoptera; family Formicidae; genus Monomorium; species Monomorium pharaonis. The sequence goes on from NC_050470.1 coordinate 14,023,410, forward strand.
TTGTGTGTTCGTCGAGTAAATACGTGTTTCTTTCTTCGAGTAATTTTGACGTGCCGAGTGATTAGTAATGTTTAATAGTTAAATGTTTCGTACTATTTTTTTGATGTGTAAATAAATTCGATCAAGTGAGTGAACAGAGTGTGTGTGTGTATGTGCGCGTGTGTATGGCTGTGTAAACGAGTGAAGTGATAAAATGTAAGAAGAAAGAAGAAAGATTTAATCCGATAAACTGAAGGATGGATCGTGAGAACAATCAATTGATTGCGGAATGGTACGTGCGTAAACAGGTTCGAACAGGTTCTTTCTCCCCTCTTTCTCCTCTCAGTCTTTCTCTCTCTCTCTCTCTCTCTGTCACCTATTCATTTCTTTATTACATAATATTCGGATGATTCAAAATACTAAATACCATCGTTAAAGATAATTGAGATGATTATCGATTATTGAGCGCAGCAGACGCCTCGTGGTGCCCGCGAGCAGCGGTGAGTTGTGCCACCCCTGCTTACCTCTTGTATCTGATTCAGGATACGTAAACTATTTCTTATTATATCTAGAAATCTAAGCTCTGGATAATTTTTTGCGATAGAAAAAGTTGACTCAGAATATTACTAAGAATATGTGTATGCAAGGACATATAGTTATTTGGAATCACCCTGTATATACTTAGTATATATTTATTTTCGATGCTTCTTAAGTAGTATATTATTGTTAATTCCTCTTTACAGAACACAAACAAATTTGCAGAAATACTGTCAGATTTCTAGAAGCACGAAATGATATATGCACAATGAACTTGTTTATGGTATGCGTAAGCAGCGTAAGAGCCACCGCACAAGCTTTTTCGTAACACGTTACGTTACGTTAAGTGCTCCATAAACCTAAGTTCGTACTTAAAATTAAACTTACATCAACGCACAAAGAAACTTTTAACATAAGTTCTTAAGTTCTTACGTTAAGGATTTCTTTGTGCGTTGATTTAAGTTAAATTTTAAGTACAACTTAGGTTCGTATGGAGTACTTAACGTAACGTAACGCATTATGGAAGAGTTTGTGCGGTGGCCCTAAAGGTGCGTCCCAATGAAGAAGAATAAACGGAACGGAATAGAAACGGAACAGAGAATTGACCAATCAGAGTAATTCTGTTGGTCTCTGATTAGTCAATCCTCTGTTCCGTTCCGTCTTTCTCAAGTTCGATAAATGTAAAAAACCGCGTATTTCAAAAACATCGGTAAAAACTTTTATTGCATACATATTAATTCTTCGTTTTATTTACAATAAGAAAAATACAAAATTACATATAATTATTATTATTACATATAATTACTATTTAAATTGTACTTTAATATTATTAATTATATGTATGTATATTATTAAAAAAATTTTTCTGGAATACCATTTCTTGCAAAATACAACTATATATACATAGAAGCAATAAATATTTATATATAAGTATAAAAAATTGTAATAATTTTTACATATAAATAATCAATACAATAATATATTGTTCCTATATATAGCTATATATTATTAATTTTTACAAAATAAACATACTTATCTTCAAAAAATAATAAAAAGATAATATGTTTTAAATGTAAGCAATCTTATTTTTATGTAATACAACAGTTTTAAAATAAATATATTTTAAAAACGTTTAATACATTGATTATGTTAATAAAGGTTTACTTTAATAAAAGTTTATAGATTTGCATTATTATAGAAATTTGTAACAGAACACTTCCATTTTGTCATAATTTTTTAAAACTTTATTTCGTTTTAGTAATATTAAAAAAAAGATATTCATTTTATAACATTACAAAAAAGTAATATATCGTAAAAAGAGACTTGTTACATGAGAAAATAATAAAAATAAATAAATAAATATTTAGAGTAAGTGCTCTAAAGTGTACAATAACTAGAAAAATAGAAAGAATTGAAGTAAAAGTCTCATATTATTTTGCGATGTTGCAATAGTCAATATTAATTTTTTTTAACTTATATGAATGAGAACGCATCGAGGAAACTATAAGTTCGAAAAGGTAATATCTCAATAATTATTGCAATAAAGTATTAAATATTTATAAAGTATTAAATAAAATAATATATGCACATTAAAATAAGGTTCTTTTTTATTGTTTATTTCATGTATACTTTAATGTTATCATTATTAACTATATAATTATATAGAGAATGTTTTTATGTCAATTTTAAACATTCAGAAATGTTTCTAAATTATTATATTTGCAATATTTTTTGTGCAGTATTGCAGAAATTTTTTTTCAGCAATTTTAATTTTTATTACCTACGCAATCGTTCAGAAATTTTTTAGAAATACTTTAAATGCAATGTTGCGTTTGATATTTTGCAGAAATATTTATTGTGTAAGAAATATTAATATTACTTTATAATTTTCCAGAAATATTTTTGAAATAATGCATTTGTCACATTTCTTTTGTAATATTACAGAGCCATACAAATATGAAAGCAAACTTTTTTTATCTTCTCTCAAAGATTTCAGAAATATTGCATTTGCATTATTATAAAAATATGGTGCAGATTTATTTTTAAAATATTTCACATGCAAAGTTACAATTAAAATATTAACGAAATATTTATGTACCATTTTCAAATATTACAATATTTCAACAACATTACTTGCCGAGTAGGCAATTTCTTCACGTCCAGTTATCTTGCGGTTAAATATCTAAGAGATAAACTAGATCCATGCACGTAATTGGTTAAGCTTGAGATTTATTCACTGGATAACTTTAAATGACAGTGTTGTCCAACGAACTATATATCATACTGGAATAAGCACAGCCATACCCCCATCACTACTACCGCGGCCACTAAAGGATAGCTGCAGCGTTTCAGTGCTATCTCTTTTTACCGTGTACTATCATGATTGAAAACATTGTTCTGCGCAATTACCATAGAGATATATAATATAGAGTCAACCTTCTGTGAGCGGAGCTGTCCGCATCTTCTATGGGATAGAACGATATGTAGTAAGGTGTTGTCTTCGTCACTCAGCTAGTCTGGTGGGAGAGCGCTCTCCGCTCCCCGTATAACGAAGCGTGCGTGGGATACGAAGGGCATCGTGGGATACGGGGAGCGGGGGCGCGCCTCTGAATCTCCCACCAGACTAGCTGAGTGACGAAGACAACACCTTACTACATATCATTCTATCCCATAGAAGATGCGGACAGCTCCGCTCACAGAAGGTTGACTCTATATTATATATCTCTATGGCAATCACATGTGATCTCTTGGCTGCGATGCTGCAAACCATTTTTTATTTGTTGCTTGTTGTGGTTTGTTGTGGTTTGTTAAAGATGGTAAAATGTATTTTAAAACATTTTATAATTTATATAAAATGTATATTTTACATTTTACTTGTATACAAGAAACATATAAATAGTAAATGTTTTTAGAACGAATAGTACATCTGGTCACGTGATCAATGTAATTAGTTAGACAAGGACAGGTCTGAAACGCAACAGCTATCGCAGTCGCACATTACTGGCCGCCAATCAGCAGAGCCGTGCTTGTTCCAGTATGGTATATAGTTCGTTGCTGTTGTCAGATTCCTTTTCTACGTGCAAAAATGTGTCGATTAAATATACTTTCAGTGATATTAAAGGTGAAGGATATAACTGTATAATTATCTATTATTTCATTACATAGAGGAAAAAATAATCTTACCGTGTTGGAACAGGATTTTTTCATATGAAAAATTTTTCCAATTTTCATTCTTCCAAATGCATAATCGCTTTTAATATTGATTTTTTGTCATTATATAGTGACCACTTTATCACTTTTTTTTCTTTCATTTAGTCATATGGTTGGTATTATCTCGGGCGCCTCCGGGTCTTCAAATTTTAATACAGAAAACATTTCCAACTAAAAAAAAAGTTATGTAATTTTATATTGCAATATACATTATGTAATTGTATATTACATTATACATTTATTATACACATTTCAAATATAAAATTGTTTTTACCTATTATTTAAATGTCATAAATGTTTAAAATGATATTTTATAAAGAAATAATAAAAATATTTTATTTGTGCCATTTCTATATAAAATATATTAATATTTTTTAATATAAATCTATAAATACATAAATAAGTGTATAAATGAGTTCATTGTCTTAATGCTTAATTAATTAAGTTATATTGCATAACGTATTCATATTGGCTAAAACAATAGTTGTAAAAAAGAGATTAAAAAGAGGAGTGAGTAAATATAACATTACAATTATGTATAAAAGTAAAAAAACAATGATTAAAATTAATATATTATGTTATGTCTGTTATTTAATAAAATTGAATATAAAATACAGACTATATAATGCTTTTTTTTTATATTTCCGAGTATCATAAATCTTGATAAGTATGTAATATAGAAAAAACAACTGTATAATTTTTATATGGTATCTTAAACATTTTTCTTAAAATATTATTACAATTCCATTCGTTTAACGGGTAGTTCTCATCTTTCATTATTTGAATGTCTAATGAATCAGACGATAATGGTTTATCATACAAGGCTCGTACAGGTTTTAATTTTCTTCCTATTACAATTACTTGAGAATCATAAATTGCAAAACTATGAATGTTAATTACAGCTCCATTTTTACACATGACATAATCATTTTTATTTTCACTGCAATTAAGTATATATTGAGGTGTCTTTAATATTTCAAATTGAGTATTGAATATCTTTAAATTGACTGTAATCATATTTATGTAACGTTTCTCTAATTGAAAAGAATTTTTATTTTGTAAAAAAGAAATTACGAAATCTACATTATTACATTCTTGAAGCCTCCGTGCAATTTGTTGTAAGGAAGTGCCTCCCTTTCATAACATTTTTTAATTTTATCAATATAACTTTCAAATGAAAAGAAATCTAAAGTAGTTTAAAAAAATTTTACTTCGTCGTATAAATGAGTCAGATTATGTACATTATATGTTACATTTTCGGATCCATAAATGTTTGCAAATTCTTTAACAAAAGTTTCTAACATAATGTCAACTGATTTTAAATTATCATCATCTTGTATTAACAGAAAATCATTTAAAATTGTAATGGCTGTATGCAATATTATAAATTTTTCGTAAACATCAGGAGCCAAAATGTCTTTTAAAATGACAGATCTACTATAAAGTAAAAAGTACCGAAATTCAACGGCTTTCCAACGATACCAATATGTTAATCTTCTAGAACGTTTTACAAAATCATTTGTTAAAATTTTCAAAATATTTTCAAGTTGAATTGAAATATTATGTTTTTGTAGACTTGAAAATCGAACATAACGGTTCTTTTGTCATCCACAGCATAATAAGACGTCTTACTACACCAAAGTAAACAAGATGCATACTATCTAATGCTATATTTGATATTAGATTAAAATGTGGTATTTTAGTCAAAATAGTATCTCCATATTGATATTCGTCATATTGTAGATTTCGAAAGTGTTCATCTAACCTTAATGGATAAGATGTAGGTGTCGGGAAACATAATCAATTTTCTTTAGTCACCTTCAATGATACATTTTGAACAGCTGTTATATCCGGTATAACATTTAACATTTAAAATAAAAGCTTTTGCTGGAGAATCGCAAACAAAAGCTTTAATTTTAATATTGTGATTTTTTTTGTAATTTATAACCGTTTTCAATAAATTGTATTACTTCTTCAATAAAAGGACATAGATATTCGTTAGCATTGTCAGGTTTATTGGTTCCATAATAAATACCTACAACTTTAACCCGTTTTAATTTATCATCCATACATAATATAGGCCATAAAACTTTTTCACTAGATAATCCTATAGAAGCACCATTAACATTAATAAAAAAATTAAGATCATTAAATATGTGATTTAATTTTAGTCGTTCCATTATTGTCTGTTTAATAGCTTCAGCAAATCCTGTATGACAATATTGTCCATTACCCATACTATCTAAGCAAGTTATTCTTGGAATGAGAAGAGAAAAAATGCGAGCCGAGCACGCCAAGTTTTTGTTTTACTATAATCCCGTTGGTTAATTTTAATTATTTAATTATTTGATCATCAAGCCCGTTTATTATTAAATATTTTAATAAAAAGTTATAATAAATAAATTTTGTACAAATATTTTTATAATTGGCGCATTTACTTTATATCATTATTTTAGTAGAAAAAACAATGAAACAATAGAACAGTAAGACACTTTACCTAATATAATAGTTTTTTTCTTACGGGCGCACATACACATACTTGGCGCCTTTTTTACCTTTTTTTAAAAAGGTAATTTTGTTCGGATATCATGCATTTTGTAGTATTAAGCATTTTATTTAGGCTGCGTCAGTGAATATTCACTAATTATCACAGTTATAAGTATGCCACTGCAAATCAGTGAATATCCACTAATTAAGATTTAAAGAGTGAAATGCGGTAGTAAATAATGTATCAAATTTTTGTCTTCTTAAATGTCTAACAATAATATATTGCCCCTATACTACTTGCGTAGCGTCTTGAATTCCTCACAAACTTCGATGGCATTTTGCTAAATCATTTTTTTAAAATAGAGAAACAAAGGTATTCCTAAATTATTACTTTTGCCAGATAGATCAAATTTTTGTAATTGTTCAACACTTATAATTTTATATTGTTTTATACATAGACTCTAAATATTTATAACTGCAGCAACAAGCATTTGTTACTATATAACTACCTAATACTGCATGCTTTGTAATTTCCTGTAGAGTTTTATTCTTTATATTACTTTTATCAACTTCTGTTTGTAATTTGTCAATTTTTTGTGGCTATATATTTAAAAAAAGATTTTCTATGGCTGTGCTTATTATTCTCTTTTTCTCTCTTTTTTCTTCTCTTTCAGCAGATAATCGAGAAACAATCACAATGATTCGAAGGTTCTTTAAAAGAAAAAAAAAAAAAAAAACCGTATACATATATCCATATTATATTTCTACATGCTAATTTATGGAAAAAATAATGTCTTAGATTGTCTAAATTATATATACATATAAGTATGTTTATATATATAAGTAAGTATTTTCATATGTTCATATGTATATAGAAAGATGTATATATCTACATATGTGTGTGTATGTGTGTCTCTGTGTGTGTGTTGTTTGTAAATTTTATTTATCTCTCTCCCTTTTTTTCTTTGTGTAATGTTTTTTTTGTTGTTTTTCCTTATGTTATACATAGTTCTAATAATTTAAATAATTGCTCGTAATAAATATAGTATACGAGTAATAACAAATAATTATTAGAACTATGTATAACATAAAGAAAAAAAAAGAAGGAAAGCATTATTTATATAAAGAAAAAAGAGAAAGAGATAAAAAACACACACACGCACACACACACACACACGCACGCACATGTAGGTACGTACATCCTTATGTGTCATACATACATACATACATATAAAAATAAATACATACATATAAGCACATTATTAGCAACGTTATTCTCTATTTTGTTGTTACCTAATATTCTTTCTTATTTCTTCTCTCTCTCTTTCTTTTTCTCTCTCTTTCTTTTTCTCTCTCTCTTCTTTTTCGGTTTTTCTTTTATTTATTTACTGTATCAATTCTCTTTTGTATTTTTTTCTCTCTCTTTTTCTCTCGTTATCTCTAGTCAGTCTAGTCAAATTTATCTTTAGAATATTCTTCGTTTTCACTATCAAAAGACAAAAATTATATTATATAATATTCAGAAGAAAACATTACTTACACAAAGAAAAAGAAAGAAGGATAAAATATACATATACATATATATGTATATTGTATATGTACATACATACTTATATTTATACATGTACATACATACATATCTATATATAAATATTATTACACAATGTTATTCACTTCTGCATTTCACGCATGAGTGCATAGTGCATCATTCATCTTCATTTAACATAACAAGCAAGTTTAACAAGCAACAAGGATGAGAACGAAATACCACACCAGGCACATCATGTGTGAAACAGAACACATTATTTTCTTTCAGCGTATAATGAATAATAAAGATATATATAATTGTATCTGTACGATGTACCTTGTACCTCGTGAACCCACCTCTAGTCCTCGTATCAGTGTATATCTAAAACAAAATAAAAGAGACATTTTTTGTGTAAAAATATAAATATTACGATTTAAACATACTTATACTATCAAGGTTAAACTCATCTTGCATGCTTTTGTGTTGAAAGTATTATTCTGGGTACATTCTATTTCACGCATGAGTGCATAATGCATCATTTATCTTCATTTAACATAACGTTTAACAAACAACAAGAATGGGAACGAAATACCACACCAGGTACATTATGTGTGAAATAGAACACATTATTTTCTTTCAGCGTATAATAAATAATAAAGATATATAGAATATAATAATGTTTTCATCACTAAAACGTACAAAATAAACTTTAGCTTAAAGTTATTATGATTCGTAAAAATATACGCATATGTAATTATATAAAGATTAAAATTAAGAATTGAAAATTGTGGTCATATCTACAATTTTAAAGTTAGATTTGGCCACCCTAATCAGCAAAAAAATGTTTTTTTAACGTTTTTTTTCATTGCAAAAAACATTTAAAAACCGTTTAAAAAATGTTTAAAAAATATTTTTAAAAACGTTTAATCAACGGGATAGATCCTTTTTTATTCTTTAAAAAAAATGTTTAAAAAATATCTTTAAAAACGTTTAATCAATAAGATAGATCCTTTTTTATTTATTAAATAAACGTTTTTTTAATGTTAAAATAATATTACTTTAACATTTAAAAAACGTTTTTTAAATGTTAAAGTAATATTATTTTAACATAAAAAAAACGTTTGTTATTAATAAAAAAGGTGTTTTAGTCTTAAAAAATTCAAAATTTTTATATTCCGAACTTCCAAAACCGCTTGAGTGTAAAATCTGAAAAAAATATTAATCAGACTTAACTAGTTTTTGTATTGTATTTGCTAAATACTTATTTGTTTGTATAAACAATTTTTTTAATTTCAATTTATGAATACAAAAGGTAATCACAACATAAATTACATATAATTATATGTAATTATAATAACGTTATATAATATAAACAGCTTAGTTAGAACCCAGTTTTTTTGTCGATTTTTAGAGATCCATCTCTCTATTATCGCTTTTAGAAGCATTACTACTTTTACTTGCATCGCAATCGTCGTCGCTTTTCATATATTTTTCTTCATCGTCGTTGTTGTTACATGTGTCTGCATCGCAATTATTGTCGCTTTCTACATCTTCCTTATTGCTGCCGTTATTATTACATCTGTAATGATAAAAAAATATGTAGGTATGAAAAATTATAAATACTCATTAATCACACACAAAACCCACTTTTTTTTTTGTATCCGTGATGGGGCTTGAGACAACCATATTCCGGCTTTTCTGCCAAATATAGTTTCATTAAAAAAGTCTAGTTTACACAAAAGAAATTATATCGATTCTTAAAATTAAATAATTGCAGTATTAATATGCTAAATAATTACACTATGATTAAGAAAACTTTTTATTAAATATAACAGGTATTCCGAGTTCATCTATGGAACATATATTTAGCATCGGTGGCTCTATAATAACGTTACAAAGAGATCATCTTAATGATGATGTATTTGAATATCAATTCTATAAAATTAATAAAAATTTTTATCAAAATTTTGTAACAAAGAGAACATATAAATTAATGTATGATAGCTGATGTAACATTATATTTCATTAAATTCTGGTAACAGTAACATATGATTTAGTCTTTTACCTTTATGAAGTTCTCATTTAGTGTACATAAAATAACTCGTTAAAGCACATAATTAAGCATATAATATACAACAATTAGTAAAGCATAAAATTAAGATTCTTATTTCTTATATTTAAAATAATATAAAAATATTTAAAAAAAACTGAAGTTACAACTTGTTATTTTTTTAGTAACTGTAACTGTAACAAGTTATTTTTCAAAATTGGTAACTTATAACTGTAACTAGTTACTTTTTTAATGAAAAACTGTAACTGTAATTAATTACTTTTACAAAGAAACTTTCTCTCAACCCTGATATATGTATACAATACACATTTCATAAGTCAGTTTTCACTGATTCAGATATTAAGATAAATTATAGACATTTTTCTTTACTTTTCTCATCAACGGTACTTAATTCTGTTAAAGTATTTGGTAATTGGAATTTATCTCATTATTAAACAAATGAATAAATAAATAATAAAGCACATTGTTGGCAGATTCTTGCAACAAACTTGCGCAAATCTTATTGGGACAAAATATGCTACACTGATGTAATAGTTTGATAGTGTCTTATTGTTACAGCAATCTGTCACAAGACTGCAAGATTTGCAGCAAGTATGTGTACTGCAAGTTTCTTGTAAGAAATCTGCCTATAGAATCTTCCAAAATGTACAACAAAGAAAGGTGGAAATTATTCAATTTAGACACACAGTAATTAAAGCGTAACACTTACAAATGACAGTAGAATAGAGAAATTCTTCGATCCTTTTTAACTTTGTAGTAGTTGTATCACAACGTAGGAGGGGTTTTAGAAAAAACGTCGTGAACCTAGTTAGATGACGTATAAATTGAAAGTGTGACTTGGTGTGACTTAACTCACTCTCTTCTTCTTTCCAAATGGTTTTCCGTCCCTTGGACACAGTACCACGAACTCACTCTCAAACTACTTGTGTAAAACGTCAAGTCACACAACGTTCATTAAGCATCAACGGAATCGCATCAACGGTAAAAACATAACCAAGTATGCGTTTCGTTTCACACATGATGCGCATATAGTGCATCGTCCATCCTTGTTGTTTGTTTAATGTTAAACGAGGATGGTTGCATTATGCACATTATGTGTAAAACGGAACGCAGCCCAACACAACTCACAGAACAAAGGAACATAAGAATAGTGCGAAAGCAACAGAAAGCAGTCAGCAACAACCGGTAGTGTCTCACGTTGCGAGTGTTGCGACCATCAGCGTGCAATACATGTGCGAGAATATTGACCGAAATATTGATCGACACATGAATCGATATGCGCCAATGCGCGCGACACACACTGCGCCTGTGCTAATTAATAAGTTTTGTTAAATCTGTATTGCGGTCCGTATATCGATATTAACATATGTAATACATATATAATATAAATATATATAATAAACAAATGTAAAAAAATGTGTTTTACATAAACGTTTTAACATTGTTTTACCAAATATTCATTTTTTGTAATTATTAATTGACATTTATTTAATATTTATTTTACAATAAAAATTTAATTTTTTACATAAACATTTTAATATTTTGTAAATAACATTTTTCCCCATTTTACAATATTTAATAGTTACATTTATAAACATACATATTATACCCAGACAACACGCTTGTCAGAATGAAAACTTTAAGAGAAATTTTTTAAGAAAACATTTAGATATCTTGGAAATGATGTCAAAATGGTAACATTTACCAGAGACGTCTACTAAGAGAGATCTTTAAGATATCTCATTGAAGAGTCTTACTTAAGTTTCTTGAAAATGTTATTCTTATGACATCAGTTAAATGATATCAGCTTGGTATCTCATAAAAGATATCACAATGCTGTCCGATTTTTGAGCCGTCCATGCGCGTCGTAGTTGACTCAGAAATAAGACAACACTAAGAGGTCTTTGAGATATTTAATTGAAGAGTCTCATTTAAGTTTCTTGAAAATGTTATCCTTATAACATTAGCTAAATGATATCAGCTTGATGTCTCATAAAAGATATCACAATGCTGTCTGATTTTTGAGCCGTCCATGCGCGTTGTAGTTGACTCATAAATTAGATAACATTATAATATCTTGAATGAGAAATCCATTTGATATTATTTAAAAATTATTATAAAGATAATGTTTTCAAAAATAACGGTTTGCCTACAATTACTGTGCACAAAAAATGCACAAAATCTAAATTTATCATGTACTAAACAAAAACAGAATAATAAAAACCATCTAATTAACCATTTGAACGCTTCAAACTATTAATGGGAAAAATAAATCGCAATTTCCATCAAATTATTAAGGCTATGGAAAAAGATAAATTTAACAATATGAAATTAATAAGTAAATAAATTAATGCTATTTATCTCTAATGTTTTGCAAAATTTAATTGCTTTTATAAAAAATAATATAATTGCGTCAGTTTATAACATATTAGTATTATATGTATAAGACAATAACAAGTACCCATAACGATTAGTCAAATTGGCGTAGCAGATAGAGTACAAGGTTCGTCATCCTAAGGTTCCGGGTTCAAACCTACCAGCGGCAAGTAAGAATAAAATCATTTAATTTAAATTTAATTAATCAATAAAAATTTGTCCTAAATTTAGTATGTTACTGTTGATAAAAATAATTTTTAAAAAATGAATTTTTATTTTATTTTTTTATCTTTAGTTGCAGTTTAAAAACTGCACTTTACATTTGATTTTAAGGTTCCAGAATACTTTGCACTATGTATTGACTCGGTTTTATCTTAACAATTATTCCAATTATATTATATGTAATCAGTTTCATTTAAGCCTCCTCTTTCTTTATTATATATATATTTTTTTTTTATTATAAATGAGGATAATTTTCCTATAGGAACTATAAAGAATTGCCAATGTGGATGTAATTAAAAATTATATTTAAAACCCTATTATTGAACAAAGAAAAGGAATGCCACTACGGCGTCATACGGATATATCGTGACGCACCGTTAATATTTTTCGCATTAGATTGTTAGTACTAAGTCCGCGAACTCACGTGATGCAATATATATCACAATTCAGGGTGCAGTCCCATTAAGCACGGATCGGATTTCTCACTAGAATTGAGCGATCCGTTCCAGTTTCGTTCCGTAAAAGTTTGCTCTACCAGTTCTATGTAGCCAAAACGGAACGGAATGTCACATCGGTCGCAGGTTAATATGCTTAATCCATCGATATTTCGTTATTTTGATGCGACTGAAGCGATAACATACATAATTTGTTTAATTATCTTGCCAATAACATTGATGTGAGTACTCTGAAATACTGAATTGTAAGAATAAAATATATTTTATAACCAGATTCCGTTCCGTTTTTGCTACATGGGACGGGTAGAGAAATTTTTTACGGAACGGAACATGCGTGGTTGAAAGAAGAAATATATTGTAAGAAACGTAAACAAAATACTTTGTAATATTAGACAGGTTTAATTTTAACGTGTGAGTGCGCACGTGCTCTTTGGACTCAAAGTTTGTGATTTCAACTACATATTTTTGGCGAGAAGTCGTATTGTCTGGACAATTCTACATTTATATCTGGACATTGCTGAATATCAGCTTGCTGGAGCTTGTATGAAAATATATTTTGAAACACATAACGATGGATGAAAAAACATCTTATTAATTATGTTAAAAAAACTGCAAACGGCGAAGAATTTGCCAACTTGGCATGCTGTATCGGTGTTCGAGAGAGTGCGAAAGCATTCAACATAACAATATAACAATACGTGTCGTATCGTATCGTATTTGTATCGTTATAACAATATAACGATACCGAACTGTCGTTAAGAGTTACAGAATAGGTCTACTAATGATGTTTTTTCACTTGTGCGGTCAGAAACGCTCGCACGATCCGTCCGGAATTGAGGAAATATACACGTTCCAATCGGACGGAACAGCCGGATCAAGAATTCACTAGAAGTCTCTAGCAGAATCCGTTCCGTCATTCCGATCCGTGCTTAATGGGACTGCACCCTAATACTATAAGCCCTCTTCTTCTTCTTATCGCCCAATGGATTTCTGTCCCACTAGGACAAAGTACCACGCTTTATATTGACAATGGGTAACAGTCGTGGGGGAGTGACTGCACCCTTGTTGCCGGTATTGTAATCCTGATTTCGTTTCTCTTTTTCTTTTGTTTTTTATGCAGAGACTGCATTTACCCTCCACCTAGCAAGGAGAGTCCTTTGGCTTTTGATCTCGATAAGATTGATAATTATCATAATTATATAGAAAAATTCACATATCGAACGATATCATTGGTTAATGTTCGCGCGTGCGTAGAGTAAACGCGATCGCACGGGGAGAATTGCCGGGATCCGTCCCGATAGAGACGCGAAGTGAGTGGGCAGGAATGCGGGAGGTTCACGGGAGGTGATAGGAATAAGGTGAAAGCGTAAATATCACTCACACTTAATTTCTTTATTCCACAAACGAACGCTCGAAGCGAGGGGCGAACCGTATCTTTTACACTGTGTCAGATATCTTGATACGCCCTGATATTGCGCTGCCTAATCGACGCGGAAATCTTGCAGAGCCACGAGATCGAGGCCCTCGCGAATTTGGAAATCTTGCGCGCGATCCGACGGAGATCTTGTGCGCGAGGCAGAGGACGTTCGCGGGAAAGATACGGTCACCTGCGCACGGACGTAATACACTCACAACATTCACGCGGATATGAAAATTAAGAATTGCTTGGCCGGAGCGGATTAATTAATAATTCACTCGCACTATCACGGCGCGAATGATAGGGAAAAGCGGAAGTGAATCCCCGCAGCTAGGATCGGCGGAAGACGGGAGAGATCTGCTGGACGATCTGATTTCGGTGCCGGGCTGCGAGAGACTGAAGAATTATGCATCGTAAAACAATTACGATCGGAGGCGAGAAAAGGGGCGGTAGGGAACCGATATCGAGACTTATTTGGGCATGGATTTGGACGTGCCCTTTTTTGGGCTTGTTTATTTGCATAGTTACCAAGATGCATAGTTACTGGCGATGCGAGCAAACGAAAATCGCGCGCGTGAGGAGCTAGTGACAGCGCCGCGCGACTCGGTGCATCGAAGAAATGAACTACACGGAGCTCGATAGCTGTCAGGAGCTCTCACTACGCGCGGATAAAACAGAGCCAATAAAAGGAAATGTTAAAACTCTAAAATGATTGTTATAGTCTCGAACAGTTAATATTATATCTTAATTTTACTATCCACTATAAACCCGATCATTGCCTTAGCAATCTGTTTATTTAAATTTTTAATTAGATATTCTACAGTGAAGGGAGCATATAGATTTAATTCAAACAGTTTAATATAAAGGTCATTTCTATTCTGTGAAAGATTAGGGCATATCCAAAATAAGTGGTTAATATCCTGTATTTGGCAACCACATTCGCAATCCGGAGATTCTATTAGTCCAAACTTATATTTTATTGTATTAGTATAGGGATATCCAGTAATTAATCTTGAGAGAGTGCAGGAAAAAGCTCTAGGGAATTTGTATTTGGATATATGCTTTATATTTCACTCTGAAAAATTGTCCATAAAATATTTACCAGTATTCACATTTATTCGGTCTAGAAAATCCCGATCCGCCTAGTCATAGTTGTTACTCAATGCTGAAATCACTTCCGAAGCAGCGACAAACTCAATTTCATTATCACTTTCCCCCGTCAGTGCTGCATCTTTAGCAGCCCTGTCAGCTATTTCATTACCATATATATTTTTGTGCGCAGGGCACCATGTAAACCTTATTTTATATCCCTTATCTCTAATAGAAATCATCAGTCTTCTAATTTTCTCAAACCATGGGCTCAACTTTTTACATGTGTTTTTATGGAGATCCAGCGAAGACCTCATTACTTCCAAATTACTTTTGGAATCTGTACAAATATTAATCTCCTTAGTTTCCTTATTTAGAGCAATCTCCATAGCCTTCAAAATTGCTATGGATTCTGCGGAGAATGAACTAGAATACTGATATAGCTTAAACTTATAGGAACAATCCCAGCGGGGGACATACACTGCGCAACCCACCAATGAGCCTTCACCTTCCAGAGGAGTTTTTGAACCATCTGTAAAGATTGTAACTTCATTATTTGAGGGTCTAAAGTATTCAATTAAATTATTAAAAGCGATGTTTGGATTATTACAACGAAGAGCCATAGGACCCGATCTTAGGTCTATTTCAGTTTTCATAAAAATAGAATCATTTGAGAAGGAAAATGCAGGGTGTATGCTCCACCGAAACAAGAATTTTTCAAACGGTTTGATAAGTGGCCATCTGTTCATAATGAATGGTATATTTCTCTTGGCTATCCTCCTAGAGAGTGTCAGGTCATAGAAATTTTTGATCTTATTAATGATCACGAATCTTTTTAGTTGAATCATTTTACATAAATATCTATCCGATTTTATTCTAATTCCTTTAGGGAGACTATCCTGCCTACTATATTTCCATACCACTCTGTTAGGTGTGGAGCGAGGTAGTCCTATCGCAATTCTATATGTCTGGCATAGCAATTTTTCCAAGGATCTTATATGAGAGTTTGCTGCACTATAAAACCACAAACACCCCCACTCTATTTGGGCCCCTATTGTGGCATTAATGAACCGAATACTATCCAGTGGTCCTATCCCCCATGAGCAACCCGATATCCATTTTAAAATGTTTGAATATGCTTTAAATTTACTTTTCAACTCGTTTATATGATCCTTCCACCTAAGGCCTGCATCCATTGTTACACCCAGATATTTCACCTTATTCAATAATCCTATGGATCTGTTATCGAGATGAACACAACCCTCATTAACCTGATTCTTCTTTCTCCCGTACGGAAAGAAACTATTAAAAACTCTTGAAAAATAACTATTCAAAACTATTGAGAGAACTATTTGAAATTTCAAGTAGTAAATTCGGACATTACTATTGGAATCGTCAATAGTTTACTATTAAAATGAATAGTAACTATAGGCATTTACTATTTATTACTAATGGAATCGTTAATAGTTTACTATTGGTGTGAATAGTAACTGTAGGTGTTTACTATTCATTACTATTGGAATCGTCAATAGTTTACTATTAAAGTGAATAGTAACTATAGGCGTTCGTCAATAGTAATGAATAGTAATGTTCGAATTTACTACTTAAAGGCTGGTATTCATAGTCGAATCTTATTTCAAGATCGTCTCAAGCAATATCTTAAGATGCTAATACAGCTCTGTGATTGGCTGATGGCATCTTAAGACAGTACTTAAGATGATCTTAAATATAAGATCCGACTATGAATACTGGCCAAAATTTGTAGTTTTCTTAATAGCTTATTTTTTACTCACAAAACATTTTTTACTCACTTTTATACAAAGAATCTCGTGTATTTTGTGTTAGGTATTTTTGTTACACCCTGTATATTAAATAATAATAATAATAATATAATATATAATATATTATACATTAATATATTATATTAGAATATGTAAATATGATAAACGAGAAAGCGAAGCCATCTCAAGGGATGGCACAGTCTTAGTGGGTTCAAATTTAATACAGCTTGATTAGCTCATAGTGAAGATGGTGATGTAAAAATAATTTGTAAATGTTATTGTGCCGCTTTCGAGTTACACAGCGAACAAACAGACAGGCACACCAAACAAATTTATTATAATAGATATGTGTAATATGTGTATATATACGTTTTGCAAAATGTACAATTTTTATAATTAAAATTTTTATAATTGTAAAAATACATAAATCGTAATCCAATATTTATTAATTCTACCATGAATAAGTAAATCTTATAATTTACAGAGTATATATGCGCGCGCGCGCGTGTGTGTGTGTGTGTGTGTGGCATGTGTCGTGTGTGTCGTGTGTTTGAAATATTTTGAAGCCAAATATAGAAAAATATCATGTGTTCGGATTTACAATTATTATCAAATCATTAGTAATATTACTCACAAATAGTTACTATTCATGTAGTTACTCTTCAATTACTGTTTAGTTAGGTAGTTGTAAATAGTTATTATTCGGAACTATGCGCCAATAGTCGTAGTTACTTTTCAATTACTCTTCGGTTACATAGTCACGAATAGTTACTATTCAGAACTATTCATCAACAATTGTATTTACTATTCAATTACTATTTATGCATGTAGTCACCAATAGTTACTATTCAAGTTATTACAGAAATTGAATAATAACTATAAAAATTTGAATAGTTCTTAATAGTTCTCAATAGTTCCTTTCCATACGGGCTATTAAAGATGATACACTGCGTTTTGTTTAATGATAACTCCAGATCAATGGAGTTTAACCATTTTTCCAAATTTAAGAATGACGATGAAATTGCTCTCTTGATATTATCCAACCTTCTGTCCGAGCATACGACAGCTATGTCATCCGCAAACTGTATCGTTTGACAGTTATATGGGACATTCCACAGTATATCCTTGACGTATATATTAAACAATATTGGACCCAGGGCGGATCCCTGAAGTAGTCCTCTTTGAAGTGTTTTATTTCCGTACCATGTACCTGCCTCAAATATATTAGCTTCCCTTGGACCTAAAAAATTCCTAGGTGTATACTTATAGCCTATAGGAATCTCCAGCCGATTGATACTCTGAAACAAAATTTGCGGATTAACGCTGTCGTATGCTGATTTTATATCAAGTAGTATAGCTCCCGTCATTTCTCCTCTAGCAAAAGCTCTATAGGTTAAAATGTTAAATAGTGCCAAGCAATCTTCACATGACCTGCCCTTTCTAAAACCGAACTGTATATTTGGTAACAAACTATTTTTTTCTACAAATCTACCAAGTCTCTTAAGCATCAACTTTTCAAAGATCCTAGCCGTAACCGATGATAAAGATATGGTTCTGTAACCCTTATTATGGGGTTTCGGAATCAGAATCATGTCAACCTTTCTCCACGACGGTGGGTAGGATCCATCCGTGATGATTTTATTAAAGATAGTAGTTAATTTTTCCAGTGCAATAATCGGTAAAGCCTTAATCAACGAACTGGATAAAAGGTCCAGTCCCGGAGAGCTTTTGCTTTTTAAAGAATTAACGCAATCTAAAATTTCCTGTACCATAAATGAAGTAAAATTATCGTTATTAGTAAGTGGTTCAGATGGAGTCTGGAATGCATTAGAGACCCAAGCCGGGAAGTTTCCATCCAGGAAGGTTTCCATGTTGTGACTTCTAAATGATTTCGGAGGGTTTAGCGGAGAGAGATACGCACTTTTTTAAGTTTAGTTTTTTAAAAATCTATTAATAGATTGCCAAAATTCACCCGGACCGACAAGCTGAGTCCACTAACAAAATCTCTAAAGTTCTGACACTTTTTTTAAATTATCAATTTCCTAGTAGTTTCAGAGACTCTTCTATATGACAATAGATTAGTTCGAGAATGACATTCCTTTAAATTCTTAAAAGCTTTTCTCCTCTCAGCAACCGCTTGAGAGCATTCATCGTCCCACCATAACTTCGAACAAACTTTTCCATTCCCTCTATTATTCCTATTTTTTAGATTTTTTATTCTGTTTCCTTTGGAGTCAAAGATCCTTACATTTCCTTTTCCGTCAAAAAGTCTCGCTCCAGATGATACTGCACAATCCAGAACTACCGTAGCCCATTTCTCATAATAAGAGGCCCCCCCGTCATTGATTCATTCACCAACTCAATAAATATATCATCGTCCACATTAATCAACGATAGTTTCCCTCTAGTCGTCTCACCATTTGATTCAACAAACCTAATACTATTTCTAAAAGAATCCCTAATTCTAATAATTATAGGAATGTGGTCACTACCTATTGTGTCATCACAGACTTCCCAAGACAGCGTCGAGCAAAAGTCAACTGAAGCCAGGGAGATATCAGGAACGCTGATATAGTTATCATTTGCCGATAATTTGGTCTGAGATCCATCATTTAGAATACACAAGGGAGAGTCGTCAATTATTTTAGCCAATACTTTCCCAGCCGAACTTGCGATCGAGGATCCCCATACTTCGTTTTGGGCGTTGAAATCTCCACATATTATTATTCCATGATTCACGGAAAGCCCAGAAATTAATTCCAAAAATTGAGTCCATTTAAGTTCATTCATCCTAGCGTCAGGAGGTCTGTATAATGATACTAGGATTGTTTTTTTAGTCATGAAATCAAATTTGATTAAGATTGCCGTATATTCAAATCCTATGTCTTCAGGTAACCTTAGATTTATATTAACCGATTCATATTTATTATTAATAAAAATTGCCGTGCCTCCACCTGGTCTACCGTTATTTCTATCCGACCTATATGTAATAAAGTTTTTAAAATTAAAATTGACTCCAAGTTGCAACCATGTCTCTTGCAGACATACTACATCAAAATTCAATAATAAATTTGAAAATTCTTGTTTTTTCCCAAAGATGCCTCTGGCATTCCATTGTAATAATTTAATATCCTTTTTTTTTTTTAGTATAATATAATCAAGTATGTCTGCAAGAGAAGTAAAGAAATCGAATTATGGTTCCTTAAAAAGTTTAGAAGCAATCATATAATAATTAAATTCATTCCATTTTTCCTCTTTGGAACTGTCCGAAGACAACAGTCGAGTAATATGAGAAAACAACATATCCACATCAATTGCCCGGTTATCAAGTATAACCCTAGATGGTGGTAAAATGACTTGGCTCTGGGAAGGTAGCGATGCTTGTCCATCACCAGAATTATGAGATGTAGCCAAATATATCAATGAATCTATACGTTTAGACCCCTTACCACCTAAATCCTTGTGTCGAATGGATGAAACCATTGAATCCTGAGAGGGAGCCGCCTGATTATTGTTTAGATTAATTAGTGAACGATCAGGGATCCGATTTTTATACGATGTATTATTGTTAGTATAAACCTCTCCAGTTATTCTTAATGAACCACGTCTTGATCCTTCAATCGACACCTCCTTACGCACATCTCTATCCAGACCGCGAAGTACACCCAAATCAAGTCGTGAATTCCATCCAGCATAGGCCTGGGACCTAAGCAACTGGCTAACCTGAAAAACGTCGGAAATGTCCCTATTTTTTTATAATTCTCTTAGTTTTAAAATTAGAACAGTTGGCATAGGCCATTACATGAGCCACTAAATGTTGATATTGAAATGAGGGACAAGAACTTTTAAAGGGACCATGCGGATCCCCACAATTGACACACCTTCTTCTTCTTCTTCTTTACCCTTTGGATTTCTGTCCCAGCGGGACACAGTACCAAAATTACTAATCTTGCAAGACAATGACCGTTGGGGTAGATCACGTCTTGAATATTCAAATTTTTTTCTTAATATATTTCTTTTGATTGGGAGTCTTCTCTCCTCCGTTACACCTGCAAGGTAAGTCCCCTGGCAACAGCTCAACATCAATAGTAACTAACTATATTAAATCTTAATATTACTTGTGTCCACAAAGTTGACCATGGCTTTGGCTATTCTCTTATTAATAACAGATATTATATTGTAGGCGAATTCATTATTTAGTAATGTTACAAAAGTCAAGTGGTCTCGAGTCAAGCTCGCGTCGGAATGTGTGGATATCCGCTCGTCGAGAGCGAATCTACACCGCGCATTGTTGCTTTCGAACGGGAATGAGCAAACACGATCACGCACGACACAGATGTATACGCGTGACAATGGGTATCTCGGATCATCATCGATGATCATCGTCAAACTTATAATATCGCTCACAGCTCGGCCAGTCCTGACACCGTGGCCGACCTCGGTCACAATAAATAAATATTCAATATACATAATTTAGTATCGTATCCACGGCTTCATCTGGTCGGGGCTAACAACTCCAGTAAACGGCACGCGTGTCACCTGAAATCCTTCTATGTCCTCTATGACGTAGCGATCGTTATCTAAAACTTTTGTTACTACATAAGGTCCCTTAAATTTTGGAATTAATTTCTTATTTACGCCCGGTGTAGTATCACGATTCGAAATCATGATATAGTCGCCAACCTGATATTTGGTTGCTGGTTTACGTTTTGAATTGTAATTTTTTTCCATTTGCTCGCTGGCCTTTTGCAATTTTTCAGCGGCACTGTTACGCAACGCGGACAAATCTCGCTCTTCCTCCAATTCCAACTCAAGACGCAAATTATCGTTAATTTCGCCTAACTGATCGATTCCAAATAGTAAGCGACTTGGAGTTTCGCCGGTCGATCGACACACAGAATTGTTTAATGCGAATTCTACCGCGCTTAAAGTCTTTTCCCAACGATTTGGCTGTTCGGACAATTTCGCTAGCATCGGCGTAATAACTCTGTTGAAACGTTCTACCTGTCCGTTTGCGCGAGGCGTTGCTACCAACACATGTTTGACAGCTTGCCAACCAAAGTTGACCATGGCTTTGGCTATTCTCTTATTAATAACAGATATTATATATTCAATTGAAAACGGAGTTTGACACTTATAATCTAAAAGTTTTCCATATAGAACTCTTCTTGAATCATTATAATTAGGACACGCCCAAAAGATATGGTTAGAGTCTTGGGCCTCAAATCCACATTTGCAATCCATTGATTCTCTCAAACCAAATTTCTTTTTAACCGAATTAGTATATGGGTAACCCGTTATGACTCTTATTAATATACACTGATGTTTCCTAGATAGTCCAAATTTAGATAATGTATTTACATTAATATTCGCAAAACTATTCATATAATAATTTCCTGTACCGATGTTAATACTGTGCAGATAATCCAAGTTAATTTGTGCGTAACTATTTTTTAATGATGAAATAATTTCAGAATAAGTAATTTGATTATCTACTACTTCACCTATTAAAGCGGCCTCTTTAGCCGCATTATCTGCATTCTCATTTCCAATAATATTTTTATGGGCGGGGCACCAAGTAAATCTTATTGAGCCCCCCGAATCCTTAAAACGCAAGATTTCCGATCTAATTGCTTCAATTGTGGGATTGAGTTTTTTAATTGTATTTCTATAAATTTCAGAAGATGACCCAATAATATCCAAATTACTTTGAGAATCCGAGCAAATATTAATATAACTCCAATTATTTGCAACTGCTAATTCTATTGCTTTTTTAATGGCTATTGATTCTGGAGAGAAACTACTTGAATACGAATTAAGTTTATATTTAAAACAAGTGTTGAAATTATATATGAATATACCGCTTCCAACTAGGAAGCTCCCATCGTTTAACTCCGTACGTGATCCATCCGTATATATTGTTATCTCATCATTAAACGTGCAGTTAAGATTAATCAGATTGACAAAGGCATTATTAGGATTGTTACATTGTAAAGATAGGTAACCCGATCTGACGTCCACTTCAACTTCCTCTAAATCAGGCTGGAAAGGACAGATATGCGTAGGATGGAAGTCCCATTTGGCCAGGTATTTTTCATATGGCTTGATCACTGGCCATCTTTTGACTATAAATGGTATATTTCTTTTAGCTATTTGTTTGACTTGTGTTACTGTGTGAAAATTCTTAATTTTATTGATTATGGCGTTACTTTTCAACTGAATTAGTTTACACATATATTTATCTGTTTTAGCACTGATTCTATTCAAAAGACAGTTCTGATTACTGAATTTCCATGCTACTCTATTAGGGGTCGACCTGGGAAGACCGATAGCTATCTTGAAAGCATTACATAATATTCTTTCTAGAACTTTTATATTGGAGCATGCAGCATTAATGAACCACATACTTCCCCAATCTAATTGTGCTCCTAATCTAATGGTCGCGTTTGCGAAACTTAAGCTTTGACGTAGATTAACTCCCCATGACGATCCAGCTAGCCATTTCAGAATATTATTGTATTTCATAGTTTTGACTCTAAGCGATTGAATATGGTTTTTCCATCGAAGACCCTCATCCAGTGTCATTCCTAGGTATTTAGCTACTTTTTGTAGTTTAAGTGATCTTGTATCTATAATTAATTCTCCTTCATTTGGAGTTGACCTTTTCCTATTGAAAATAATAGCTTGAGTTTTAGGGATTGATATATCCAATCCTAAGGAATTGAGCCATTTCTCCACATTTATGAAAGCTGTTGTCAAGGAATTTTTAATAATGTTTAAATCACCATCTGTACTAAGTATCGCTATATCATCCGCAAACTGAATCGTTTTACAATTATGAGGAATTTGCCAGAGAATGTCTTTAACATAAATATTAAATAGTAATGGACCTAGTGCAGACCCCTGGGGTAGCCCCTTTTGGATGTATCTATTCGCTATCCAACATCCTGATTCATAAAAATCTACACTTCTAGGATACAACAAGTTTTTTATGGCTGTTTTAATCTTAGTTGGAATCGAAAAGCTGTCGATAACAGAAAATAATATTTGCCGATTAACATTATCGTATGCAGCTTTTATATCTAGGAATACAGCTCCTGTCATTTTCCGTTCAGAGAACGCTTTATAAATCTCCAGGTTAACCAATGCCAAGCAGTCTTCGCACGGTCTACCCCTTCGCACCCCTTCTAAAGCCAAACTGACATCTGGGCAAGATTCTGTTTATTTCTATAAATCTGTCGATTCTCTTTAATAGCAACTTTTCATAGATCTTGAGAACATTAGAAGTCAATGAGATAGGTCTAAAATCTTTATTGTTTGGTTTCGGAATTAACGTTATGTCTATATTGAGCCATTCAGTTGGAAATGATCCATCCTCAATTATTCTATTAAATATTAATATTAAACTCTCCAGAGCCTCTATTGGAAGGCATTTTAATAATGGGTTATTTATCAGGTCAGGGCCCGGTGCGCACCTATCTCTAGTCGCAAACACTATTGATTGAATTTCATGTGGCCTTAATGGAAGGTTCCAAACATCTTCAGTTTCAAAGACAATAGTATCCTCAAAACTTTGATGTGTCCAAGGAGGAGTAATGTTGTTAATCGTGTTCCAAATTTTTATTCTTTTATAGGAATCAGGAGGTTTAACTGGGTTCAACGTAGCACTTTTTTTTGAAAGGATTGACAGTATTCCAGAAGTCTTTTAGACCCACGTTTGAATTTAGACTATTAACCAATGATTTAAAATTCTCACTTTTTTCTTCTTCCGATTGTTTTCCTTGTTTCTTCTGCAACTTCTCTATACATAGCGAGATTGAGACGGGAATAATTGTTTTTAAGCAAATTATATGCTTTCTTCCTATTTTCAACAGCTTTCCTGCAATCGTTGTCCCACCAGGGTTTATTTCTGATCTTCCTATTAATAATCTGCTTATTAGTTTTAAAATTGTTTGTTTTTGAATCGAATATTTTAATTCCACCTTTACCATCCATAAGTTTGGCACCTGCTCTTAATGCTCCATTTAAAATTACATTGTACCATTGGGCATATAAATCCTTTCCTGACAACTGAGAATCTGTTATAATCTTTATCTCCTCTACCATTCCTTCAATAAAGAGGTTCTTACTCATATTTAAGGTATCTAGTTTTCCTCTAGTTCGATCATTTATGCCAGCTTCGCATTTATAAGTATAATTCATATTTCCGATTTCAATTTCAAAAGTGATAGGCAGATGGTCACTTCCCATTGGATCCATGTCTGTTGACCATTCGAATATCCGAAGACTTTCCGAGACCAGTGTTAAGTCTGGGCAGCTAACACAATCAGAGTTCGCTGATATCCTTGTGTTTAAACCATTATTTATGATGATAAATGGAGAAACATCTACCACTTCTCCCAGGAACCTTCCTACAGCATTTACGTAAGATGAACCCCCAAGGGATTTTGAGCGTTGAAATCACCACATATGCAGAAATTAGAATGGCCAGCTGAATTGATTATGCAAGTGAAAAGTTCAGTCCACTTAACCCTGTTAGTATGTATATTTGGAGGTCTATATAATGATATAATTATTATTTCTTTTTCTTTCCTTTTGTTTAATATTGAAATTGCTGTACATTCAAAACCCAATTCCTGAGGGATTAATACGGTATGTTTTTTCACATCTAAGTTTTTTGATACAAGAATAGCCGTTCCGCCTCCTATAGCATTATTAGGTCTGTCATTTCTAGAAGTGAAAAAATTAGCAAATTCAAACTTATGTCTATGTAAAAGCCAAGTTTCCTGAAGGCATATCACATCAAAATTGCCCATAAGATTGGAAAATTCAAGTTTTTTACCAATGATACCCCTGCAATTCCACTGTAGCACCTTGAAGATAATAGAGAGAAAGAATATAATATATGATATGCCATTAATTAAGTAATTAACGAGAGTAATTATTTGTTGTTGAAGCCTTCCTGAATGGCGTTTATATAATAAATCAATTCTTTGACTTTCTTCTCATTTGATTGGTCAGCGTAAATTAACTTTGTAACGTCATTCATTATTATATTTGTATTTAGATTTTTATTATACAGTAAACTTTTGGATAAACGAGCTCTGGTGAGATCTTGCAGAGATAAAGAACTAAATTTATCCTTTGATGAAATTGTGGAAATTTTTGATGTTTGTGAGCCCCTGCGGGAACTCGGTGGAAGACTCGGCTCTTTTTCAGAGGTCGGATTATCCAGAATTCTTTCAATTTGAGTTAAATACGTATTTTCTTCATAGGATTGGATAGGGTACTCACTGACTTCACGCATTGGAGATTCAATGTCTATAAGTAAGTTCTGATCAATGGATTTAGACCTTTGTCTAGGTATGCTATTGAGGCTTCTGTTTGAATTTGCTAATTCTTTATTTCTCATTTTGTTATCCTTAATGAAGTTATCTGTATGATTTTGAAATGACCATCCAATATATGTTAGCGATCTGAAAAGATGTGGTATTTGAGAAATGCTTGAAATATTTTTAGATTTTATGAGTCTTTTAGCATTATATTGAGTGCAATTAGCATATGCCATAACATGGTTAATCAGTTGATGGTAAGTAAAAGCCATACAATTCTTGTCCAACGAGGAATGTTCTCCTCCGCAATTACCACATTTAGGGTTAATCACGTTACAGCCACTTGAGTCGTGCTCTTGACCGCAATATTCACACCTCTTTTTTCCCCTACATGTTCTCGTTAGGTGACCCCATCTGCTACAATTATTACACTTTCGTACTTTATTTATGTATGGAAGAATCCTATGTCTGACCTTGTACAGATAAACAAACTCTGGAAACAGATTGGTTTCAAAGACAATTTTAACGGTTGATGAATCTTTAAGAATCTTATCTTTCCTATCCATATATTTGAGTCTTTCAATATTCTTGATGTTTATTTTCCTTTGGTGATTCACAGCAAACTCCAAACTTTCGTATATATTTTTTATACTGAAATCCATTGAAACATTTCTAATAACTCCTGTCCGGAATAGCTTGAAATTCGGAATATATGCCATCCAGTCCGTTGGAAGAAGTTCCTTATTATCCAGAAAGCTATTGGCCTCTTCGTAGGTTTTAAAGCTAATACTCACGATATTCTTCCCTTTCTTTCTTATATTCAAAATGTTGTTATATAGTTGTTTCATATTTACCTCATTGGTCTTATTGAATATCATTTGTCCTATGCTCATTAGGTGCAGATTACCTATATTCAGTTCGGAATTACCCCTCAGAGTTTCAATGTAGACCACATACGGACCAGAGATAGATGATGAATATCTGTTATTCGAAGCTGATTTTATAAAGGCAATTCTATTCGAGTCCATATCGTCATCTTGGGTAGCGATGATGGGTTCATTCTCACTAGAGATTGTTACCTCTTGATCTACAGTAGTTGGAAACTGCTCAGCCAGAGTCTGATCTATAGAAGGAGATGGATCCAAGAAGTAGGTCTCTTTATTAAAAATGTCTCTGGTTGGAGAGCCCTGATTCCGTTTCTTGCTTGATTTGCTTTCTTTGTTTGAAACCGCTCTAACACTTTTACTTGTGCTTGTAGATGAGGGTTTGCTAGCGCTTCTGCCTTCTTGTTTCGACATTGCGAAGATCGGGGAATGCAGAAAACTTATTAAAGACCCAGGATATATACGCAAACTTGACTGCCTTTGTCAATCTCTATCTTAATGCACTTTAGGTTAAATTTCAAATTGAATAAATTATTATATGTAACGAATATTAAAAAGCGCGAGATATTAAATTAAATTAAATTGAGCGGGAATTTTCGCTCCAATGATATTTAAAATAATACAACTTATTATTTATTTTTAATTACAATTTATCAATCCGGCTCAACATTAGCTAGGGTTTGAGGATCAAAACTGTAATCCCACCTGAATAAGACAAGATCTCTTAAATATACATATGAGCTGGGATCCCAAAACACTGGTATAAAGAAATTGATCCCCACCTTAATTTAAATTAGTATATAAAATTATTATGTACAATTGTAAACAGTATAAATAATTTATTTGAGCCTAAACAATTACAATGATCGACTCAAAAGCCTCTCTTTTTTTTTTCAAAGATAATTTTTAAATAAGCAAAACTTCTCTTACATTAATAAAAAAAAATCACAGAATAAATAGCTTCTCGTATGGCAATTACTAACTTATCTGCTGGATATACGCTTTTAATTTAATGAATTAGCTTTGAAAAAAAAATTTTTTTTTTCTACCAATTATAAGTTAAAAAACTTTTATTCAACCAAAATTAATAAATCTCTAAAGTTTAGTTCTAACTAATTTATTAAATAAATACATAATATTTATTACTATTATTACTTCTTCAACATATCAATTATAAACTTTGTCTCGATTATAGTGAAGGTTAATTATACTAGAATAAATAAATCAATATATAAATAATCTTTCTTCAAAGTTAACTCTTTACTCTTTTTATTATTATTATATATATTTTTAACATTTAGATTAAATAAATTATCTTTTTAGATCTCTAAAAAGATAAATAAATTGTATAATAAAATAGCAAATAATGAAAAATCCTTTTTTTTTAAATTTAACTCTCTTTGTATTTTAATTTTTTATTATATTTATTTAATAAATACTCTTAATTCTAAAGATATAAACAAAATATCACATAAATATAAATAATATTGTAAAATCACATATTGTTCAATATATCACATTATACAGAATAGTATCACAGATTGAATTATATACATCAAGTACGGTTTCGACCAGGTAGAAAATTCAGAATATACCAAAATAGAGTCAAAAATTCAATTTACCACTTTAAATGTACGTTTTTTTTTTAAATTACTTGCAAGTAAATTTGTTGGAATTCAATATGACTCCAAATAATGTTTGGTGTAGATGATTACATCAAATCAAATTGAGTTATTCGCAAAAAGAGTATTAATTGATGACATTGTACTTGTGAAAAGCATGGTAGATTCGTTGGAAAGTGTATGACTCTCTGTGAGTTCAATGTTCGACCTTGGTCACAAGCGAGAAAATATTTGTACATGTACCCAGCATGGAAAAAGCGTTCCACAACAGGGTGATTATTCGCTGTTTATTTTATGACCTTCGAGAGAGATATAATACTCTGTTAAGTTCGTTTCGTGAATCTTCAGCTCAATAAATTAAATACAAAAATTTAATATGAATTTTAACCCATTTAGGCATTAGACGAGTGAATAATTTGAATATAATGATATTTAAAAAATTACATTAAATTATTTAATTAATTTTTTTTTAATTATATAATACTTTCATCATTCATTAGTCATATTAATTAATGATTTTTTTTTCTTTACAATCCAAATATAATCATATACTAGAAGCCAATGTCAACTTATGTTGATTAACAGAAGATGATAATTTTTATAATTAAATTTTGATTATTCAAAACTCAAAATTGCTGAGCATGCTACCTTGAGGGACTAACCTTTCCGATTCTAGGTGTGAAGAGTCCTTATTTCGTCCTTTATTTGGATTTTAAGATTGAGCTCGAATCTGTAGATCTCGTCTCTTAGTTATTACTTCCTTGTAGATGTTGATGGTGCGATTCCTCTCCAAAGGACGGTTTTAAAAAAACGTGATCACCATGCGGTAACTCCTTAGTTCTACCCATACAAAATGGCCGAAATATTGTATTCCAAGAGACGTCACCTGCCTCTCCAAATAACAGGCGTCGCAATGGCGGTGATGAACGAGGTAGCACTATGCCCTCAAGTTTTACGATTAATTGGGCGCCGAATAAGATCAGATTAATCAAGCCGAACACCTTAGCTTGAGATACTTCAAAATTATATATTGATATTAGCACTTATATACAAATGGAGAGCAAAGACGGACCACGTCCTTCCAATACGGCAGCCCAGAACGAAATCCAATTGACACATCTGAATGTTTCTTGGTTACATTCCTCGAGAGGGTGATCCCCCCTCCCCCACATCTCGAGCATCTCTCATCCCCTCTACACATCCTACTTGAGTGGCCCCAACGGCAACATCTGGTGCATTTTCTAGGTCTATTAACAAAAGGAAGTACTTTATGTTTATATTTATATACACATATATACAAATTTGGATAAAAGACTGGTTTCAAAGGTAACTTTGACACTATTTGATGACTTAAGAGAGTTATTACTTCTTCGATCTAAGACCTTCAGTCTTTCCACTTTGGTTATTTTAAAAGAGTTATTACTATTAGAAAATTCTAACCCCTCCAATATGTCCATCTCTGAGAGGTCAACCGATACATCCTTAATTATTACGGTTCTGAAAATTCTAAAATTGGGGATATACGCAATCCAATCTTCCGGAATCAGTTCTTTGTGATCTAGGAAATTATTGGCTTCCTTTAGAATTTTAAAGCCGATACTAATTACTTTTTTCCCCTTCCTACTGATATTCAGAATATTATCATAGATAAATTTATATTTGGATTTAATTTTCTTTTTAAATAGTTTCTGACCGATAGTATTCGGATGAAGATTACCAATGTTTTTCTCTGAACTTGCATCCTGAGATTCTATAAATACTAGATATGAACCCCCATTTTCCACCGAATAACGGTTGTTTAGTTGACTTTTAATGAAACTCATTCTTGCCAATTCCTCTATAGTATTAGGAGGATCTCGATTGTCATCATCACCAGGACCCAGGATTGTAGAGACTATAACTTCCCGATCAAACTCAGTAGGGAATACGTCAATTAAAGGTTGCTGAGATAGCGAACAATCCTGGGTACTAGTGAATTTATTGAGTTCTTTAATTGATGGGGATACGATTTTATTTTTTTGATTGCTTGGAATCTCCATATCAGCTCTTCCAGGAATCAATAGTTTTAGATTCGAGGAGGCTTTTTTGCTAGCCGATCTAGTGCTGCTCTTAGACGTTTGAACTAGATTTGTTAAGTATGTTATTGAATAAGTTAATTATTGTTTACTTTATCTTGATAATGATATTAATTCATACACGAGTCGACCATAAATCTAATTAATGATTCTCAGATAACCAATCAACTATATGAAAAATGAAGGGTGTAAAATTATAACCAAAAATTACTCACTAGAATCAATCAACAGAGATAAATTCGATCATCAACCAGCACCCGCTAACTGGTGACTTCTGCAAGAGAATAACACCCCCCAGAGAAGTGACTTACTATTATTATTATAAAAATCTCATTTCTCTGTATATACAATTGTCAGGATTATTACCCTGTTGAATATACAATAAATAACACGATAAACGACTTACGAAAATACAGCTGAAAGATTCTTCCAGCATTAAGTAACCATGCAATAAGTTAGGAAATCCACAATAATTAACAATTTATAAATTATGACATTCATCAATAATATAACAAATAAATAAATACAAAATAGATAAATTTATTCCAAACTATATTAATATTTTATAGGGTTAATTCTCTCCTTTTTTTTAAATTTTTATTTTATTTATTTATTTATTTATTTATTTTAATTAATAAATAGTTGTAGAATTAATTTTGAATTCAATTAATATCTTTTTTTTTATTATAAATTAATTTTGTAACAATGTTCTAACAGGTTTGGGGTTAATTTATATAAGACTGAAAATATGTGAGATCGCTTTAAATCAGTTCATTCTTCAATATAATGTTTATCGATTACTGTTGTAAATGTAAGGTACTTCAAAAATCACAGATGGAATATTAAGTTTCTTTTAGACTTGGGTTTTCACAGGGTCTTGTATTATGGATAAATTTGAGAAGCAAAATATGTGTTGACCTTATTCTTATTTGTGTATATAAAGTTCACGTATGAGAGTCGTGAAAGAACAAGGTGAAATCCATCTAATTGTAAGTCGAAATAACAGTTACATTTGATTTTAAGTTTCCAGAATACTTTGCACTATGTATTGACTCGGTTTTATCTTAACAATTATTCCAATTATATTATATGTAATCAGTTTCATTTAAGCCTCCTCTTTCTTTATTATATATATATATTTTTTTTATTATAAATGAGGATAATTTTCCTATAGGAACTATAAAGAATTGCCAATGTGGATGTAATTAAAAATTATATTTAAAACCCTATTATTGAACAAAGAAAAGGAATGCCACTACGGCGTCATACGGATATATCGTGACGCACCGTTAATATTTTTCGCATTAGATTGTTAGTACTAAGTCCGCGAACTCACGTGATGCAATATATATCACAATTCATATAAAGATTGATAAGGCAGTGGTTATAAGCTTACTGTATATATGTCTAGGCAAAATTGAAAAGTATGAAATAGAATAAGTCATGCGGATCAAGCAATAAAAATCTTATCGGGTTTTAAGCCTCCAGACTTACCTCTTTTAGTCGAGGGCTAGATTATTCAAATTATAGTCATAAAATGATTAGCAGTCTATTCTCCGGAGGTGATGTTTTGGATATAATTCAATCTTCTTGTAGATTTTTACTACTCCATCTCATTTCTTTTATGCGTGATACTTCCATAAAATGGCCGTCCAAGTTCATCCATCCAATGTATGGCTTGTATGGCCGTGCACGTGCACAGCTAGAAGTTCTTTTATCTTTTGCGGTTATCCTTGGAATATGTCTGATTAGCCTGATATCAAAACCGACCCCGTATATTCACTGAATTTGATGGTTCCCACTATATTAATTATAATCTTAATCCTGGCGAATAGCCTAGCACTTATTAACAGAGGCGAGAGGACTACGGCTGCGTTTCGATATTCACTGCCAATACTGAAAATCTATAGTTTACGTCACATACACTGTAGAATTTCAGTACTGACGGTGAATATCGAAACGCAGTCTACGTCTGTACGGGTCGGCTGTTCGAATCGATCTCCCTCCTATAAGCCCTCAAGTCTATTAATCCTAGTCCCATATACGCCAAGCCACAGTTTAGCTATAACCCCTTACGACAGTACAGTTGGAACCTTTGATGTTTATGTTACCTAGTCACGTGATCATCCGCCATGTTTTGGATTGTAAGAAAGCGCGTTATTCGAAGATATAAAACAAAAAAAGTTAGTAAAAATATTTCTTATGATTCGTGTCGAATTGTTATTAAAGAGATAAGTGAATAAAAAAAAAAAAATGACATAAAAAGTTAAAAAAAGTTAAATTTTGAAATGAGGTTAAACAATAATAAATAAAACACACATTTTAGATTGTAAAAAAATACTATTTTAAACTAGTTGTGGTGGACAATATGCTAAAAAATATTTACAATTGTAACGAGTAAATATAAATTGTAATGTAAAAATACTTATATAACTGATAATTATTGTAAAGAAATCGAAATATTAATAATGTAATTTACAAATATAATAACAAAATACACGTAGGAATTTTGTAATAAAAATTAAATCACGATTATTAAAAATTATCCTTGATTAAATTACTTGTTCGATCTAAAGCTACTTGTTTGATTGTTACCATGAATGGTATTTTCTCTTGATTGTATTGGTGTTCCAATTATCATGTTTTTTTATCTGTAATGAGAAGGGAAAAATTAATTCAAATATAATACTAAAGTCAGCATTTATAGACCTAGGATCTAACATTGAAAATTGTCTTAATTAAAATCTGTGATGATAATAGAATTTCTTATTGACTACATAGTATCTTAAAATAAACCTGAAATGATCTTTATCATTGTGGCAGTGGGGAATAGTATACTTATTACTGAATTTTTCTATGAAAACATTATATTTTTCTTTATCTGTAGACCGGACTATAAAGACCGGCCTTAGAATTAATTTTATATTTCAAAGTATTTAATTCATATTTATTATTCATGCATGTACATCTTGTTTCTAATGTGTGTCTCAACATTAAATTATCTCATATAAAAAATAATAATATAATAATGTATTTAACATAAAAACTATATCACATATACATATATATCTCTTTTAAAAAAAATTAAAATAGTAAGAAACATAAAAGTAAATATCACATATAAAACTGAAATATTCTACAAAGTAGATACATACATAACTAAAAGTAGGTGCAACATTAATAAAATTTTCAATACGTAACGAGTTGAAAGTTTCCCAGATATAAATAATTACCTCTTATAATTAAATATAAAATAGTAATTAATGTTTCAAAATTATTACTTTCCTGTGTCCTCGTTGAGTTTTAAATGTATTATTAATATTTCTTAAAGTAAAAAAAAGACGGACTCGAGCAAACAGCCTTATCAAATATTCTTTAGAAAAATTTGAACATGGATGTTCAAATGGTACATGAGAAAAAACTTCAATTAAATTAGCTACAACACCTTTTTGCAATATCAAGGTATTTATATTTTGGAAGAAATTGTATTCCAAAACTTTTATGTATGTAACATAATCATTATTTGGCATAAACAAACTACCAAACAAATCATTCTCTGTTGATTCATAAGCTCGGAAAAAACAATAATACGAATTATTATTCAAGTCTATATATTCTCTCGCATACTTGAGGCAAATATCACAGGAATGTTTTATAATGCACTTTCGCATTAAGTATCTACAAAGATAACGTAAAGCATTTTCCTTTGGTAGACTGATTTGGCGGTAATCATGATCATCGATTAAAATTGCTGTTCCTTTATCCTGCTGATTTACATTAATGTGTACATTTTGAGCTTTAAAATTAGCAACGTCCATAATCATTGAGTCGCGATCTTCAGCACAGTTTCCGGTTCCTGTTGTCAAATAAATTGTAGAAAATAATTTTCGAAACCCAAAGTGAAACTGTGCAGGCGTAACTGTATACGCTGCGCCATTTAAAGTTCGAATTTTTTCAAAAAAATTCTCCAATGCATTTTGACTTAAACGTCTAGTAAGCAAAAATTTAACATCTGGCAGAGTGCTTCGTATATAAGTTCACAGTGACTGCAGAGATTTTATGTTAAATATCCAAAACTTAAAAACCTGCACTTTATTCGAGATGTCTTTTCCTAATTTTTTTGAAAAAACCTTTAAGCTTGACACGTAATATAACATTCTTTGTAAAAACTGTATTTGATCTTGAGCGCCAGTAAAAGCTCGCTTATGACTTTTCTTATCTGTTAGCATGGAGGAGTTGAACATATCAAACAAAGCATCAAATTTTTCAATAAATTCGACAGTCGCCAAAACGCTCGCTAATAGGATATTTAGAACGTATAATGTTTTCAAGGCAGCTGCTACAGTAGCACTTAAGACCTGTACAGCATATTTTACTTTCATTCGATCAAATCCTGATGGTTGAACATGAGTATCTGTTAGTCTATAAGCTAATCGATTTGGTTGGTATTTGTCGTAATTGTAAAGAGTTATAATATAATGCCAAGAAATTTGGTGACCATTATATTTAATATTGTTAATATAAACATTATTTCTTGTAGCTTTGATCAAATGTGGTGGATCCGCCAAATAATGAATATGTTTGCCATCAATGTCAAAATAACACTTTTCAAAACTTAGACCAAGCCGCTTTGTCATATTTTAAAAGTTTTTACCCATGTCTGTAACAAGTACAAGAACTTTTAATCCGATAATCTGTAATCTCCTAATCGTTTCTTGTATAGCATTTTGTATGTCTACTTCATTAAAAGTTGAATTTAATAGATAATAAGCGATTGGTTGTTTCCAAGATGTACAGATTCCTCTTATCATAATTACAGCCGCGTTACATGCTGGCAAAAATTTTTTTTCATGTCCAAGATCCTCAAATCCTATAATTTCGTCTCAACTAATATTATAATAAAGACTAGCTTTTAACGAAATTTCATCGATACAAATTACGCATAGCCTGTCCAAACATGTGAAATTAACAATTTTTTTACTAATCATATCGAAGACTAAATCATTAAGTCCGGGATATATTTGTAACAACTCAACTGAACGCTGAAGAGTTCTCGGACTTGGTAATATTAGTTCCTTATGCAATACTTTATAAGTCTTTGGACTAGTAAAATAGATACTAAGACAAAATTGTTTAAATTGCATAGAATATTTCCTGCCTTTTATTGACTGTTGGTTTAATTTAGCTTGTTCTTTTACTAAGGCTGCTATAGAAGGAGATCAAAATTTGTCGGTTAGCTGACAGTAGTATTCTAAATTATCTTTAATTTCTGTTTTTTTAGTGCATTCTTCAACTGTTCTTTTAACTTTTTGTTTTCTCGCTGCAATCGTATTATTGTTCTCTTTAATTTATTCTTTCTTGGTGTATTGTGAGACAACTTCCCAGGCAACCAGCTGACGTCGAAATGACGTGAATATAAAGTCAGTTTTTGACCCGTTCGACGTCAGTTTATGACGTCAAATTGACGTAATGACGACGTGAGTTTGTCTTGTGAAAAATGACGTCAGGTTAATGACGTAAATAAACGTCATTAACCTGACGTAACGTGATTAACTTGACGTCTTGTTTACGTCATAAATCACGTTATAAAACGTCATAAATCACGTAATAAAAACGTCATATAATACGTTATAATGACGTCATATAACACGTAATAAAGACCTAATATTATACGTAATTAAAACATAGGTAATAATTAAAAATACAGCATGAAATGTTTTATTATAATATATTTATTGAGTAATATTAACAAACAATAAAGTATCCGTTTTATCATATTAACAAACAATAAAATATCAGTTTTATCATATTACATTACCGATCGATTCTCAGTGAAACGCATACTCAATCCTTCTTAACCTTCGGTTGACAATAGTCGGGAGGAAAATGACATAAAAATACTATTTAAGGCTGCGTTCCAATATTTACTGTCAGTACTAAAAATCTACAGTATATGTGACGTAAACTATACAGAGTGTCCCAAAACATACTGGTCAACGCTCGTAAAAAGGTAGAAGAGATCGAGATGAACATAAAAATCCAATATTGTCTTGGATTAGGTCTTGGGTTAGTCCACCAATAATCGAGGTATTAATTTTTCAAATTATGTGAATGAGAGCACGCCGAGAGAAGAGTTCGATCCGCTCGAGCCATAACATGGAAGAAAAAATATATCTTACTGTTCACAATTACGATATAGAAATAAATTAAATATTATTGCCAATTCCATACATTAATATTTCGATTATTGGTGAACCTAACTCAAGACAATATTGGACTTTTATATGTTCATCTCGATCCCTTCTACCTTTTTACGAGCGTTGACCAGTATGTTTTCAATTACTCTGTAGATTTTCAGTATTAGCAGTAAATATCGAAACGCAGGCTAAGTAAAATAAACAAAAAAAATTCACTACTTTTAGCGTAATTATAATTACTTTATTCTCATACAACACATAACATTGCAGCAATATTACAAATATTGCAGCATTATTACTGCAACATTGTTATATATTGTTGCAATATTGCTGCATTATGTGTTATATGCGATTATTAAGAAACATAACATAAAATAAAAATAACGCTTTCAAGTAAAATAAAAAATCACAAATTTTATAGCAAAAATTATAGCTGCAGAAATCCTTACTACAGAGATCGAGGAACATTAATGAAATAAAAAACAAAATATAGTTTTAAAAAATTGAAATGATAGATCGGTACGTAAATTGAAGATTAATAACACTTAATATGAACTGTTGCACAATTAATGGAAAATGTCACGGCCGAACTGATTTAAAGAACATTTATCACAAAACTAAAATTCTACTTTCAATAAAATACAGCTATTTGACATAATTGCAAAATTAAAAGCCCTAAATGAACCCTTTTTATTACATATGCAATGTTCAAATTCTATTTTTTTTAAATTAAAACAAACGTAATGAAAAAGATAAATTTAAAACAATTAATAAAAAGAATAAATTTAAAACAATTAATAAAAAGAATAAATTTAAAACAATTAATTTTGCAATCATGACGTGTCTGAAAATCGAATACCATAAGGGCTACATCAATAAGTCTTAATTAAATTATTGTTCATTTTGTCTGTTCAGAGCAGGGTCTACTCAGAGCAAACCCAAGCAGACCAACGCACTCTAATAGGTTGGCGTCATTGGAATCAACCTATTAGGCCGGATCTACAATAGGTGTAGTAAGTTTTAAGAATCTGACCAATTATAATTGAATCTGAGAAGAATAATCGAATATAATTGGTTAATTCCTTACGGCTTAAGGCTTACTACACCTATTGTAGATCCGGCCTTAGAGTGCGTTGGTCTGCTTGGGTTTGCTTCGAGTAGACCCAGAACAGACAAAACGAACAAGGCTTAAGTAAACATCGTAGAAAGTTTGAAAAAATTTTTTTTTACTTAAAATTAAATTTTCAAAAGCAAGCTTAATCACTCTCACGCAGTTATTTGTCGCTTTCTCTTGTATGAAGTAGCGGAAACGATACAAAATTATTATTTTGGCTCAAAGGAAAAATAATACATTTAGTAGCTATATCTGAGAACGCCCACTTTTGCAAATTTGAAAAACCACCTCGTAACTTATATATATTTAAGTAAGTTGAAGAGAATGGATAATCGTACAAGGAAGAACATTCAGTAAAATATTTTCCAATCAAAAAGTTATCACACTTGTTACTAACAATATTATATATTTTTACAACTTTTCTGTCCTTTGTTAAAAAATAACAATCTGCTTTTGAGGAGTCACAATTGGTCAATAAAAAATCATTGAAAATAACCTTCATAAATTGTTTATAGCTTGTATTAAAGTTTAGTAATGGACCAGAATTATGCTCGTAAAGAAATTCAATTGAACTTTGAGAAATAGCTTGAATATTATTCATTCCTTCAACTAAACGACCATAAACTTGATGTAAAGGTTTATATGGACCTTTAACAAGTTGTTTTAATTGATCTAAAAAATTTTCAAATGGAAATGTCGAGAACATATCAAGATTACCAAATATGTTTACATCACAAAGATGTATTAAAATATGTACATTATATACTAAATATTGTTTTCCATATATCCGTTCACAATGAATTACAAACTCTCTCAATAATTTATTAGCAGTTTTCACCCCAATTTTTTTAATCAAATAGTTAGAACAAAGAATTAAAATTGCACAGTGAAATAATAAAAAATTTTCATAAACTCCAATGTCAAGAATATATTTAAGAACGAGAGGTCCCAAGTACAATAAAAATGTTCGGAACTCAGTGGCTTTCCATCTTGCTAAATCCTTAATAGCTCTGGGCTTTCTATTAATTTCTACAGGAATATAACCTCTTAATGACAATAATTGATCAGATAATGTTTTTACCAACCTGCTGCTAAGTCTAACTTTAAGATTACCCCCAGTCCAAGTGTTAAGAAGTTTTCGCATAACCCCTAAGCAAACAGCATGCATATAATCAATTGGAAAATTGCTAACTAAGCCAATTTTTAAGTCTGTTAAAGGTGAGACACCTAAATGATGAGTTTCATCTGTTTGTTCAGAAAATGTTAAATCAGTTCTTTTACTAGCATTGTTTTTAATTGGCAAAATTATTCGTCCATCTACATAAGATCCGTACTCTGTACACTTGTCACAAGAAGAATATCCACCATGTGACTTGTGACATTTTATGTATGCT
The DNA here is from genome assembly GCF_013373865.1 of Monomorium pharaonis. Taxonomy (NCBI): domain Eukaryota; kingdom Metazoa; phylum Arthropoda; class Insecta; order Hymenoptera; family Formicidae; genus Monomorium; species Monomorium pharaonis. The sequence goes on from NC_050470.1 coordinate 14,063,180, forward strand.
TTTGCGGGCGCGTCACAAACAAAACTATGAACTTCTACAGCAAAAAAAATACCTTCATAGCTAATTCCATTATGCAATAAAAAATTTAAATCTGCAATAAAATCTTCTAAAAACATTTTTAAAGTATTTGGTTTCGATTCACCGCAAAAAATTCCAATCACAAATGGCTTCATTTTTTTTTGTTTTATTAGACCTAAAATAGGCCAAAATTGACTATTCGAATTTTTAAAAATAGGTAAACCGTCAATGTTAAAACTGATTTTCAAAGGATTATACAAATAATTTTTATTTACTTTTATTATGTTAGTCAAAGTATCGTTTAAATCAAAATGAATGTATTCGCCATTAAACAACTTTTTTAATTTAATTTTTCGAGGAGTTTTTAGCAATGTACGGCAATCTAATGGTAAATCTGGATGAAAGTCATAAAGAACATGTAGAAGATTAGTAATTGAAGTATGTGGTATTTTCTCAGATAAAGCCCAACATGTTAATCTTTCTTTTAAACTGGAATGTTCAAATGATGTAACAACAGATGAATATTGAAGATTTGATTGATTGTGAAATTTATTATCAAAATTTGTTAATTGTGATATGTTATCTGTAGTTGAATCATAGCCTTCTAAAATATTATTAGATGGACAATTATAATTATTGTCAACTTGTAAAAGATTTTCAAAACAATTATTTTCAAAGCGTAAAGAATGATTGAGACTATTGTCAACTTGCGTAGATTCATTATAACAGCTATTACCAAATCGCAAAGATTTATTGCACACAACTTGCGTTTCCGACTGGACAGTTGCATTAATTCTCCTATTTAATTGTCGTTTACTAACAATTTCTTTTAACTTAAATTTTTTCTTAAACATTGTATAATTACACTTATAAAGAATAATAACAAATATACTTTTAAAAACTACTATTACTAACTTTTTTAATAAACGTAGTTTAGAAAAAATAAAAATTGGAAATATTTATGTAAAGTCAAATGTACATAACAAAACTAGTAATACTTTGGTGGTATAGGCTTACTGCAGCAGTCAACATAGCTTAGGTCGATTGAGCTTCCGGATCATCGTTTCTTGTTTGCTTCTTTAACATATTCTTATGCCTCTGAGGAGCGTGTTTGAGCCAAACTTTCATTGCATTCTCTACTTCAATATCTCGTATCCCTTGTCTATTTTTCAAAACTGCAGCTGAAAATTTAAAAAATTATTAAAATTCATTGTTAAATGTTTTCATAAAACTAAAGTCGATTGAAATAAGATATTTTATATTGTTTGTTGTCTTGTCAAATTTAATAACTTTTAAAACTGCATTAACATCTTAATTTTGCTTTAAACTCATTAAAAATAAATATTGTAATATCAAAATTTTCTATAGGTAAACATTGATTACGCAAGTACTAGTAACATTAATTTTTTTTATAGATGTTCTTAGAAATTATAATTGTTATTAGAATAGTTACTAACATAAAATAAGTTTCTTTATTTCTAATTTGTGAAACGGTTCTTTGTTTGATCGTGACCCGAAGTAATTAAATTTTGTTGCTGCTAAGTCGCTGATAAGATACTTCAAAATCCGATTGGTTATGGAGACTGTTCCGCTTCCTCCGAGAGTAGCAAGGTAAGATATCTATAAACAAAAAACATAAGAAGGTTAAACTAAATTTTTTAATAAATAAATAATTTCTTACCATTTTTTCACAGTTCTCTTTTGAAGCTTTTAAATATTCTTCAAATGCCTTAACGTCATCGTATGATTTAAGACGTAAATCAAAAGGATTATCTGGATAAATTTGCCGTTCTGCTTGTATCTGTGTCAACAATGCCAACATTTGTTTGTTTTGCTCCTTAATTGTTAAAATATGTTCAAGTAATAAATAAAAACCTATAACATTAACCAAGAACCAGTAAACATTTTGTTAATATAAAAAAGAATAAATTAGTACTAACCTTTTTTATTAAATCTCACATCTTGGCCGGCTTCATCCCTTGGACGATTTCTTGATGGAGTAGGCTCTGCAGGAGTATTATTAATAGAACGTGGAGTAAGGCTAGTCGAAAGACTGGAGATTGATTGAGGTGATGTCATTCTCACATCCCCCTCTTCATTTGAAGAAATCGAAGAATTACTCTTCTGAGAAATTTTTATTGTTTTTGGCTGTTTTACTGAGGAAACTTTTTCAGCTTCAGAATTAGAACTGCTATTATTAAAAGCTAATTTTTTCGCTATTATTTTTCGCCTTTTTCTCTCCTTCTCACTGTCGGTGTCTACGTTAGATGTGTATTCCACTTTTTTCCTTTTCTTAAATGCTACGTCTAGATTATCTGTAAAAAAAATTGTTTAAAAAATGTAAATATTGTACTTTCGTTCAACCTTAAATTAAAAATTAGATAAATTTCAGTTCTAGCCTAAATAAAAGCTATATAAGCCTTTACTGCTGTTTTATTATTTTCAAAAATATAATATAGACTGTGATAAAAAAAACGTTGGTTGGTATATCAAAAAAGAAAAACCATCATATTAAATGGTAATTTACCAGTTTCATAAAATATTCTTTCGACCATATGTAATTTCCATGTCTTTGGATCGAGTTTTTCTTCTTTTTTGAGTGCTCTAATAAAGATTCCATTCTCTTTGTATGGTGGCCAGAAAACTTCTTTTTTTCTTGGTGTTAGTCACTTTGTACACACTACGGCTACTTCCAAGGATCCTTTAAATTCTATAACTGAATATTTTTTATTCATGTTAATCTAAAAATAATGATTTAAATTAAATTAAATTTTTTTTAATGCAAACACAAAGTAAGAGTAACAATATTAATGTTATTATTTCCTACTTAACAATATAACTGCTACGTACAAACCATTTTACATTGTTGAGTGAGAAATTATAACATTATTGTTACGTTACTTTGCTGTATGAATTCATAGAAGCAAAACGTACCATTATTAAGAATTAACAGTCAGAGCCTATCCAGACAAACTTGCATAGTCGCATAATGCATATGCACAGAGAAATTGACTAATCAAGTGTCTAATACAAAAATAGTATATTGTTCTTCGTATATTAGACGCGTGATTGGTTAATTTTTCTGTGCATATGAGTTACTTATGTCTATACACATTTGTCTGGATAGGCACTTAATAACCGTTGGATTAAAAAATTGAGGTTATGTTCCTGTTTGAAATATATTGAACAGTTTTAAAAAGATATTTAGCTGTTAAATAACTTTAGTGGTAATAATTGCTTGCATAAATTTGCCAAAATCTTTTTGTAAAGAATTTTGATTTAATGAATAGCACGTGAATGCCATATATATATATATATATATATATATATATATATATATATATATCTTACTTTGCCATGAACCACGTGCACCCATGCATCTATTTCTGATTGTAACCAAAATATTAAGAATAAGTATAATTAAGATATACATACCTGAATAAAGACACGGCTATACACTTAAAATAAATAATTACATCCACTCTGACGAATAACGAATGTGATAAAACCAACATCAATTGATAACATTACGAGTGCTATAACGAAGTTGAGACCGTTGAGATATACGACATGGTTCCGGCAGCGACGAGTCCAGACTCACGCTGCGCGTCGCGCAGCCCTTTTGCCTGTCGAGAGTGCGCATGAAAGGTGGTTAATTCTCAACAGTGGGTGGACGAACAACGAATGTACAAAATATTTACGTATAATACATAAATATACACAATTTTTTAACAAAACCGTGTTTTGATAAAATTTAAATAAAGTTTATAAATAACGTCATTTAAATAACGTCATTATGACGTCTTATTTATTTTTTCCAACTGACGTTACTCCAAAAACCAATAGTTACGTCATATATGACGTATACTTATGACGTATATACTGACGTGATTGTTATGACGTTTAAAATAACGTCATTTTTAGGTCATAGTCACCAATTAGTGACAAAAATCACGTAAATTTACGTCATTTCGACGTCAGCTGGTTGCCTGGGTTCAGAGGCGTTTGTATTTGTTTACTGAATGCTTTCGAAGACTCAAGATTTTCAATTTCCTCTCTTAAAATATTGCGCTCTTCTGATATCATTAGCATTCCATCAGTTACAAATAACATCAATACACAATTATTTTTATTATGTGTTACACTGTACTAACTAAAAGTAATACATTGCTAATCATTAATTTATTTTAAATTATTGTATTTATTTCTGCTATTTGAAACTTACTGGAATTCTTATTTTCAGTTAATTCCATTTGTCCCTCTAATGATAATTTATTTGTCTCTAATTTGTGATAGAATTCCTATCCATATCCTGTACTTTCTGTGATAAAAATTTATTAGTACCCTCAATTAAGTAAAAAATAAAGCAAAACATTACCTTGTAAAATAACGTTAGTGTCACCATTTGGATTTGCCATAAAATTTGAGGTGGTCTGTATCGCATTGGGTATAGCTCGAGGTAGGAGTCTAGTTTTTAAATCATTAAGATACATGTTTTCGTTGAAATGAGCACTACAAATTCGATAATTTTTATAAAGTTCTTCGGTTGTTTTTTTTATCGTACGATTGCAAGCTTTAAGCCATAATTTAGACCTATGCAAAAAAGTAATTACACAATTATAATATTATTATATAAACTTAATATACTACATCGCAATCTGCATTATTTATAAAAAATATTTAACTTACATTTCTGGATTTTTTGGAAAACGAAAAAATTTTATTCCTGCGTTTCGTCCAGATATGTTTTTACACATGACACAGGAAAATCCACCTTTACTAACTTTACTCATTATTATAATTTATTTCAAAATAAATAATATTGAAAAAAAACACATTGAAGATGATCTTCATTAATAATCTTTTCAAAATAATACCTAATTAATATCACTGAAAAATTATTCACACAATATAACCTCTAACACGCAATTATCACATGTCTAGCTCATAGCTTTGGCTGCGTTCCGATATTTACTTTTAATACTGAAAATCTACAATATATGTGACGTAAACTATAGATTTTCAGTACTGGCAGCAACTGGCAGTGAATATCGGAACGCAGCCTTTGTACCGCGTGGCTCTGCGTGGCTCGCCATGTCCGCTATATTTTAGATAGTACAGTTGACGCATGCGTCGTAAAATATTATACGAAGAATTTCGCTGACTGTCGTAAAGCCCTGTGTACACGATGCAAAAAATTGGACAAAGTTATAGCACCAAGTTTTTGGAACTAGAATTGTATCGTGTACACTAGTTTTTTTCTAACAATAAATTGAACACAGTTCTATTATGATAGTGTCCACAATGCAAGAACTGTCGCATAAAACTTGAATCAAATTTTTTTGTCGAGAATTTGGCCAAGAAATTGCACCAAACCAAGCGAAAAGTCGAATGCAGCATGTTGCAATTTATATATCAAAAAAAGCTGATTTGTAAAACAAGAACACTTTAAATCTATAAGTTAACTTGAATAAATATTATTATTTCATTTTTAAAGGTAAAGTTAATTGTGCAAGTAATGGCAAATAAAGAAAATATTTTGAAAAGTTACGATCATACTCAGTCTGATCATACATCAGGTGGTTACACGACATTTTCCCGAAAAACTAGATGGAAAATGTTGGAAAAAAAAGTTGGAAAATGTTTTATTAGTAAAATTAATTTAATATCATATAAATATAATTTAGTATAGTTTAATATATTAATATATTACATAATAATTTCTCTTACATATCAATTCTTTTACATATAAATATATTAAACATTTTGTTGTTCATCTCTATGTATTTTATTTTTAATTGTGTAATATTTTAACATTTATTTCAAATAAATCCGTTTTGTTTCCCATAAGTTTAGAAAACATCCAAAGCATGCCTTATGATCCGAAACAAATATACCTTGCTTAGTTAAATATTGCCAGATTTGTTTAGCTTGATCAGCGCATAGCCATAATTGTCCACCCTATAAAAAATTATATTATCCACATTTTTCACAGAAATTCTATAATTCTATATCATGTCTATAAATACTCTATAGTACTATAAAATCTGGAACGTACTTTTAATAGGAGCGTCCCAGATGCGCACAGTAATAAACGGACACAGCAGGCTGAGTGAAACGGACACAGTAACAAACGGACACAGTAATAGACGGACACAGTAACAAACGGACACAGTAACAAACGGACATAGACGAAATGCGCACAGAGCGAAACGGACACAGACCAAATGCGCACGGAACAAATGCACACGGACTAAATGCGCACACTGCACATGCGTACACTGCACGTGCGCACGGACCAAATGCAATCCATGTACATTGCAAGCAGAGTAAAATCCACATAGGTTAGTGACTTGGACGGGGTGGGTGCGGGAGGGGGGCCGAAGGCGTGTGTGTGTGTGTGTGTGTGTGTGTGTGTGTGTGTGTGTGTGTGTGTGTGTGTGTGTGCGTGTGCGTGTGCGTGCAAAGCATTCACTGCATCACATGGGTTTGCGACTTTCCGTGTATGCATTTGGTCCGTACGCATGTGCAGTGTGCGCATTTGGTCTGTGTCCGTTTCGCACTGTGTCCGTTTCGCTCTGTGCGCATTTGGTCTGTGTCCGTTTGTTACTGTGTCCGTTTCGCACTGTGTCCGTTTCGCACTGTGTCCGTTTATTACTGTGTCCGTTTGGTCTGTGTCCGTTTGTTACTGTGTCCGTTTCACTCAGCTTGCTGTGTCCGTTTATAACTGTGCGCATCTGGGACTCACTCCTTTTAATAAGAAATGTAAGAAATGCAATCTTTCTTGCACTTGCACAATATGATTATATTGACAATCAGGCATACAAGTATTTGCGTCAATATCAGGATTTTCTTTCACCAACTGCCGCACTTTATTCATATAATTTATTAAGCTATTTGTTACAAGAATTACTACTGAATGTTCACTTTGTAAATGCTCTATTACTTCTTGCCTATAAAGCAACAATAAAGAGTAAAATTAAGATTAACAAAAATATCAACAATAAAGATAAAATAGCTTACAATCACATCAATCTACAGTAGATCTTGAAGCTTAATAATAATTTTTCTGTGTCTAATAATAACAAATTTGTTATTGTACATGTAAATCAATATAAGCTATTTTTACGCTTGATTATATATCTTTGTTTATAAATATAAAATATTATTAATCTGCCATAAACCTGTAATACAAATGATGGCTACACTGACTATGATTTAGGTTGGGATTTGGTTTAAAGGCAACATATTTCCCAAATTTGCTTCAATGTAGGAATAGCCCACTTGTCATTATTTTTCAACTCTTCAATACACTTGTCTATCAGATGTACCTTTTGGGCATATTTCTCTTAACGAGTACAAATAATCAAGAATTTTTACATGAGCGTTGCCTGATTTATGATCTCTGTAAAGAGTCAGAATGTGCCAAAGTCCAAAAAGAGTGTTAACAAATGGCAGTAGAATTAATAAAAAGATTTTACAAGTTCAAAATTTTTATACACAATATTTTCTTTAGATATCCACTATATGTAGGTTATGTACGACATTTCATTACAGTTTTCTACTCTAGCGCCATCTGATTCCATGCAAGATGTTGGTTCTTGCACGAAGAACTTGGTTCAATTTCTTTATCCAATTTCTTGCATCGTGTACACAGGGCTTAACTGGTTATAGCTAAACTGTGGTCAAGCCTATAGGTCTAGTTTACATCGTGCATTTAATACGCGTATCAAATAGCGTTTTCGATTTGCTGACTTGACTCGACTCCGAGTCAATGGTTTGTTCTTTTCCACTGCAAAAAAAGTGATAAACTGCAAGAAATGCAAATAAAAGGAACAGACCATTGACCCGGAGTCGGGTCGAGTCAACAAATCGAAAACGTTAAAATAGTAAATAATTGGTGAATGTGTTGAATCATTGGCTGATCAGCTTAAATTCACTACTTGATACGCGTATCAAATGCACGATGTAAATACTAGGTTATAAACTCGTATCCCATATATAGAACCATATGCTCTGGATACGTGAACTTTGGAGCTTAAACCTCTAAGGTCGGTATTCATAGTCGAATCTTATTTTAAGATCGTCTCAAGTAATGTCTTAAGATGCTAATACGGCTCTGTGATTGGCTGATGGCATCTTAAGACAATACTTAAGATGATCTTAAATATAAGATTCGACTATGAATACCGGCCTAAGACCCGGTTCCACAACTCACGGTTAACTGCTAACGGGAGATTAATCGACTACCTATCTTTCTCTATATTATTATCTAAGGAGAGACAGAAAATCTATTAACCTCCCGTTAGCAGTTAACCGTGAGTTGTGGAACCGGGCCTAAATCATCGATCTAGAAATTTTTTACGGAAATCGGAAGAGTATTTTCTAACATCAAAATTGTTTTTAATTAAAAAAAAATTTTTATTATCTTATAATATAATATAATATGTATAAATTCCACTTTTTTACTAATTTTTTTGCTACGATAAATATTTTTTTGCTCTAAAACAATAAAAATAACAATACCTAGTTTACACCGAGCACTTGGTACGCGTATCAAATAGTGAATTTAAGTTGATCAGCCAATGATTAAACACATTCACTAGTTATTTACTATTTGATACGCGTACCAAGTAGGGGCTCAATTCTTGAATTTATTTGCAAGAGAAACGTATTCGCAAATTCTGTTCTTACAGAAAAGTTGAAAATTTATTGGCTATTGTATGGCTTTTATCCAATAAACTTGCAACTTTTCTGTTAGAGCAGGTATTTGCGCATACGTTTTCTTGCGAATGAATTCAAGAATCGAGCCCCAGGGTTGGGTACGCATAATACCTCACGTTTTATGCGCAGAAATGTATGCGCAGAAAACTAAGTAATCTGCGCAGATAACGAAGCGAGATTTTTTCCTGCATAAAACACCTATTTAGGCAGAAAACCTAGGGTGCCTGCAGGGATAACGATCAACAAAAAAAACTTATGGTTTTTTAGTGAAAATGTCAAATACAGGAGGAAGACCTTCTCATGATTATTACAATAAAGGTCAGTTTATCAGAATTAAAGAAAATAGAAAATATTTTTCAATTTGCGAATTGAGCAATACAAAGTTATGTACTGCAGTAGAACGCGAAAACTCATCGGTACGTACAATAGTTAGGATAAGACAAAGCATAAACATTTGTCCATGTTCATGAAAAACATGAAATTGTGTATTTAGTTCTTCCTTGCTGTTTCCTATTTTTTAATTTTTATGTATTTAAGGCGCAGTCTACAATGAAGACTTAAGCCTTAAGCCATGAGAAATTGACCAATCACAGTCATTTTTTATTAAATACTCAATTGTGATTAGTTAATTTTTTACGGCTCAAGGCTTAAGTCTTTATTGTAGACTACGTCTAATATGCAGATGTATTAATGAAATTAATTCAAGCACGATGAGCATGAGCGTCAGTGACCAGTAGAATTGTAAGACCTATGGCACACGCTTTCCGTAAGACTTAACAGTAAGGTTTTGACCAATCACATACTCGATTTAGCTAGTTACGGTTACGGTCGCCCAATTCAATGCGTCAAAACGTTACTGTTACGTCTTATGAAAAGCGTGTGCCTCAGGCCTTAGGGTTAGAATGGGTATCTCATGGATTTTCTGCGTTTTCTGCGTATTCTGCGCGTTTTCTACATTTTATGCGTATTATGCTTATTATGCGAGAGTTGTGCATAATAGCTCCCTGACGCGCATATTACCCAACCCTGCATGGGAGTAATTTATTTTTTAATTAATTTTAATTAATATCAATAAAATTAATTTATTTTTAATAATTAATTAAAATTAATTAGAAAATAAATTACTCCCATGCAAAGTAATGAAAATTCAAATTAAAAAATAATGCAGTTTACTTATCATTTTTTAAAAAGTAATTATTTCTTTATTAATTAATTATTTAAAAAAGTAATGTGCAATGAAAAAAATCGCATTAATTATTTAAAAAGTAATGTGTAACCCAGACAGCACACAATATTTCTGATAAACATTTATAAATATTTATTTCTATTTATTTTTTTGAAATATTATATAAATATTTTATACATATTTTATACCCAGGTAGCAAGCCCACGTCATTTTGACGTCCCAAAATGGTCATATCTGGTCATATGTCGTCAAAATGACCATTTTTTTACATGACCTAAAATTGACGTTATGATGACGTCATTTCGAAGTCATATTTCAGTCATGATCTGACGATTATTTTCCCAGACAGCACACATCCAAAATCGGGACATAAAGACGTCATTAAGACGTATTTTAGACACGGTCTAAAGCGGTGTCTATACAATGAGATTTAAGGCGTAAGGCATAAGCATATCATATAAGCATATTATATTCAACTTTAAGAGAACTTTTTTAAGAAAACATTTAGATATCTTGGAAATAATTTTAAAATGGTCAAATTAACCATTTGAACGCTTCAAAGTCTTAGTGCTAAATAGATCGCAATTTCCATCAAATTACCCAGATAGCACAAGGACATCCATTGTATGTCCAATGGATATCCGCTTCTGGACATTCGGACGTCTATTAAGAGTCCAAATAAGGTCCGTCGGGCATTTGATGGACGTCCATAAGATATACGTTTGGCACAACTTTGTACATTCATAAAAAGTCCTTTAATGGACGTCCATGGGATATACGTTTGTCACAATTTCGGACATTCATAGAAAGTCCGAAATAAACCAATTTTTGGACCTATTATGGTTTCATTATTTCTTTTGGGCCTTTTTCAATTAAAGAGCTTGCTGCAATAGTGGGTTAATCCAAATTTTGTAAAAATCATCGACATAAAGCATGGACTGCGCATTTTCTGCAAAAAGCTCTTGAAAAGTGTCCAGCAGAAAGACAAAGAGGAGACATGGTGAGGGGTCAATTTCTTTCTCTGTCTAGCGCCCATTATGCTACTGGTTAGACAGACCCCTAATTTACACCGAGCACTTGGTACGCGTATCAGTAGTGAATTTAAGCTGATCAGCCAATGATTGAACACATTCACTAGTTATTTACTATTTGATACGCGTACCAAGTGCTCGGTATAAACTAGGTCAGAGACAGCGCTTGACTCAGACCAATTGCTGTATCCCTCTTTTGGTCGGAAAAAGAAACGAAAAAAAAAAAAACAAAAAAGAAAAAAAAGAAAAAGAAACAAAAATAAAAAAACGAAATGATAAAAAACAAAAAAGAAACAATAATATATTCCCAGGTAGCAAGCTCACGTCATCTTGACGTCCCAAAATAGTCATTTACTGACTATTCTTGACGTCACGAAATGATGCCCTTATGACGTTAAAATGACGGTCGAATGTCACAAATTCCTGACGTCATAAAATGTACCGTATTTTGACGTCCTGGAATGACGTGAGCAATATGTTGTCAAAAAGATCTCTAAAAGATATCCTGCTTCTGAAAATGATAACATAAAGAGACTTCTGAAAGATAACATAATGTCAGAATGTTAACCAATGCGTCGTTTTTTGAGAACAGAAAGATATTATGAAACTGATATCTAAAAGATTTTTTTAATCGGATATCTTTAAACTGCAACTAGAGAAAAATAAAATAAAATAAAAATTTCATTTTTTTTAAATTATTTTTATCAACAGCACATACTAAATTTAGGACAAATTTTTATTAATTAATTAAATTTAAATTCATACACAGTCATAGATACTGCAGCTATTTAAAAATTTCATTGAGCAGGACCAATCTTATATTATAATCAAAAAACCATGTTTTTATTAAACAGGTGAACCTAAAATTTGCCTAATTCCTTAACTTAATTTATTCTATTTAATAAAATTTTAATAAATATTTTTTTACTAATACTATCATTTTTACTTTATTTAATTATTATTTAAATAAATATTTTCTTAAATAATTAACTCCCACACTTTTAAAATTACTTCAACTCTTAATTTATAAATTATTAAATTTTTTTTATAAAATTAAATTCTTAATAATATTATTATTATTTTATTTTATTCTTACTTGCCGCTGGTAGGTTTTGAACCCGGGACCTTAGGATGACGAACCTTGTACTCTCTCTGCTACGCCAATTTGACTCATCGATATGGGTACTTGTCATTGTCTACATATACCTATATGTTATAAACTGTTGCAATTATATTATTTTTTATAAAAGCAATTAAATTTTGCAAAACATTAAAAATAAATAGCATTAATTTATTGACTTATTAATTTCATTGTTAAATTTATCTTTTTCCATAACCTTAATAATTTGGAAATTGCGATCTATTTAGCACTAATACTTTGAAGCGTTCAAATGGTTAATTAGATGGTTAACTATATAGATCATATATGTTCAGACTTCAAATGAGGGTTTTTGCTATGGTGCAAACCATTGGCAACCGCAATTGACATTTTACAAGGAGATGAATACTGCCACTACGGATATCTCTTACCATCATTGCTAATTATTAGAAAAAGCTGGAAAAAATTACTGGAAGGTCAAAACATCCCTACAAATAAACCAATAGTGGAGATTCTAATAAATGATTTAGAAAGAAGTATTAGAGATGTGTTAAACATTGACAATAAAGGCGAATTTGTAGCAATAGCTGCATTCACACATCCAAGATTTAAGACAAATTGGATGTCCGCTTTGAGTAATACAGTACAACTCAAAGTGAAAGACTTAATTAAAAAGCTTATAATAGAGAAAGAGCCATCAACTTCAATAACGCAGAAGAAATCGGATGACTTTTTTGACTTCGATGACGACAGCAGTTTCCTTGAAACAAATTTTATACCGCAAGGAGAAAAAAAAATGAATTATTGAGATTCTTTCAACAAGAATCAACAGAGCTAAAAATTTTGCAGGATTTTAAAGAAGTTAAAAAAGTATTTTTAAAATACAACACAGCTTTGCCATCCTCTGCGCCAGTAGAGAGACTTTTTTCGTTTGCAACTTTACAAAATTTGCCAAAATTCAATAGAATAAGCGATTCGCAATTCGAAAAACAAGTTTTATATAAAGTTAATGCAACGAAAAAGTATTTGTAAATATATATAAAATGTTTCTAAATTTAATTTTGTTTAGATTTTTGTTGTACAATTTATTTATATCATTTATATTTATTTATTTATATCTATTTATTTATATTTATTTATTTATATTATTTATATTTATTAATTTATATTATTTATATTTATTTATATTATTTATATTTATTTATTTATATTATTTATATTTATTTATTTATATTAACAATATATTTATAAGTGATGGTAATATATTGCAGTTGTTTAAAAAGAATCGCTATTTATATTTATATTTATTTTATTTATATTTATATATATTTATTTGTGTTTATATTAAATTATTATTGAGGGGGAATAATGGCGTCGGTGAGAACGGGTGTGAATTTGGAAGCTCCAAAGTAAGGAGCAGTGAAGTGATAATGGAGGTGAGAGGGAGAGTAGGAAAGTGAAAATTCGGGTAGAAGAGGACGAGTGGTGGTCGGGCAATTGGAGGGAAGCAGGAAGACGGCGGAAAAGAAAAGATATGAAAAGATATCGTGGTGGAGTTTGGGAGATGAGAGGAAAGAATGTGGAGTGAAGTAGCCGTGGAGAAGAAGAGGACAGTGAGAGGGCGCTGAGAAGAAAGGAAAAGCCGGTTGGCAGGAGATGAAGACGAGAACGAGGAAGATGACGAGGAGAGGAGAGATGGCGAGGATGGAGAAGATGGTGGAAAACAGGTTGGCAGGAGTGAGGCGGCAGACGGTAGCGAGCTTTGGGAACGCAGATTCTCACAGCACGTGGTCCGTCGAAGGAAAAGATAGCCGACGCAGAAACAGTAATAGCAGAGTGAGAGAAAGCAGATGAGGTGAAAATAGAGACAGAGATGAAATGTAATAATGAGGAGAAGAGAATGGGATAATGAAGGAGACGGAAAAGGACAGAGTGAGGGAAAAAAGTGCGGTCGAGAGGAGGATAGAAGAGATTGGAAGAGAAGTAAGAAAACAGAGTGAAAATGCCAAAAGGGTTAAAAGAGGTTAGGAAAAGATTTAGAAGTCTGGAGGCGAGACTGGAGAGGTGGCAGACGGGAGAAGAGGACTTGGATCCAGACGAGGAAGAAAAGAGGGGAAGAAAGGTATGGAGAAGCGGCCAGGGAGAAAGAAGAGGAAGCAGAGGGGAAGAAAAGACGGTCGGATGGAGACAAGCGGAGAAGAGGCGGAAAGGGAACAAGGAGCAAAGAAAGTCGGTGTAGAGAGGGAGCGGAGTGGAGGGACGATGGAGACTGGTGGGGGGAAGGAAGCAGAGACAAGGAGGACAGGAAGAGACGGCAAGGAGGAGGGAGGAAGTGACAGGTAGGAGTTAAAAAGGAGGTGAGAACAGGAACAGAAACTGGAGAGAGGAGAGACAGAGGGTAGAGGAGGAGGCAGAGGATGACGGAACCAGAAGAATTGGAGTTCGGGAGAGGACAGTTAGATGGAATGAGAGGGGAGCAGAGAGGAATTAACTTGGATGCGGCAGTGAAGGCATTTGGAGAAGGGAGCGAGAGGGGATAAAGAAGGATAAGGAAGGGGAGAGAGGGAGAAAGAGGTATAGAAGGGCCGTGGAGGGGAGGAGGGGTATACGTCTGTAAGGCTGCTCAAGGGCCAGGTTGGTAGGAGGAGATTAGACATGTAATATATTATAATGAGATATTGATAGGGAAGAAGTTGGGGGACAGGTGGACTTCCGTTTCGTTTACAATTGTGTTTGTCTTGTTATTGTATATTTTGTTCCTGTGTTGTATTATATATTTTATATATGTTATATCTTTATATGTATGGCTGATATGTAGAGTATGAATGTATGGATAAACGGCTTGCTAGTGAAAGAGAAGAACGGTCAAACAGATGGAAGAGAGAGGAGCCGAGGAGATCAGAGAAGGAGAAAGAGAGACAAGGAGAGGAGGTTAAGAAGAGCAGGAGAGTGAAAAGAGCAGAGAAGAGCGTAAAGAGTCGGGGGGGCTCAACAGCACGGAAAGTAGAGAGATGACAGAGAGACGGCAAGTTGGGAAGAATGAGAGGTGGAAGGAGAATAATGATTTAATTGATTGTCTTAGGAGGAGAGGCAGGAAAGAAGGAGAGACGGCGAGAAAGCATGAGGGGAAAGAGACGAAGAGGCGGAGAGAGCAGAGGGAGACAGGAGAAAGAGGAGAGGAGGAGAGGCCCCTTGATGAAAAACGGAAAGAGGAAATCAAGGAGGAGAAGTAGAAGGAAGAGAGCAGAGATGAAGAGAGATGAATAGAAGAAGGATAATGAAGAAGGGGCAAAAGAGAGGAGAGAGTGGGATTAGGGGGTGGGGAAAAGGGGATAAGGGCGTGCGAGGGGGGGGAGGGTGTTAGAATGTAAGGGTCGCAAATGGCCAGGTCGGTTCGGGAGTAGAGAGGATACAACTGTGAACGGTTCGGGAACGCTCCGTGGAAAAAGCGCCTTGTA
Source organism: Monomorium pharaonis (assembly GCF_013373865.1). Classification (NCBI taxonomy): domain Eukaryota; kingdom Metazoa; phylum Arthropoda; class Insecta; order Hymenoptera; family Formicidae; genus Monomorium; species Monomorium pharaonis. The sequence continues at coordinate 14,078,696 of NC_050470.1, forward strand.
ACCCCATATTGGGACACAATAAAGTCTATCTTATCTTATCTTATCTTATTAAATTATTATTTATAATATTTGTATTTATTATATTATATTATATTATAAAAATTCATAAATATAAATTCATTCCTCGCACGGAACCTAAATCAATCATCTGTGAATTAATTCATTGTTTTCTAATCCAATCATCTGGACTTGTTTCAAACTAAATTCACAAGCCCTTTCAGAATTGTGAATTAAACTCACTTTTAATTCACAAGCCTTTTCGGAATCGTGAATTAAATTCACTTTTAATTCATAAGCCCTTTCAGAATTATTAATTAAATTCACTTTTAATTCAAAAGCCCTTTCAGAATTATTAATTAAATTCACTTTTAATTCATAAGTCCTTTCGGAATCGTGAATTAAACTCACTTTTAATTCGCAAGCCTTTTCGGAATCGTGGATTAAACTCACTTTTAATTTGCAAGCCCTTTCGGAATCGTGAATTAAACTCACTTTTAATTCACGAGCCTTTTCGGAATTATGAATTAAACTCACTTTTAATTCACAAACCCTTTCGGAATTTTAATTATTTGTGAATTAAGTCTAAAAAGGAATTAAATCTTTGCAACCCTGGTTTGAACCCGGGACCTTAGGATTACGAACCTTGTACTCTATCTGCTACGCCAATTTGACTCATCGATATAGGTACTTGTTATTGTCTACATATACCTATATGTTATAAACTGACGCAATTATATTATTTTTTATAAAAGCAATTAAATTTTGCAAAACATATTAAAAATAAATAGCGTTAATTTATTTACTTATTAATTTCATTGTTAAATTTATCTTTTTCTATAACCTTAATAATTTGATGGAAATTAATTGCGATCTATTTAGCATTAACACTTCGAAGCATTCAAATGGTTAATTAGATGGTTAACTATATAGATCATACATTCTAAGAAAACTTATAGTACATTTATTATCCTGTTTTTTACAGTACATGATGAATTTAGATTTTGTGCATTTTTTGTGCGCAGTAATTGTAGACAAGCCGTTATTTTTGAAAACATTATCTTTATAATAATTTTTTTTAATATCAAATGGATCTCATTCAGGATGTTATAGGCTGCGTTTCGATATTTACTGATCAGTACTGAAAATCTACAGTATATGTGACGTAAACTATAGATTTTCAGTACTGGCAGTGAATATCGGAACGCAGCCATAGTGTTGTCTGATTTCTGAGTCAACTACGACGTGCATGGCTCAAAAATCGAACAGCATTGTGATATCTTTTATGAGACAATAAGCTGATATTATAAGGATAACATTTTTAAGAAACTTAAATGAAACTCTTCAATGAGATATCTCAAAGACCGCTCTTAGTAGATCGTCTCTAATAAATGTTACCATTTTGACATCATTTTCAAGATATCTAAATGTTTTCTTAAAAAAGTTCTCTTAAAGTTGAATATAATATGCTTATATAATATGCTTATGCCTTACGCCTTAAATGTAGACACCGCTTTAGACCGTGTCTAAAATACGTCTTAATGTCCCGATTTTGGATGCGTGCTGTCTGGGAAAATAATCGTCAGATCATGACTGAAATATGACTTCGAAATGACGTCACATCATGACATCAATTTTAGGTCATGTAAAAAAATGGTCATTTTGACGACATATGACCAGATATGACCATTTTGGGATGTCAAAATGACGTGGGCTTGCTACCTGGGTTATAACAAACATTTTAAAAAATACCAATAATTAATAATGTTAATAATAAATAAAAAAATAATACGTATTATTTTATATTACATATTTCATATTATATCTAAAAGTAGAACAATTAAAATAAACCTTTTGAAAATTAAAAATAATATAATTTATTATTATTTATAAATTAATGTTAATTAGAAATATTGTAAATAATATATATATATATATAATTTACAATATTTCTTAGATTACATAATAAAAATAATAAAGATAAATTATATAAAAGTAAGATCCAAGTGCGGACATAAATCAGATATCGAGCATAGGACGTTCTGAATAGAACATCCGTTTTAATTCCAATAATGGATATCCTATGAATGTCCATTTTATGTCCATGGACATGCGGACCTGAATTGGACTTAAAATGGACGTCCTTGGAACATCCAATGCTATTTGGGTATAAAGGTTATGGAAAAAGTTAAATTTAACAATGAAATTAATAAGTAAATAAGTTAATGCTATTTATTTTTAATGTCTTGCAAAATTTAATTGCTTTTATAAAAAATAATATAATTGCGACAGTTTATAACATATAGGTATATGTAGACAATAACAAGTACCCATATCGATAATTCAAACTGGCGTAACAGATGGAGTACAAAGTTTGTAATCCTAACCGGGTTCAAAACTTACCAGCGGCAAGTAAGAGTAAAATAAAATAATATAATTTAAATTTAATTAATTAATAAAAATTTGTCCCAAATTTAGTATGTACTGTTGATAAGAATAATAATAAAAAAAAAAGAAGTTTTTATTTTATTTTTTTATCTCTAGTTGCAGTTTAAAGATATCCGATTTAAGAAATCTTTTAGATATTAGTTTCATGATATCTTTCTGTTCTCAAAAAACGACGCATTGGTTAACATTCTGACATTATATGTTATCTTTTAAAAGTCTCTTTATGTTATTTTCAGATTTTCAGAAACAGGATATCTTTTAGAGATCTTTTTGACAACATATTGTTCATGTCATTCTATGACGTCAAAATACGGTACATTTCATGACGTCAGGAATTTGTGACATTCGACCGTCATTTTAACGTCATAAGGGCGTCATTTCGTGACGTCAAGAATAGTCAGTAAATGATCATTTTGGGACGTCAAAATGACGTGAGTTTGCTACCTGGGTATACATGAAGGAAAAATCTTTATTCAACATATTATTAAAATATGAATTAAATATTTTATACAATATTTATGGTAAACGAAAAATAAGGATTTGTAGTAATATTTTGTAAATATTTATAAATATTTTATAAATATTTTTATAATATTTATGATAAATCTTTACGATCTGTCAAATCTAAGACTACAAAAATATTTATAAAATATTTAGATAAATATTTATAAAATAATATTCAAATAAATATTATAAATATTTCGTAAATATTTTATAAATATTGTGTGCTGTCTGGGAATGAAATCTCTACGATCTGTCAAATCTAAGACTACAAAAATATTTATAAAATATTTAGATAAATATTTATAAAATAATATTTAAATAAATATTATAAATATTTTTTAAACATTTTATAAATATTGTGTGCTGTCTGGGAATGAACAAAATCGCATTAATTATTTAAAAAGTAATGCGACGTCTCTTTAAAATTATTATCATTTACTTAGACGTTTATTAGATGTTTATTAGACGTCGAGAAATGATTTGCAGCTTAAAATAATTTTTTATTAATAATTTATTGTTATTGTATAAGACTGTTATTGTAAGGTTTTAAACGAACACAATAACACCAAATCAGATATTTCTAAATGTTATTTTAGATATAGATGGCTCCGGCGTCTAATAGACGTTCATCCAATCTTTCATTTCTCCTTGGGATAGCGTCCATAATTTGAGCATGCGCAGAGATACCTTTCGCGCAGATCTTGGACTCACTTTTAGGCCCGTATTCATAGTCGAGACTTATTTCCAAGACCGTCTTAAGTTTGGTCTTAAGATGCCCTCTAGTTTCATAGTCGACGAATAAGCAAAGACTTGAGCAAAATCTCAAGTCGTGACTTGACCAAGACGATCTTATTTCAGAACGCCTAAATGTGTTTCATAAACTTTTCTTATTTAATATAAGCATAGGCTTAAGATGATACGTATTCATAGTCATTTAAGATCGTCTTATTTGATACATATATCGGCAAATAAGACGATCTTCGCCAAGTCGTGTCTGTAGTGAACTTAAGAAGTGAACGCTAACCTAATTTATATAAGTTGCGACAGTATTACGTACATTTATAATGAGTTTTGAAAAACCAAGAAATATTGAAATCCTAGATATTAACTTATCTAATGAAGAGGAGGAAGAAAATGAAGAAAACGAATTACAAATACAATTTCCAAAAAGATATAATCGAGATGGTCACAATCCTTTTAATTTTTGAAATAAAAATGAGTTTAAAAAAAGATTCTGGTTTTTGAAAGAATCCATTATGTATGGAATTTTACTAATAATAAAGGAAGGACTTGCTAAAATAAATAACAGAGGATTTACTATTACAAATAAATGGATTATTGTAATAATGAATAATATATAAATTGATTTGATTATAAATAATTGTTGATATATTTTTTTATATAAAAACACATTTATTAAATTGATAAATTATAAATGAAACGCATATGTATCACATAAGGTTTTAGTACAATAAAGAATGCTTATAAAATGCTTATTAAAAAAAAATACTAAATACTTAAATACTTTTTTTTCCATTGTTGTGTTTATTTTTGCTTGAATTTACATTTTCTTTGCACGACATTTTGTTAATAAATACATAATTCAATTAGGAAAATTTTTTAATAAATTTTATTAAGTTAAATATTCGACTTATTTTGTTTATAGCATTCTATAAATTAATATTAATATTAAACTTAATAATATAATTAGTAGTGTCTTTTTGCAGTGACTGCTTATTGCACCATGAACTATGACAATAACGTAAAAACATGAGCAGATGATAATAAATGCAACGTTCCTATTGGAAAATCCAACAGAAATATTACGGAAGTTGCCGAATATCAAACAAGTTCAACCTTAAGAACATCTTCGTCAAGATGATCTCGAATCAAATAAGATTTACTTGAGCACAATCTTCTTCGTGAAGATTGTCTTATTTCACGACTATGAAATCTATTGTTCTTAAGACGGTCTTGATTGAATAAGATTGACTTGACCAAGATCATCTTAAGTACTGACTTGAGACTCGACTATGAATACGGGCCTTAGTGCCGGCATTCCTCCTCTATGTATATATATATGGCCTGTTCTTTTTCGCTGCACTGCTGCACTAGTGCAATAAGTTAGAGTGAAAAAAAATATATTTGTCTTACTCTAACCTGTTGCACCAGTGCAGCAGTGCAGCGAAAAAAAACAAGTCCATTATCAAAGGCCTCATCACACACTACCCAATGAGAAATAGTACATCGAATCGACTTCGATTCGACGTCGAAATCATCATTTCGATATCGATTCGGCGTCGAATTGGTGTCGAATTCATTATCGTTTTTCGCTGGGTAGTGCTATCACAAATTAATAGACAGCTAATCCCGATTTAGGCGTGCCACCATTTCAGTGCTTTAAAGTTTGCCCCTTACCAACAGACTTTGCCTCTGTTTGGGTCCAGGCTAAACTGAGTTTGCCTCTAATTCAAATCCGTGTTAAACTCCTCGACAGACTTTGCCCCTGGTTTGAATCCGGGCTAAACTGAGTTTGCCTCTAATTCGAATCCGTGCTAAACTCCTCAACAGACTTTGTCCCTTGCCTTTAATAGCCAGCTGTTATAGAATATTTTCTTTCTCTGATTCTCGATCTTATTATATAAATATTTGTTTTCATGTACAAATATTCATATATGCATATATAAATATTATAATATAATATATGTATAATATACATTAATTGTACACAATTGTGTACAAATTGTGTACGTTAACGTACGTATTATATAGAAATGATAATAGCAAATCAAGCAAATTATATATGATAAAAATTTATAATATAAAAATTATAATATTAATATTAATGTTTTACAATAAAAATTTTATAAATAACAAATGTTTTATATATATAATAATATTTTTTTACTACTCTGTAAAATTTATATGAATAAAAGTTAATTACAAATAAAAAATATTTATTGCTATTTTTATATAATTTACATTTTTATATTATATATATAACCAAAATATTTTTATTAATATTCTTATTAACTTAATATGTTGTATACCAGCAATAACAAATTTGTAAATGAATAAAAAATTATAAAGAAATTGTTTATTTATTGATCATATATAATATATTATATAGGTCATTTCATGTTAACTAGATCAATTTTGCGACTAAAATTCTGAGCACCGGAAAAAATTTCAAGGTCTTAAAAAAGGAACCCGCAGAAAACGTATGGGAAATAGTTTTCGGTAAAATTGGGTAAAACTTTGCCATTTTGTATTTCAAGTAATGCTGATCAAAAATTAGCATTGTCATAAGTCAATCCTACGAGCCGTTTTTGTTCTGAAAAGGCTCAAAGTTCAATAATAGTGTCTATGATACTTTCTCGCTTTCAGCGTTATCCAGGATCAACGACGTGGAAGTAGCGAGTATCTGGCCGAAGGCAGAGAACGAGACGTAGGGGGAGCGTCCCAGATGCGCACAGTAATAAAGGGACACAGCAGGCTGAGTGAAACGGACACAGTAACAAACGGACACAGACCAAACGGACACAGTAACAAACGGACACAGTAACAAACAGACACAGTGCCAAACGGACACAGTAATAAACGGACACAGTAATAAACGGACACAGTAACAAACGGACACAGTAATAAACGGACACAGTAATAAACGGACACAGTAATAAACAAACACAGTAACAAACGGACACAGACCAAATACGCACACTGCACATGCGCATTTGGTCTGTGGACACGGACCAAATGTAATCCATGTACATTGCGAGCAGAGTAAAGTCCATATAGGTTAGCGACTTGGACGGGTTGGATGCGGAAGGGGGGGCCGAAAGCCCCCCATGCACCCCCCGTGTGTGTGTGTGTGTGTGTACGTGCAAAGCATTTACTGCATCGCATGGGTTTGCGACTTTCCGTGTGTGCATTTGGTCCGTGCGCATGTGCAGTGTGCGCATTTGATCTCTGTACGTTTGTTACTGTGTCCGTTTATTACTGTGTCCGTTTATTACTGTGTCCGTTTGTTACAGTGTCCGTTTGTTACTGTATCCGTTTATTACTGTGTTCGTTTATTACTGTGTCCGTTTGTTACTGGGTTCGTTTGTTACTGTGTCCGTTTGTTACTGTGTCCGTTTGGTCTGTGTCCGTTTATTACTGTGCGCATCTGGGACTCACTCCTATTCGAGACTCTAGAATAGTAGTATATTACAACTGCGTTATATTTTTTTACCCTACGACTACGACTGCGACACCTACGTCTCGTTCTCTGCCTTCTGATTCTTTTGTGTATGTGTGTGGGTGTGGATGTGTGTGGATGGGTGTTGGTGTGGATGTCAACAGAGATAAAAATCCCATGGTTCATCACTTTCACGGTAGTTAACGACTCCAAACCCTCTCTGCTGTGCGTGCGTGTGCGTGTGTGCGTGTGTGTGTGTGTGTGTGTGTGCGCGTGCGTGCGCGCGTGCGTGTGCGCGTGCATCAGTATGGGTGGATGCGTGCGTACATGATATTTATAACATATTATGCGTATATGTATTAATTATTGTGTTTTTATGACGTACATCTATTGATTAATAATCTCAATATTTCTGGGATCCTGAGGATCATCTGAAGATTCTTGATCTGCGGGATTCAGTGTTGATCAGAGAAACATAAATATCATCCACACCCCCTCCCCACACACACACACGCACGCACGCACGCACGCACGCACGCACGCACGCACACACACACACACACACACACACACAGAGCAGAGCAGAGCAGAGAGAGTTTGGAGTTAACTACCGCAGAAGTGACGAACCATGTGCATCCTTATCTTTGCTGGCATCCACACCAACACCCATCCACACACATCCACACCCATACACATACTTAAAAGAATCAGATACTCGCTACGTCCACATCGTTGATCGTGGATAACGCTGAAAACAAGAAAGTACTATTATGGAACTTTGAGTCTTTTCAGAACGAAAACGGCTCGTAGGATTGACTTAATTATGACAATGCTAACTTTTGATCAGCATTACTTGAAGTACAAAATGGCAAAGTTTCACCCAATTTTACCGAAAGCCATTTTCCATGTTTTCTGCGGGATCCTTTGTACATACATTTAGTTTTAAAAGCAATATTGCCCTATTAAAAACTCCAATATATGATTGTTCCAATACAGCACTTACAAATTAGTAATTTATTTTACGGATATAAATTTGCGAAGAAAAGTTAGTTCTAAAATGTTAATTTTGTTTCTCTAGTCAAACGTTTTTTACGCCTCGTTCTACATTTTATAGATCTACAATATTTACTAAATTATCCGTAATAATTTTATGGATAATTTAGTAAATATAACATGTAGAATTAGTATTTGAGCAATGACGAGATTATATAAAACTAGAAAAATATGTTGCATATATAAATCGATAGATTTTTTCTATTTTCTAATGGTGCTGTTAGTTTAATTAATTTTACTTTTTAAGTAAAACTAAATTTATTTAAACTTTATTGCTATTTTTTGAAAATATGACATCCTTGAAATCAAAATAAAAGATATTAAACTAAAATACAACTTATAAAGAATATCTTCTGTAAATTTTAAAACAAAGGAATGTATGGTTTTCTAATAAGAAATTTTTTAAGACGTCATGTTGAGCGCGCAGCCAGCTGTCTAGCGCGCGATTGATTGGTTAACAACAATAAATTGTTTGCTTCCCCATTTTGAAATTTGCAGAAAATATTCTTTATGTGTTGTATTTAAGTTTCATAATTTTTAAGTATATGGTATGATATACATATCTATATATCTATACATATTACATTTAACATATTTTTATGTATATTCAAAAAGAGTTTAAATATATAAAAGTTTATATTACAATTTAATATAAAAGTATAAATTATTGTACTAAATAAAAGAATTCTTGCAAAATAAAATAGCTTTACAATTTGTATAATTTATATTTTTTATATTGTTAATCCTTATTTATATATATAAATTTTACATATTTTTATGACACAATGAAAGTCATATCAAGTTATATAAATGTATAGAATATTTTTCTACAAGACGTCACGTTAAGACCATTTGATATGCTACATCTCTTAGAAATAACTATTTTTTAAAATTAAACAACCCACACAGCACACTTTATCCTAGGGATGTCCCTGGGATGTCATTTTGGGATATCGCAATATTGTTGGATATCCGTGGACCGTCTGCGATATCCGAGGGATATCCAAGGGATGCACAAATGTCCACCGATTTGACATCCTGTAGATATCTCAAACAATATCCAGAGGATGTCCAAGGGATTTCCTGAGATATCGTAATATACCCTAGTGAAAAAATTTGTCAGAATTAAAAAATTTTTTTTCAGGATTTCTGATAAATGTTTCGATTTTTTATAATTGAAACGTTTCTCGGAAAAACTTTAAAAATAAAAAATTTTGATTAATTTAAAAAATTTTTGAATATTTCTAAGTATTTTTGAGAGTTTCTAAGAATTGAAAAAAACTTAAACAAAAAATAAAAAATTCTAATTACTTCTACGGCAATTTTGTAAGAGAAAGAAGACTATAATACAACATGTTTCAGCCAAGCCACAGTCGTACCTGTTAAAGCATGTTTAATAGTTTAATATCTCTATACCTGAAAAAACGGTCACCCATCTAAGTGTCAACCCTCGCCGATGTCGCTTGACTTCGAAGACCGTACGCATTCTAACGCTTCGTGGTGATCCACTAACACTTCTTGTTTATAGATTCATATTTGTTATAGATCATTACAATAGATGTTGTCAGAAGGATAAAACATGTATAGTTAACTTATATTTTTATAAATAAATATGAAATTTTACAATTTTTTTTACTTTTTTTACTATTTTTATATATGCGCGCAAAATATTATGTAGACTAACTTATTAAAAAATCTGTTTTTGCTTTGTTTGTATAAAATAAAAAAATTTTTTTAATGTCATTTTTTAATAATTTTTTAGTATATGTGGCATATTATTAATATGCCACATTGTTTTCATAAGTGTATTTTCTTTATGTTCTGACGTTTTAATCTACGTTTCTTAAAGATTTAATTTACACTTCTGTCACTCTTTTGTTACATTATAATTAACTTTCACTTTACACTTGATTTATGCTCCATTAATTGTAGAGATAAAAAAGATATGATGGAATATTATTTGGATGTAATAGGATATCGTAAGATATTAATGAATATCTTACAATATCTTATAATATTTTAAGATATTTTTTGGAGATATCGAAATATATTAATAAGATATCATATGATATCTTAAGATATTTTACGATATTTTAAGATATTTTTGTAGGATATCCCGGGAGCTACTCATTGAGATATCCGTGGGATCGCCTTCGTCTGTCTGGGATAATTTGGGATATCCTCAGGATAAAGTGTGCTGTGTGGGAACATTAAATATAAACAGAGATTACCCAAATAGCATAGAGAGTTTAAAAAGAATTTAATTGTATGTCACCAATTATGTCACCAATTATGAATTCTTTTTGAATATTTTTTCATAAAAATAATTCTTTTTGTATCTCAAAAAGAATTCATAATAGGTGACATAAAATTAAATTCTTTTTGAATCTCTGTGCTATTTGGGTAGAAATTTATTAATAATTGTTTGTATCTTATTGAATAAACAGCTTCAGAATTAATGAGACTTTTGTGATTAAAATAATATCAAACACAATATAAATTGGATAATTTTTGATTAGTTTAATAATTAAAATAAATTAATTATTTGTCAATTAATCTAATTAAAAATTATCCAATTTGTATCATTTTTAGTGTTATTTTAATTGCAAAAATCTCATTAATCTATTAGAATTATTTTTGGATCGATAAAATGTTAAATATTAAAGTTGGATATTTTGTGGTAAGATAAAATACAATACGAAAAATTGAAGACACAGTAAGCCTTGCAAGCAAGACTTAGAAATTCTTTAATGTTAGTTATCTTGCTTGCTTCTTATAGTCCAGTCAAATTAGCTAAAAAAGGGCCAAAATTTAAACTTATTGTAAGTGGCACTTTTTTTTTTAAATGTTCGGAAGGTGATTAGAAATAAAATGTGTGTGTTCGAGATTTGAAACTAGTTTCGGAAAGTTGTAAAAAAAGGCATAAAAGTGCGAAAAATAGGTTTTTTGCATGTGCAATTAAACTTAACGTTTTACGAAAAAAAGTTTCAAATAAAAAATGTAGGTTTTGGAAAGACCTACAAAATGAGCTGCGACAAGTTAAAATTCACACGTTTAGTTGCAAGAAAATTAAAACCGTCAAAAGCCTTTTTTTTACTTATTTATTATTTATAAAGATTTGAAAATATGGCTTTAAAAATGTGATACAATATGCTCCTCGTGACGATAAAAAAGTGTGTAAAATTTTAGCCCAAAATCTTTATTAATTTTTGCATGAAGCTATTTGTTTATTACAAACTCATCTCCGAAGAAATTAATTTCTTCAGCTTTGGCAAGTCACGCAGCAACCAACTTGGGTGTTTTTTATTCTTTAATTTATTGCTGAGATATTGTAAGTTTCAACAATTTAAAGGCGCAAATTCAATATCACGCACGTGCACGAGCGGAGAGCCGCGTCGAGCGTCGCATCTCTCACTCCATCGCCATACGGCGGCGGCGTCTTGCTCGTACATTGCAACTTTATACAATTATATAAACAAAACTTTTAAAGATATTTATTTAAAAATTTACAAACAGTAAATTCAACTCTTTTTCTAGATTTGGTGCAAGTTTCGGCTTTTAATGTTAATAATTAAAGTTACAATAAATTTTAATTTAAAAAAAAGTTATTTTGGTTGTAAATTGAGATAGAGTAAATTATCTTTTTTTAAAATTTGTATAAAAAAAAAAACTATTGATTGGTTTTTGCGCCAATTCTCTATGACAAAAATTAAAAGAGTTATTCCATTTGTTAGCAAGAAAAAATGTACCTACTTTTTGGAACCATTTTTCAATAGTTTAAATTATAAAAATCACTTTGTTCCAAATTGTACATGATAGTACAACTTTTAAAGAATAAAAGGCACCCAAGTTGTTGCTGTGTGACTTGCCAAAGCTGAAGAAATTAATTTCTTTGGAGATGAGTTTGTAATAAACAAATAGCTTCTTGCAAAAACTAATGAAGATTTTGGGCTAAAATTTTAAAATTTTATACACTTTTTTATCATTACGAGAGGCAATCGTACACCATTTTTAAAGCCACATGTTTAAATCTTAATGAATAATAAATAAGTTAAAAAAGGCCTGTTTCAAAGTTTTAATTTCTTTGCAATTAAACGCATGAACGAATTTTAACTTGTTGCGACTCATTTTGTAGGTTTTTCCAAAACCTACATTTTTTATTTAAAACTTCTTTTTTGTAAAATGTTTTTGTTGCACATGCAAAAAACTTGTTTCTTGCACCTTTATGCCTATTTTTTACAACTTTCCAAAACTAGTTGCGCGTCTCAAACACACATATTTTATTTCTAATCACCTTCCGAACATTTTGATAAAAAGAAGTGCCATTTACAATTAGTTTATTTTCAAAGTCTAATTTGACTGAACTACTGGTTCTCGTTCACGCTCTTGGCGATTGTCTAGCATCGGAGATATTTAAAGGGCTCCATTATCTATAAAATGGAATAATATAAAAACTAAAACTCTTATTTCATATTTTATCGATTTAAAGAATTCCAATTCCGTTGTAAAATTCCACCTATCCCAACCTTTATGTCCCTTACGTAACTGAATATATCCAAAAATCTTATGCTCTAATAAAGTTAAAAATGCAATCCCAATTAAAACAATAACTATAACTATAAATAATCTAATAAAATTTAATAATAAATAATGCTCATAATTTATAATTATTACCTATATATTATTAAATTTTAAATTCTAAATTTAATGCACTAATCTGCCAAAGTAATTTTATACTAATTTTTTGTTAACATTCTTTTAAAAATATAATTTACAATAAAGTCCTTTCGTACAAATATCTATTAACCTTATTAAAGATAAAATCCAATCTGGCTCACATCGATAATTTTTACGGATTAATAATATTTTTGTGATTAAAATATGACACTAAACGTGACACAAATTGGATTATTTTTAATTAATATGTAGAATTTTAATCATTAATCTATAATTCCAATTATCGTGTTACATCAATTTATGTCGAGTTTATATTAGTCACTTATATTATAATTATTTTTTATTTAAAAACTTTACAGCTTTATTTTTGTATTAAAATTTTTATTTTAAAAAATTCTAAGAAATCTGCCGTAAAAAAAATATGACAACATTTTAAAATATCACGTACAAAAGATGAAGAAAGAATTAGTATTTTAAATGTCTCAATGTAATTATAATTTAACTAAATGGTTCAATTCAACGAATCCATTTAATTATAAATGGGGAGCTTAATTATAAATGATCAATGTATGTTCGAGATAAATATTCTAAATACATTTAAATAGTTGTACAATAAATGTTCCTAATAGATTAGTATGGATTTGAATAGGACGGTTGAACGCGATAATTAACTCCAAAACAAGAGTAAAATGGTATTAAAAAATTAAGTGTTTTATTGTTATTAGTATCAAAATGTTTCTTATTTAGTATTATTTTGAGATATATAAACGGCGAATTAAGTGCTCGTTCGGTTTAGACACCGCTTCAACTTAAACGCCGGGAGCGCGACAAGGTATCAAGAGTAAAAATCACTGATCATATTCTACATAAAATAATTGTGCACAATTAGAATATTGTACATAAATAAATTGTACACAAAAAAATTGTACGTGGAAAAAGTGTGCACAAAAATTATTATAAAAATTTTTTGAATTATGTCTTGAATTGAAAATTGTACAGATATATTGTGCGTACAAAAACTGTCCATTAATTATTTTGTAAAATATTGTGACGATACGTCACTGAGTCCCGGGCCGACCATTCGCCCCACTACGGGACTCGGCGTTTACGGACGCCCTCCCCGATAGTCTAGAGTTCCCCCACGGGAAACCATTCCCACCACGCAGCTGAGAGCGCGTGGGGATCGCCCCGGTGGGTATATAAGCCGGGCGCAATCTAGACCTGACACCAGTCCCGTCCTGTCGACTGAGTAGGTCTCCGGACCACTCCGACGCCCGGTTCTTGCCGGCATTCGACTATCCTTGTGTCCGCTGACGGAGCAGGCCACCTGGCCGTTCTGCCGCCCGGTTCTTGCCGGCATTCGGCTATTCTTGTATCCGCCGACGGAGCAGGCCACCTGGCCGTTCTGCCGCCCGGTTCTTGCCGGCCTTCGGCTGTCCCTGTCATCCCCAACGAGGCAGGTTACCTGGCCGCCCTGCCCGCCGGTTCTCGCCGGCGACCACGGGTCGCGACCGCGTTCTAAGGTGCTGCGCACTAGCGCGCTCCCGTTCGACTGACGTCACTAGGCACTGTGTCCGTTTGGTCTGTGTCCGTTTCACTCAGCCTGCTGTGTCCGTTTATTACTGTGCGCATCTGGGACTCACTCTTTCTGACTGGGTATTAAAATCTTTCGCTGATGCGCTTTTACCAATATAATATCATTTTTGACCTGTTTTATCTTAGGAATAGTTACTGTGTTGGCCGCTACCATGATATGGCGCTGAAACCAGTGAAAAGTGCCGGTCTCGCCTAAATCGGGACCATTGGCTATCTGTCTATTAATCTGTGATATGATGATAGAACTATCCCAGGCCCAAGCAAAAGCAACACGCCGAGAGCGGACTTCTCGGCGCTGTCGTATACGCAAAAAGCCAGGGGCTCAATTCTGTACACGGTTACTGATAATTGTCAGTTCAATAACTGTCGTTGCGCATATTTTTTCATACATAAAAATATATGCGCAACAACACTTACCGAACCGACAACTATCGGTAACCGTGTACAGAATTGGACCCCAGGACAGTTTGTTTTGCAGTTAATTATCAACAAGAAAACGGACAGCCCGGCCCGTTAGGGCGCCGTAAGCCGAAAATATTTTACGCGCGCGCGTCGGTCTTGAAAGTCATCCCCTGATTCCTAATATTCAATTTATATATTCTGAGTAATATACGAGAATTTACGAAAAATAATATACTATTGTGAGATATTACAAGTACACTCTGAGAAATTACAAGAACCAATATACTACTAGAGATGTTGTAGAAATGTTTGAAGTATATTATATACAGTACGTATATTTATAGTACGAGTACAGAATATTTGAACGATATCATGTGCTATATTGGTAATAAAAGAGTATGCATGTAGTCTATAGGTACATTGTTAATCATGTTAAAATGTGGTATATCTAATAGTAAGCTTTTATCAATATGATGTTCTAATTGAGCCATAGTTCTGAATAAACTATCAGTTCTTTTGCGTAAATTTTTAGTCTCGGTAAAGCACAATACATTATTGAGAAATTTACCCTCTTGATCTCAATTCGTGCACGAAAAATAACCTGTATGACTTTTGATACTTAATATAAATGATTTTGCAGGTAAATCACATATTAAAATAAAAATTCGAAAAATATATATGTCTAAAATAATTTATTAATATTTTCTTGGTCGATAAATGGATGCATTTATTTACAAAATCCTTGAAAAACTCATTAGTAGGCTTTCCTGAACCATGATATAAAGCAATTAAAAACACTTTGGTGAGACAATGAAGAAGGCATTGAGGGGAAACGCAATAAATCGGAGAGTGGCAATGCAAAGCTTCTATTGTATTTCAATATTTTGGGCTATCTTCGACCACCTAAAGAACTGGTACGATATTTCGGAGACAGTCTGACAAAAATAGAGTACAATTAAACGTCCTATCAAACTTACGATCAGAGCATCTGCGGACAACTTTATTTGCTATTTTTACACTCGATTTAAAGATTGACGTTGCGTTGTTTAAACTCAGTATTTGTTCAAACATGTTGCTAACGCTTACGCTGAGCGGCAAAAGCAGTATCCTCGCGGCAAGGTACCCTTCGGCTATAGATTTGAGCGACGACGACTACGAGCTCGGTCTAGCGATCTTTGAAACATATAACACAATACTGAATGTGAATGCTTTAAATAACAAATTTTATTTTGACAACGACAACACGGAAATTACGATTCTCGAGGAATCGTACAAACTGCATGCCATAAACAAGTTTTTAAAACGCAAGATTTCTCAAATACGTCCGCGACGCGATGAGGTCCGTTCAAATGTTACGCGCGATAACATCGCGATTAAAGACAATAATGGTGGGGATGAAGACCCGATAACGAGCCGCGCAAACGGCCGGCACCAGAATAGCCACGTCCATCGATTGGATAATTTAAAATACAGTTTTCTAATTGGTGGATACAAGAGAAAAGGTATAGTGGCAATCATTTGTAAATGGCTGTGGTCAATCCGAATGTGGCCATTTTGGACGCTCCCCGTGCAAACTACAATACGATAAGATGTGAGATCAGATACGTATACAAAATAAATTTTGGTAAATCCAACAACATCGGTTCGCTGCTGGGATTTACGTCAAAGCGTATATTAGAACCGTGAATATGGCATGAGTCGGACGTGTCAACATAATAAACGTGAACATCATCCGCGTAGAGTGCAACGTAACCGTGGGCGCGTACAGCAACGATAGAAGCGTACACGTGATACACGAGTTTTCTCACCGAATGTGTCACCTGGATATAAAGTCTCGGAAAGGCCGTTGCCGATTATTATTTATCTGCCAATTATTGTGCGGAGCGTTATGGATCTAACAATACTTGTCGACTAGTACGAAGGATTGATTGATCTTTAAGGAGAAGAAATCGCCGTCAGATTGCACGTGCGACAACGGCTGCAACGACGGCTGCAACGATAACGCGGATGTGAGATGCTCGTACTAAACGTGTCGGAACGCGCAAGAAAAATAAACGCAAACATCTTTACGACGAAAACATCAACATTACAACAGACATCCGATATCCCTGCTATATCTTTCAGGAATATTTGATCATCCGGTTGTTCCAAGAACGAGAAGCTCACCGCGTCGAACGTTGAATTTTTGAAATCTCTGGGATTTGCGGTGCGACAATGACGAACATCTTAAATGTCGAGGACGAGAGAAAAAATTAACCTCAAGATTACGAGGACGTTCTCCGGTAACGGAAAAATAAAGTGACGAGCATTGCAGCTTTATCATAGATTTTTTGAAGTTGTTCTTTTATCCCACTCGCCATTTATGTTACTTACAGCATTTTTCTTTGCGTCCTCCTTTTTTTTATTCTATTTTTCGCTTTCTCTTTTATTACCAAAAATAAAAATCTTGAAGAGCTAAAAGTTTTGCAATTTCAATTAAATAACTAAATTGCGATCTCAGCAGTAACCCAAACTTAAGCAGATTTTTTGAAATATATTCATCTGCACAACGACATAAAAAAAATTGAGAAACACCATTTCAAATATCCAAAGTATTTCTATGGAACTACGATACTCTGGTGCTCTAAATACTAACAAAATATTGTCTTTGTCAATTTCAGCAAAAGAGTCTAGGATGACCGACAAGTGGAAGGAGACTTCGATAATCACCGAAGACGACCACAAACCCTTATGGATTACTATGAGACCAGGAAAACATATACACAATGACGTGTACGTCAACAACGTAATGATCTCCTTTAACCAGAGCAACATTGAATCAACGTTAAATGTCAACGGCAAAACCGTGATTCAGGTATTATTTTGATTTTGTTACTTATATTACGTTACTTATATTTTACTTGTAAAACGTTAGTGAATCTTAAATATATATACATAACTTATGCTATTATGTATAAAATTATGTACGCAACACTGTATACAGGCTACAAAGCAACGACTGCCGCCGTTACACAAAAAGTATGTACAAGTAGACTTGTTTAACGACGGAATCGGTAAATTGCGAGTTTATCTCAATCGTTTTTATTTTTCTCGCGTTTGACCTTTCACTTTTTTTACCGTTTTTCCAACAGCCACTTTAACTGTCCTGGCGTGTCGGTGGCGGCTTTTTAATGAGCTTTTAATGAGCTTTAGACGCTCACTTTAGCCGCGAGACTATTAGGCTAATGGAGATTGCGGGCTTCGATAATGTCGAACGGCGCTTCTTGGCATTTGCACTCTCTCACGAGAGTCATCAACTCGGTTATCAATGGAACGTCCAACGCTCCTTGCAAATTAAACCCGATGTGTTAAAGGTTCAATTTATAATAATCAGCGCGTCAAACTGTAAGCTATTATACTCGTGTCTCTTTTAATTGAACGTCGAGCGTGAACTGCAGCGAACTTATATTAATGCGTGCTTATTCAAGAAAATATATCGTGCGATGTGTTTGCGCAAATGCAGCCGAGTGGACTCATTGAAGGTTTCGCGGGGATGAAACTGGAATCTTTTTCAAATATATTCCTTTTGTTGTCAATCCCGTATCCGTCTTGGCCTGATTTGAGTTTTTGATTTCGTAGGGAAGATTTTATTTTAGGTTGTCGGATAAATTCTTTAATCTATAGTTAAAGTACCATTATCTGATGAAAATCGCATGGGATTAGCCAAAGCTGCGACTAATCCCTTTGACGAGCTCGCCTGCAAATTAATCTCTTTCTTCCTTCCTAGTAATATTTTCTCATTCAGAATCCATTTCTCATCAAGAAAAATGTTCTCATCTACTTAACCCGCAAGTTTCAATGCTCCGGCTACTACCTGTTCGTCACCAGCGCATGAAAATGTCGGTCTATAAATCGCACATCTTATTTTTTCTTCCCGATTTTTTAATAGATAGACGAGAAGGTGCTAATATAACCAACCATTTACATTTTACACAATAACTTTGTTAATAATATTAATATTTTTAAGTTGAAACCTCATAATTATATGGGATGGAAATAAGTTTTGTTTTTTTATGTGGAACTAGAACAAAACAGGCGCGCTATTTTTAATTCAGTAATAATATACATATGCATTCATATAAATATACAGCGCACACACACACACACACACACACACACACACACACACACACACACATATATATTGTTGTGTTCGCCCGACAAGTCTGCCTCGCTCGATCACTCGCGCACTTCCGCACGAAATAACAAAGACACTCTCTTTCGTAAAACTCTTTAATGAGGCTTTAAAATATAAAGATCGTTTACGGATAAAGAAACGGATCATGTCCGTTCGGATTGACAGCTCTGGAACAAATCTGACAAGCGCGCCCGCGTAAGCAACACGGTTGCTAAGGAGGCCGCCGCGCAGCTGAGAATTGAAATGCACCGAGCGCGATCGTAACACTGTCCCGCTCCTCTTCAGATTGTCGTCCCGACAATCCTGGAAAGCAGTTTTCAAGCGGTCACACGTTTCCCAGCAGGCGTCAAGATTCCGTCAGTGATTCCTTGCCCTACCCTGAGCTGCGGCTTCAGGTTACCGGGCTACACTTCCATTCCTGTACTTCTGCATTTCCGGAATCTTCGTTCCCTTTCCTTGAGGCAACCAGCCAGGCTCTCCTCCTCAGCTCAGGGAAAACTCCTCAACAACTCCGCTTCCAAAGACTGCGTGAATCTCTTTGCTGTTGCTCTTCGTATCCGCTGCCGACGTCGCTCCTCTTCGAACAAGGGGGAAGTAATTTCCTGTGGATCCTTCTCGCCCTACAAGAGCACCCTTGTCCCTGTTTCGGCATTTGCCCAAAGTGTCACGGGAAACCACGGTCGAAAACCATGACGGTCTTCTTAGATTCCCTTCTTTTTAGAAAGACTTCAATGTCGACATTTTCAAAACAATTCGAAGAAAAACCTTCCCGGAATACCCTTTCCAGGACCAAAGACCTCCCTTCTAAAAAAGAAAAACAAAATTTTCCGCAATAAATTGCTAAAGTTAAAAGTTCAAGTTTCCCTTCCCCAAAAAAAGTAATTCTTTTCCAAGACAAGGCTCCGGACTCCGATTCGTCCTAATTTTATTAAAAATCCTGTTGCGCCTTGCGATACAACAAATGATTTTTGCCGTATCTTGCGGTGCGACAAAAGATCTTTCGGGATTCGTTGCTGCCCAAGGAGTAGGAACTCGCGGAAAGAGGCGGCTTTTGTTGGCAGGGTCCTCAAATCACTCACTCACTGATTTTACGTGAATTTAATAAAAAGATTTATTCTGCTTGTAATGTACAATAGCGGCGGTCGGCGAAGGTGCCGCGTCGGGTTACACTTGATTAGATACGGCGCGTGACTCGGAGTTAACGCGTCGTCTCTTTGCTCGCTCAAAATTTGCTTGCGGCTAAGTCCCGAACTCGTAATTTACTCGTGCGGGCCGTACGTATCGGCTTGATTGCTAATCACTGATCCCGCGGGCCGCTGTTTGGCAGCAGCTTAAATAGTGTCGCGGATTTGATTATTAGTGGGGGCATCGGGCCCTCCGCATGACCATATATGGTCATTCCCGCGCGCATCCGGCGCGCGGGAAATATTTGCGAGCTTAGCAACAATTGCCAAAATGCAGGTATGCATTTCCGGTGGCATGATTATTGCTAAGCTGGCTTCGCTAATTCCTTAAGGTGGCTGGTGCGTTGCCCAGTGCGATGACCGGCCAGCAGCGCACGAGGCATGTGTCGCCTGACACCTTGTGATAGCAAGCCTTCCTCGGCGAGCTATCTGATAATTTTAATATTTTATATTCTTTATTTTATAATATGATTTTATTGGTTGTGAGTGTTTCGCTCACAACAATCCCTTCTCAAAAAAGAGCCAATCTATCCGCATGAACCACCTTCTTTTTATGCCTGGATGTTTTCTGAATATAATAAACAACATCATTCAATTTCTTAACCACCAAAAAGGGACCTTCCCAATCGCCCTGCAACTTTAGAGCTTTACCTTTAATCCTCCGAGGGTTGTAGAACCAGACTCTTTCTCCCTCCTGAAAAAGTATCTTCCTAGCTTTTCGATCATAACGGGCTTTCATTTGAGAAGATTTTAAATTCATCATTTCCCTAACACAAGAATGGAATTCTTTCAACTTTCCCTGAAGATTTTCCACAAAATTTCCTCCCGAAGACGACTCCACTTCTTGAAGTTTTGAAAGACTTCCTCGTAATAGATCCAAAGGTAATCTAAGATCACGTGCAAAATAAAGCTCTGCAGGAGTCCGGTAGATTCATGTTTCGATGATCTATAAATCAAAAGAAACATAGGAACCCAACAATCTCAATCTCTCTGGTTTTCAGAAACAAATTTCGCTAAATAATCCGTTATTGACTGATACTGACGTTCGACCTGTCCATCAGACTGAGGATGAAGTGGCGTAGTTCTTGTTTTCCTTATTCCGAGAAGTCTCATCAATTCCGGGAAAAGCTTGGATTCAAAATTTTTCCCTTGATCCGTATGGATTTCCACAGGCTCTCCATGCCTAGAAACAAACTGGTTAACAAAAACATCAGCCACTGTCTTCGCTTTAAAATTTTTCAGAGGGAAAGCTTCCACCCATTTTGTAAAGCAATCAACGATGACGGGCAAAAATCTATTCCCAATCCTAGTCACCGGAAGAGGACCAAGAATATCTATCTGAACCCTCTCCAAGGGAACTCCAACATTATAAATCTGAAGAGGAGATTTTCCTTTACCCAAGGGACCCTTTTTAGAAATACAGATCTTGCAAGTTCTGCACCATTCCTCAACGTCCTGTTTGCAGGTAGTCCAGAAGAAACGCTTGCGGATCTTTTCCAAAGTCTTATTTATTCCGAAGTGTCCATTAAAAAGGAGAGTCATGTGCTTCTTGTAAAATTTTCTTAACTTGTTTACGAGGAACAATAAGCTGAAGAAAGTTGGATTTAAGATTTGGAGCTTCCTATTTCCTATAGAGAATCCCGTCTTTCAAAACCAAGGCATCCCAGTACGACCAGTAAATCTGAAAAGGAACATCTCTCGAAGTAAACTCTGTGCGAGGCGGGCGAATACCTTCTTCTTTGCCTCGAAGAAAAATCGAAATGCTTTGATCTTGTCTCTGATCTTTACGCCAGTTTTCTAAATTTTCCCCTTCAAAAACAATGCGAGCGACTGCCTTACCGTAAACTTCAGCATCTCTTTGCTTAACTTTAGCACAATACTCACAACCATGCGTTTCACATAACCGTCTGGACAATCCGTCCGCGTTTCCGTGACACTGTCCTTTCCGATGAACAATATCAAATTCGTACTGCTAGAGCCTTTCTAGCCAGCGAGCCAATTGTCCTTCCAAATCTCTAAAAGACAAAAGCCATCGTAACGAAACATGATCCATACGGATCAAAAATTTACGTCCCAAAAGATAATGACGAAAACATTTAATTGAATCCACTATCACTAAAAGTTCTCGCCGAGTTACACAATAGTTGCGCTCGGCTTTACTTAAAACACGACTAAAATATGCAATGATTTTCTCTTTGGGAAGATCACTTTTTGGTGGTTAAGAAGTTGATGTTTATTGTATTCAGAAGACATCCAGGCATAAAAAGAAGGTGGTTCATGCGGATAGGTTGGAGCTCCTTTTTTGAGGAGAGATTTTTAATAAAGTTGGGGCGAATCGGAGTCCGGAGACCTGTCTTCGAAATCGGGACTATTTCACAAGAAACTTCAACTTGAGCCACTCCTTCAATTAAATCAGGAGAACCAAAAACATTTTCAAAAGTTCCTTCTAAATTAACAATTTTTAAGAAATCTACTCCGAGAAGACAATCGTCATTTATTTCCGCAACGAACATCGGAACTTGAATAACATATTTTCCTATTTCCACCTTTATTTCGACTTGAAATTTAACAGAAACGTTCTCCCCAGTGGGATACTTCTTCTTCTTAAAAGGCCCCTTATGGATTTCCGACCCAATGAAGGGTCACAGTACCATGCGTTAACTGGGTCTACAACCCAAAACTAACCCTTGGGGCAATTGGGCTAGTTATGTTCCAATAAAATTAAAAATGTGGAACGCTTCACGATTTTGCGTGTCATCCTTGCGCAGGGGCCATGCTAATCTTCTCTGTATCGTTCCAATTTTAGTATATGTACTGCCGAAGCAAGTACCAGTGGGATACTTAAAATTTAAATGTTCCGACAAAATCTTTCTCTTTTCCTTCAAAACGAATTTACCATTTATAATTGTAATACCAGAGCCCATATCGACCTTGAAAGAACATTCTTTTCCATCCGCTCTACCTTTAAACAAGAAATAATCATAATTTTCTTTAATTCTATTAACTTTCATATTAAAAGATCGCTCAACATTCGGGGAATAATTTTTACTAATCGAACTCTCCTCGAAAAGTTCGACTTACAAGGGAACCTCGCAAACTCGAAAATTCAGATTTTAATAAAACTTGGCATAAATGTAGAGGGGGTAAATACATGAATTTAAAAATTTTTCGTTACTGCCCAAAAACGGTTTAAAGGGGTGAATTCACCCTTCAAAGATTGAGACATTTTTAGTTTTCTCGATATATCTCGTAAACTAAACAAAATATTAAAAAATGTTTTATACAAAAGTTTTACAGTAAAAGTACTTTTATCTAACTACAGTAATTAAAATAAAATAAAAAATTTTTTTAATTTTTTTTTAATTTTTGCAAAAAATTTTTTTTTCAAAATTTTATTAATGTAATTAGATAGAGATATTGTTACCATAAAACTTTTGTATAAAACATTTTTTAATATTTCCAATACCTTTCGAGATATATCGAAAAAAAGTAAATTGCAAAAATCTGCTCTACACTATTATGCACTGAAAAAAGCATTAGAGAATGCGATAGCACCGCGACGGAGAGCGTTAAAAAATATATTAAAGAAATTTTTTATTAAGGTTTATTTATGATATTGAATATAATATGAGATACTAAAAATATAATAAAATAAAGCAATATAAAATAATAATATTTTGTATAATATAATAATATGTAATAATATAATATGATAATGTCGCACGTGAATGCGTGCTGACGTGAGTGAGAGAGAAAGAGTAAATAATATTAATATAATATAGTAATATAATAATATAATATAATATAAAATATTTATATCCAGACTTCTTGGTCCGGATCCATTAGAGAAGATTTCTGGGACATTCCTAAAAGCCCATTAAAGAAGCTTAAAAAACTTCGATTAATACTCCTACCAAATTGTCAAGTAAAAAAAAGAAACGATCTTCGATCTGAATCAAAATTAATGTAATCTATGATTTAGATCAAATGTATGAAAAATGATATGTGATCTGATCTAGATTTAATATTTTGATAAAGATCTTGATCTGATCTAGATTATTTATTTAATGATTTATTACAACACTGGAAATAAGTAATGCGATATTTTTCATTACGCATTACTTTTTAAATAAGTAATGCGATTTTTTTCATTACGCATTACTTTTATAATAAGTAATGCGATTTTTTTTATTACGCATTACTTTTGAAATAATTAATGCGAGTTTTTTCATTACGTATTATTGTTTTAATAATTAATAAGTAAAGAAATAATTACTTATTAAAAAATTAATAAATAATGCATTATTTTTTAATTTGCATTTTCGTTACCCTGATTCGAAGTATATTGTGGTTCAATGTATAATGCCACACTAAAATATGTTAATTTTGTATCTAGACATGGATATATCTCGATAACATCCACATACATGGATTTATCAATATAAGAAAAAGATTTTGGACGCGATACTTTTGCAAGATCGACAGAGAGCGAAATAATGCCTTAATTGACGAATCATATGGCCGATTTGGATTGGCAGATGTCGTCGATCTGCGTCGACTCTTTGGCATGTCACCGCTAATGGATCCGGACCAAGAAGTCTGGATATAAATATTTTATATTATATTATATTATTATATTACTATTATTAATATTATTTACTCTTTCTCTCTCACTCACATCAGCATGCATTCATGTGCGACATTATTATATTATATTATTACATATTATTACATTATACAAAATATTATTTTATATTATTTTATTTTATTATACTTTTAGTATCTCATACTATATTTAATATCATAAATAAACCTTAATAAAAAATTTCTTAAAAATATTTTTTAACGCTCTCCGTCGCGGTGCTATCGCATTCTCTTATGCTTTTTTCAGTGCATAGTGTAGAGCAGATTTTTGCGATTTACTTTTTTCTGATATATCTTGAAAGATATTGGAGATATTAAAAAATGTTTTATACAAAAGTTTTATGGTAACAATATCTCTATCTAACTACATTAATAAAATTTTGAAAAAAAAAAATTTTTTGCAAAATTAAAAAAAAATTAAAAAAATTTTTTTTTTAAATTTAATTACTGTAGTTAGATAGAAGTACTTTTATTGTAAAACTTTTGTATAAAACATTTTTTAATATTTTGTTTAGTTTACGAGATATATCGAGAAAACGAAAAATGTCTCAATCTTTGAAGGGTGGTTTCACCCCTTTAAACCGTTTATGGGCAGCTACGATAAATTTCTAAATTGATGTATTTACCAACTCTACATTTATGCCAAGTTTCGATAAAATCAGAATTTTCGAGTTCGCGAGGTTTCCTTGTAAGACAACACACGACACTCTGCTTAGCGGGGTCGTGTATCGCCGAGATAACTTATTATAAATACAAAACCACGACGCTTTGCTTTGCGGGGTCGTGGACAACGAGCTAATAGGCGCGACACTCTGCCTTGCGGGGTCGCGATCTATCCATTGTAACTGAATACAAGAATAAAAGTGTTCAAGACAAATAACGGTGTATGTGACGAAATACCTTTCTCGCGAGATCTCTGGCAGCGATCCCCAAATCGTACTCACAACGAGGGGTACAACAGTGGTGGCAGCGGTGGGATTTGCACTGCCAAAAGGAAGGTCCAAGAGAAACCAAGCGTCACCGAGCAATCAGCTGTACAGGCCAGGAAGCCAGCCACGCCGGAGCGTACATAGCGCGTCAGCGATAAGAGAGAAACTCGAGACGACGCCGAGACCTACCGCGACAAGGCTCAGCTGATCGCCGTACCATGCAGCTCATCGTACTTATGTAAGTCCGACAAACATTAAATTGTAACGCGAAACGAGCGTAGGACGACATAAAACTGTAACACGAATAGAGCAAAATATCGGTTGACCCCCGGTAACCGCGATTACCGTAAAAAGACATAGCTAAGATAGCTACTGTAATTCAAATCCATACGAATGCAAACGCACTAACGCAACGCGACATACGATACCGCGAAATAAAACGCGAACTCAGCACACGCGCTTATACTCGAACGTAAATGTCCGACCAAAACACTGATACAGCGCTTAACGTTGTTCAAGACGCGTTAGAAGAAATATTCGATAACGCGCTTCGACTTTTGAATAGTTGAGCAAATTCGCCAAATATCACGACTGAACGCGCGTTCCCGATGCAGGGACCAGACTTTAGTCTAATAAATAACGACAATATGGACACACGTTCACCAACGCGGACAGACGTAGCGGGACCGTCGACACGCTTCCTACCACATGCGTCGCCTTGCGTAATCCGGGAAGAACCCGAAGAGGAAGCACAAGAGCTCCGTAATAATTCGAGTGAACAAAGCGGAAGTTCACCGACGGCGCCACAAATTCATAGGCCACCGATACACCCCATGGAGAATATGATGCTCTATGATCTGCTATTTGAAATTCACGAGCTTCGTTTCCAGCTTGGAAACCGATACGAAGCACAGCCGCCGCCGCGAGAAACGGCTAGAAATATGCGACAACCTACTAACCACGCGTTAGATCTGTCGTATGGGCACTCACCCCGAGATGTACGACATCAGCACGGGACCAACACTTACCATTTAAATTTAAAGGAAGCGCGAAATATGATCCCCGAAATTAATGGAACTTCGAGGGAACGAGTACGAGAATTTTTGAACGCAAGCTCCTATGCAATAAAAAAACATACATCCGTCGGACGAATTCATACTCCTCGACGCGATACTATGTACCAAATTTAAGGGCAAAGCAATGATGGATTTTCACACTCGCGATATAGAAAACTACGACCAGTTGAAAAGGGAATTAGAAAATGAATATCTGGGCAAGCGCAGCACCGTCCATTTGCAGCTCGAATTTAACTCCCTGAAACAGAAGTCAAACGAAACCGCTCAAGAATTTGGACGAAGAGTAAACAACTTGGCCATGGAGCTATACGAATCCATGGAGGAAGGAAAAAACCATACGATAGAACAGCAGCGGACCATACTTTAGAGCATCAAGGAACAAGCCCTTTACAACTACCAGATAGGGCTACACGAAAAAATAAAGCTATTAGTTCGAGCCCAACGGTACAACACGCTTCAAGAAGCAATCGCAGGAGCTAGTGCGGAAGAAAAAGTTAAGGGGGCAAGCACGCGCCTCAACGGCAATAGGCGGGATATGCCAAATGCCCAACGCAATAATCGTGCTCCGACCATCCGTTGCGGAAAGTGCGGAAAAATCGGACACGACGGAAGAAACTGCCGAAGCAGCAGATACGCCAACCGGTTCGAATTACCCCGACCGGAAAGACGGCCACGAGTAAATACAGCAGTACAACAATGCAGTTACTGCAAGAAAACGGGCCACAGCCGAAACGACTGCTGGATCCTGCATGGACGACCTCCACAGAGAGACGAGGATCGCCCGGTAGCAAAGCCAAAAAGGAAAATAGAAAAGGACGCTAAACAGCGTACAAGTAAGGCCGTCAAAATGATAAAACATGCCGATACGGCAAGTAGCGACGAGAGCTTGGACGATGGGCACCGCCGCCGCGTATCAAGTTACGCATGTAAAGCGAGACGCACACAAAGATAGCGGACTCGACTTAGTCACACTTTCAATACGAGAGACCAAATCAGGAAAAATCGACATGTTATTCGATTCCGGAGCCACACTCTCGTTGATAAAAATAAAAAATTTTAAAGGCAAAACCAAAATACGCCATGAAAAAATAGCCCTCGTCGGGATAACAGGCCATAAGGTCTACACCATAGGAAAAATACAGGCAACAATAGAGCTAGGCAAGCATAAGATAAAGCATCCGATGTACGTAGTAAAGGATGATTTGCCGCTAGAATATGATGGCATCCTAGGATTAGATTTCCTACAAAAGCAACAAGTAACGTGCGATTATAACCAGAAAAAGTTAACGATAAGAGACGTTACTCTGAAATTCAAATCATATCAACAAACCGTGTTAAAATCTCGCAGCGAAACGATTGTAAGGGCCGTGACTAATCGAAACAAAACTGGAGTCGTACGGGCCCAGGAACCAGCTCCAGGAGTTTACATTGGCAGATGCCTTGTAAAACCAAAAAATTTTTTATGTCCGATCAGTGTAATCAATACTACTGATAAGACAATACGGATCAACACTTCGGTCGTTACGGTAGAGGATTTAAGCGAGAAAAATCCTCACGAGGTTTACACCGTGGTCGCCGAGCCGAAAAACAAATCTCACCTCCCTAGAAAGGAGCGGACTTGACAATTGTTACGAACGCAACACCTTAACTCGGAGGAACGGCAGGCCCTCCTGCGCTTATGCGAAGATTATCAAGACGTCTTCCATCTGAGCGGAAAACCCCTGTCATGCACGGCCGCCGTGAAACACTAGATCAACACGCGCGCTGACACGGCACCGGTAAACGTACGGCCGTATCGCCTCCCCACCAAGCACAAGGAGGAAGTAAATAATCAAATGAAGCAGATGCTCACGGATGGGATAATCAGAGCAAATACGAGTCAGTGGAATGCACCTTTATTAGTGGTTCCCAAAAAAGCTGACTCAAGCGGAAGACCGCGACTACGGATAGTCATCGACTTCCGAAAATTAAACGATCTAACGATCGGCGACTCGTTTCCATTGCCCAATATCGAAGAAATTTTGGACCAACTAGGAAACGCCAAGTATTTTACTACGCCAGATTTAGCGTCAGGGTATCACCAAATACCCATGGCAGAACGCGATAGGCAAAAGACAGCATTCTCCACTCCATATGGACATTACGAATTTAATCGAATGCCATTTGGTTTAAAAAACGCACCTGCAACATTCCAGAGGCTGATGAACTCAGTACTCACGGGAATGCAAGGGCTAAAATGCCTTGTATACTTAGACGATATAGTTATTTATGGCTCAAGTCTGGAAGACCATAATAAACGTCTAAAGGAAGTACTACAGCCCTTACGAAAAGCCAATTTAAAACTGCAGCCGGACAAATGTGAGTTCCTGCGGAAAGAAGTAAATTACCTGGGACACATAATCTCAGAAGAGGGAATCTCCCCTGATCCCGCCAAATTACAGGCGATAAAAGATTTCCCGGCACCTCAGAAGGTGAAAGACGTGCAATCTTTCATAGGCCTCGCCGGATATTACCGAAAGTTCATCAACGAATTTTCGAGGATAGCTAAGCCGCTAACTAAGCTGACAAGAAAGTCAGAAAAATTCGTATGGTCCACAGAGCAACAGATTGCTTTCGACATACTAAAAGAGAAGCTAATGACCGCACCGGTACTTCAGTATCCGGATTTCTCAAAAGAATTCAACGTAACAACGGATGCCTCCGATTACGCAGTGGGAGCCGTACTATCGCAAGGACCGATAGGCAAAGACCGCCCCATAGCATATGCGAGTCGAGTGCTAAACCGTGCAGAACAAAACTATAGCACAACAGAAAAAGAATTACTGGCTATAGTATGGGCCGTTAAGCATTTCAGACCGTACATATACGGCACTAAGTTTAAAATTATCACTGACCACAAGCCCCTTGTATGGCTATTCAGTGTAAACGACCCTGGATCGAGATTAATCCGGCGGCGTTTAAAATTGGAAGAATACGATTACGAAATCGTACATAAAGCCGGACGCGCGAACGCAAACGCCAATGCGTTGAGCCGCAACGTGAAACCAGAGGTTCACATTACGGAGACGGCTGATAAAATGCTCGCGTTAGACAGAGACGGAGAGCACAGCCAAATACACACAAGAAACGAAGAAAACGAAAATAATGAGACCGTGCAAAGCTACACGGAAAAAGAAAAGCGGCAAATACTACACGAATACCATGATACACCCACCGGAGGGCATCAAGGGGTCGAAAGAACCCTAAAAAGAATACGGTTAAAATATAACTGGCCCGGAATAACGGTAGACGTAGAAAAGCATATTTAAAAATGCGAACTCTGCCAGAAAAATAAACTATCTAAAAGAAATAGAATACCGTTAGTAATTACGGATACCCCCAGTCGACCATTCGAAAAATGCGCTCTGGACATCGTGGGACCACTGACAGAGACAGCAAATGGAAATAAGTACCTGCTAACGTTCCAAGATCACCTGACGAAATTCAGTAAGGCGATGCCGATTCCAAGTCAAGAGGCAAACACGGTAAGCAAGGAATTTGTAACCAAGATTGTTCTAGAATACGGTACACCCGAATGTATCCTGACAGATCAAGGGACAAATTTTACAAGCGAAATCTTCAAAAACGCGTGTAAGTTACTGAAGATAGACAAAATTTAAACTACTGCTTACCACCTGAGAGCAACGGCACCCTTGAGAGATCGCACCGAACATTAGCGGAATATCTGCGACATTTTATAAATAAAGAGCAGACGGACTGGGACGAATAGATCCCGTATGCAATGCATACGTATAACACTACCCCCCACACGGCGACTGGATTCACTCCGTTCGAGCTAGTTTTCGGAAGACAAGCCAAACTGCCGACAGCCCTGAGCAGACCCCCGAATCCTACGTATAACTACGAAGATTACGCACAGGAACTGCGGGAAAAGATAAGGGCAACGAACCAAATCGCGAGGGAGAAAATGAAAGAAGAAAAGCAAAAGACCAAAAAATATTATGATAAAACTACTAAAGAAATAAGATACAAGATAGGAGATAAAGTACTCCTGTACGATAAGACTCTCCGCCGCGGGAGATCTAAAAAACTAGACGCGAAATGGACGGGACCCTACATAATCACTGAGAAACACTCAGACGCAAATTATACAATAAAAAAGGGCAGGACGTCAACGCGTGTACACACAAATAGATTAAAACCGTTCATAGAAGCATAACGAAAAAGAAAAAAGGTAAAACCGAAACGAGGAGAACACCTCAGAAGAAGACAGAAACAAATTTTATAATAGGGCACACACAATTAAACATTCTATTTTGCGCATAAATCGTGCCATTTAAGTTAAAAAAAATTTTTTTTTTTTGCGAAAGATTGTGTATACGACATCTGACACCTAATGTAATTATTGTAATTATTATTGTAATTGTAGTTTATAAGCGTTGAAAAACAAAAATTGTAAACAATCTGATACACGACGACGCAATATAACTATAAGCGAAAAAGCGAAAATTCAGTACCCTCATTTTCTTTTTATCAGGGGGGAGGAATGTTATGAGTGACACACTCATAACGATAAGGTGTCAGTAGCACGATGACGTAAGTCGGTCAGCTGCAGTCAGCATCGAGCTCATCGCGCAAGGTTTCGCACAATTCGCTCAATAATTAGCGCAATGCTCCTTAGACAGCACTTGCTGTCTGAGCAATAATTTGGAATACTGACCAATTTATGCCCTCACGCAATCCTCCCCTTCTTTCGATCCAACTACCGAATTATCGGATATATAAACCGGCGAAAGAAGGTGAGGAGCGGGTCAATCCGTAGTAGACAAACTAAGACAACACACGACACTCTGCTTTGCGGGGTCGTGTATCGCCGAGATAACTTATTGTAAATACAAAACCACGACGCTCTGCTTTGCGGGGTCGTGGACAACGAGCTAATAGGCGCGACACTCTGCCTTGCGGGGTCGCGATCTATCCATTGTAACTGAATACAAGAATAAAAGTGTTCAAGACAAATAACGGTGTATGTGACAAAATACCTTCCTCGCGAGATCTCTGGCAGCGATCCCCAAATTGTACTCACAACGAGGGGTACAACACCCCATAGGCAACTGCCTCACCTGGTCTGATTCCAGAAAACCAGCAGGCGTGTTCTTGGTCTGACCAATACTGGGCAGTACCCAAGAATGTGGTGGCTAGTTTCCTCCTCTTCACCATACAACCTGCAGTCGAGCGTATCGTTACGGCCCAGTTGTGCAGGTGATAGTTAAGATTGCCATGACCCGTAAGCATTTGCGTCGCGAGCCTGGCGTCCATTCTGCTTAGAGATCTTATGCTTCTGGTCAAACCCCCGCTAGGGCACTCCTCCAGCAAAGTTCTGGCTTGTTTGCACTTGACCTCCGTTTCTTTCTTCTAATACTCAAGGTGCTGTTCCCTGAGCCAGCTTCTAATACTCCCCCTGCCCAAACAGAAGGAGATCCCGACAACCGGCTCCGGTCCCAGCGGTGAGATGTACATATATGTCATCCACACTGGTGGCATATCTTATTTTTGCACATATATGTATCATCCAGCAAAGGGATTAATATTCTGCAAGATTGGTACCATTCTTAAATAACAATGGACACTTTTATGTGATTTCAGATCCTGCATATCATAAACGAAGTGCTGGAGCCATTACAATACAACTCGAGAAACAGATCAGTTTATAATCCAAACGCTTTTGAATTTTTAAGCACGATTGAGAATCTCAATTTGTGTGACTGTCACGTACGGTAAGTGGACTGGTTGGTAAATCAGAATACTGTTCGAGAAATTCGCTATTTACATGCCGATTGTTTTTGGTAAGAGTGTCTGGCGGCAGATATAAAGGAGTAACAAGAACGGGAGCGTCCCAGATGCGCACAGTAATAAACGAACACAGCAGGCTGAGTGAAACGGACACAGTGACAAACGGACACAGACCAAACGGACACAGACCAAACGGACACAATAATAAACGGACACAGTAACAAACGGACACAGTGCGAAACGGACACAGTAACAAACGGACACAGTAATAAACGGACACAGTAACAAACGGACACAATAATAAACAAACACAGTAATAAACGGACACAGTAATAAACGGACACAGACTAAATGCGCACAGACCAAATGCGCACGCTGCACATGCGCACTGACCAAATGCAATCCATGTACATTGCAAGCGGAGTAAAGTCCACATGGGTTAGTGACTTGGACGGGGTGGTTGCGGGAGGGGGGCCGAAGGCCCCTCTTGCACCCCCCCCATGTGTGTGTGTGTGTGTGTGTGTGCGTGCAAAGCATTCACTGCATCACATGGGTTTGCGACTTTCCGTGTGTGCATTTGGTCCGTGCGCATGTGCAGTGTGCGCATTTGGTCTGTGTCCGTTTATTACTGTGTCCGTTTATTACTGTGTCCGTCCCAGGGGGAAATGACAGGTCGGATAGACATTGAATCGACGTCTTTTAGATGTGTCTAAATAAGATCTAATTTGACGTCTATGTAGACGTTCAAATCTTTGAATTTCGACGCTATCTAGATGTTAATATCGACGTCTGTACAACATCTAGTAGACATCTACTGAATATAATGGCTGCATTCGGTAATGCAACCGCTTAGTATTTTGATTGGAATTATATTAATTATTTTTTAAACGACAGGTGCAGAAAAATTTTTTATTTTACATAACTTTATCTGTACATATATTTCAATTATACGTTAATTAATAACAATATCGACAGTATCATATTTGACAGAGTACGCAGTACATTAACACAAATACGTGCACATAAAAAATTTTTTCAAGTAAAATCTTCCTCAATACGTAAATAAACAATTATAAGGAAAATAACAAAAAATAAACAGTATGATTTTGTACGCTGCCCGATTCGACTATTCGTTATTACTTTTTTAAACGGGTTATTACTTTTTAAAACGGTTTAAACAATTCTACTATACTGTATATGGCTTCGTGAACATAGCATTTATTATCAAAATTAAAAATTTATGAATTACATTTATGAAAACGACTAGTATAAATTTTCAGTATAGTATAATTGTTTAAACCGTTTTAAAACCCGTTTAAAAAAGTAATAACAAATAGTCGCATTTAACTTTTATATAGTTGCTCTAGTGCAATAAAATAAAAAAGAGAACCAATAACATAAGGCTTTACAAATTGCACATTTTTAAAAATCATAAAATTTTCCATTTTAATCGTGTTTACGCCCAGCAGCATTTCGTAGCCAACTTCTAATTGCATTTAAAGCTTCTGATAAATCACTATCCGGAAATTTTAATAGCATCACTCCTAGAACAAAAGTACAACAAAGAAAAATTAATAATCTGCGAGTCTCTGATTCACCAATTGTACAATAAACCAAAAACTTTAAAAAACAAAATACTGAAAGAAGATAAAATACCTTGAAATAATTCCTACAGTTTCAGCTCTTTAAAGGGTCTTTTAATTTTCGTAGTATTCTGAGAATTATGACCATCAAAATTAAAGTGTATAGCTAAAGAATTGGTCATCAATTTGGTCATAAGTTTTGACGTTGCAATTTTCTCATTAGTCCCCAAAGCCAAACTCTTTAAATAGTAGCACTGCAAGAAAGGAACAAGCAAAATGTAAAAGAATTATCAGTATTTATAATGCACATTGCAAACAGTAAAAATATATTAGGTTGTATAAATATATTAAAATGTTACTTACCGCTGCTGAAAGATTTACATCTTGTGATAAAAATTTCTCAAACTCTTTAAGACTTTTCATATTACTCAGAGGCAGAGAAGGTAAATTTGAAGGTCTATTGATGACAGCTTGTTTTGGAAGCAGACTTCTATTTAAGTTTGCTTGATTCATAATAACAACATCAAGCTTGCTACTAATGTTTTCCAAATTTTTTTCAAATTTTATAAAACGTTCATTATCTGAAAATGTATTAACATAAAATGACATAAGTTATTATCACTTGTACAAGTTGTAATAAAATGTTATTTTATATATAATATATACATAGGATGTTTGACGATGCATATGAAACTCTCGTAAGTACTATGTAAGTGTACTTTAGGTCAAATTGAATAAAAAATTTTTGTATAATTTTAGGAATTATGTAAAATTTTAGTTTTTAATTAAAGAAGATTGGTATGTAATTATGCAATCAATTACCAATATTGTTTAATTAATAACTGAAAATATTGCATAATTGTTTGGAAAATGGTACAGGATTTTTGCATTTAGTTTGACTATTTAATTTAACAACCTATAATCAACATGTACATAAGAGCCTTATATGTCAACGTCTGCAGACACCTAAATATATTTGACAAAAGGAAAAAACGTCTTGAAATATGCCTAAGAAAATGACGTTTCAAGGAGTAACCCAGTGAAAACAACCTAGTCAAAATGTCAAAGTGACATCAAATTCATGAGAAGTATAATGTCTAAATGAGTGATGAAAACGATGGAAAAACATCCCTCATATGAGTGATGAAAATGATGGCAAAGCATACCATGATGGTGTTCGTGCATTTATATTTCTTATACAAGATGACGGTCATCTTAACGTCAAACAGACGTCGAAATGGCAGTCGCTCTGTACAAGAATATAAATGCACGATTAAAACTAAATTGAATCGAATGAGAGCAAAATAAAAATAAAATATATTACATACGGTACAATAAGTTGATATTACAATAATGTTTGAGGAAACTCCGGATCCCAAAAACCTTTAAAAAATTATATTTATTATATGTACATAAAAGTGATAATAAAATAAAATATTATACCTTCTGGTGTATTTGGTCGCTTATGTTTATGTCGATGTCGCGAGCATTGATTCTTCCGTTTTTGTAATTCTTCTTTCGACAATAATAAATTGTTATAATACTAAACATTAAATATCATGAATTATTTTTTTATGAAAAAATTTATATTTAAGTTAAGTATGAATGTACTCTTGCCAGTAAATAATTAACGCAAATAACATCTTAGTTCGATCTAACTGGCCAATTTATTAAACAGATCAATCACAGCAGAAGTGCTGTGATTGATCTGTTCAATAAATTGGCCAATTAAGTCGAACTAAGGTTATATTTATTTTTTATATTTATCTATATTAATATTTTATTTATTTATTCATATTTTATATACATATAACTGTACTGTTACTATTGTATTACATTTCTGCATTCCCAGCAATCCCAGCCGTTTACTCTGTCAGCTTTAATGTTAAGTCGACATTGTTTCAGTCTCTTATTCCTTAAATATGGTCTAGACAATATTGACGGATTTTTTGGAATGTCATTTTTCTCTACAGATTCGTTTGCATCTGAAGAACCAGTTTCCGTTATATCAGAATTAAATTAATAGGACTTATATATTAATCACATACATATATATAATAATTAATTGACGAATCAAAATATATGTTTACACATAAATAACACCGAATTTTGCTTATATTTCAGGGCTACGTTCGAAAACTCTACTCGATGAGTAGAATAGCATTTATTGATCAATCAGGATGAAAAGGGCAAAGATTTCTGTATAATGATTGGT
Organism: Monomorium pharaonis; assembly: GCF_013373865.1. NCBI lineage: Eukaryota > Metazoa > Arthropoda > Insecta > Hymenoptera > Formicidae > Monomorium > Monomorium pharaonis. The sequence goes on from NC_050470.1 coordinate 14,115,154, forward strand.
TATAATAATTATGTTACTCTACCCGTTGAGTAGGATTTTCAAACGCAGCCCAGAGGGTCAATTGTGTATTTCAAAACTTTGTGAAAATTACAAAAATGAGCGAATTCACTAGGTATTTACCAATGAAATTATTAAATATTCTAGTAAATCCACTCATTTTTGTAATTTTCATTAACTTTTAAAGTATACAATAGACCCTCAGATAAAATAGAAAAAGTGATAATAAATGACGGTTTTTACATCATATTGACATCATTTTAAGTAAGCTGATTTCACTAGGAACAATTGTTCTGAATCACTCCATATATGTGTGTGTATGTTTAATTGAAAGAGATAGTTCGTTTGCAGGGCTCACTGTCTCATTTCATTGGCAAGATGGCTGATGCAATTGGCCGTCTTACTGATAAAATGAAATAGTGGGCCCTGCAAACAATCTCTCTTAATCATAAACTGCCAACTTCCGGCTTTACTCTCTCTATAGCAAAAGCATAGAAATGCTTAGTTTAGATATATGTCGTTGACATATATCTAAACTAAGCATTCCTACACGTTCGTGTGTAAGTGCAAAAAGAATATTCAACGTACCTGCACTAAGATTTAACAAATTACGAACAGGTGGATATAAATTTTCTTTAGAGGAAAGTGGGCTACGCTCTTCCTGTGCAGGTACCAAAGTATCAACTTTCACTGGTGACTGAAACAAAGGGTTTATCTGCTTACACTTTTTCTTTAATTCCATATTTAACAAGGGAGATTCTTGTAGACTTCTAGGTGAATCGTCAGATTGCTTTGAAATATTGGACACTTTTGAGGGGCTCACAATTAATGGTTCTTTTTCAGAAAGAAGTAATGTAAACTCATCTTCCGAAGCACATAATGAAGTTTGTGAGGAAACTGCAGAAGATGTGGAGTTTTTAAAGCTTTTGACCATTTCTTTGGTCTTTGTCTTAGCATTATTATTTAGTTCTCTGAGATTATTAGATAGAGTCTTCTCTGGAGATTTCACATTTTTGAATGTACATGAACTCTTCATATAATGTCCAGAAAAAGAGGTGCCAAGTTCAGATTTAGATTGTTTTTGTGATGATGATTGTAGAACTTTTGAAGATGCACTGAGTAACATAGCTTTATTTTTCTCCTCAGTATTCTTCATAGCCTTCTTCCTTTCATTTATAATTTTTTCAAGCAATTTCTCACGATTATTTTCTGATGGTTTACCTAAGTGTTTCGCAACTTTCAATTCTTTGACGTTTGAGGAATTTTGAATAATATATTTTTTGCACTTTTGACCAGAAATTTTATTAAGTGAAATAGAAGCCTCAGGAACATGAATTGCTGGTGGTGAAGGAATGCTTGACTTTTTTTTCTTAGATTGATTTTCTATACACTGATCAGACTCATCTGATGAAGATGAAATTTGTTTAACTTTTTTCTTCCTTTTTCCTTTTCTCATTTCTTTTCCAGTATCAGTCTCATAGGCTGAGGCATATTCCATTATTCCTGTCAATCCTTTTCGTGCATTAAAGTATGTATCTGTAGCAGAGAAACATTATTACTAAGATTTTTTTAAGAATGTTGAGGCATTAGATTAAAATAATAAAAGCTTGCTGAAACCTATTAGATTCTGTAAATTTCATCGTAAAAAGAATTCTGTCAAAGTTTAAAGCTGTTTAGAAAACTTGTTACTAAAAAAATTAAATAATAAACTTACACGTAATCTTATGGAAAATAGGGGAAAAATGATTATATTTCAGTAAAAAAATGAAATTGTGTAAAAAACATGTAAAAAACATGAAGTTTTGTAAGCAAAACGATTAAGACCAAGTAATAATTATCCGTACCAATTTTTAGCTTAATTAGAACATAAAATTACATTTAGTCTTATGGAAAATAAGAGAAAAATTATATCTCAGTGAAAAATGATTTAAAAAATATGAAATTTTGCAAGCAAAACAATTAAGACTATATAATTAAGACTATAAACAATTAAGATTATATATAATTGTCCATACCAATTTTTAGCTTAAGTAGAAAATATTTTTTTCATTTAAGTGTTTAATAGTGTTTTTTTATTTAATAAGTGACACGTACACTATGGAATGCCATGCAATGTTGTCAAATCCAAAAAATGATTTACTTCTTAAAATATGCAATTTAACGTTTAGCAAGGAAAAAATACCTGTACCGTCTCATCCTTAAGTAAAACAAAAACAAAGGAAAATTGCTTACCATAGTATCTTTTAACTTCCACTATATAAGTGGACCAATTTGATTGCGCGTTTGCTTGAGTTCGAACTAACATTCCTGCTGCAGAATTATCTCCTGGCCAGAGTATATTCCCGATCATATTTTCATCTAAATCTTGAATCCATTTTGAGAGAGCTACCTCGTAATATTCATCTTCGTCACCATCGGTAGGTAAGAACTTCACGACCACAAACTATAAAATAAAAAGGTAAAAAATAAAATTAAATAATCACGTTTTTTTATATCACAAATTTCTTTCTGAGCAATGGCAATGTTTTTAATTGAAAAATATTTACAATTGTTTGCATTACATACAATTGTATATATATCAAAAATTATACACATATACAATACCTTAGCTGAAAATATTAAATATTATAAAAACAATAGCATTGTGTGGAGAAGAGGAACACATGAAAAAGAGTAATCATCAGAATAAGGCATTAACCAACATTTAGCGTGAACACTCTGCAATGGCACAACAAGCCTTTCTTCGTCTATTTCTGAAACTGTAACAATGCCTAGTCTAGATGATGGCAAAGGATATGTATAGAAATCTTCCATTTTCTGAAACTTGTTACAAACAAGCATCACTCTTCTCTCTTGCTGTATAATATTCTTCAACATATAAACATTTCCATCTGTTGTGCAGAAGCAAGAGTCCTTTATATTAGTTCGGAAAACCACATCATCAATAGAAAGACATTGAAAATATATTCCTGGTAATTGTTCTTCTGCATCTTCATGTCTATAAAAAAGGTAAACAATTTTTTCTTTAGCTTTTAATTTAATTTCTACTCTTCTGGTTCGCTCCAAATCTCGTAGTGCAACTTGTTGTAGTGGTTTATATCCAGATTTCAGGCTACTTTTGATTGATTTTAAACGATTTTCAAATTTGAAAGAGCTGAAATTCTCCAGAGGTCCGTGTTCTGCACATTCTTCAGCCAAATGACAGAGTGAGTGAACGTTATACACCACAAAACGTTTTCCATATAAATTAATAGAATGCTGAATGAAGGTTCTGAGTAATTCATTAGCAAAGTCATTAAGTACATTGAAATGCAAAGGACTAGAGAGAATATATAGAGCAGCATGAAGTAAGAGATAGTTTTTGTAAACATTTTCCTGCAATTTATTACGAAATACTAGGAGTCCATCATAAAGGCACAATCGCCTTTCTTCTGTACCTTTGTACATCTTCCAGTCATTAATTGATCTCGGTGGTCTGCAAAAATCACTTGGACAGAAATCCTTTAAAAAAATCAGATTGTCAGAAATATTTTTTCCTGGCAAGCTTGTTAAGTTTCCATGGTCCATTCCATTTCATCCATGTCATCAATAATCGTCTGAAGACTCCATGCCAGACTAAATGAAACGGATCCAATCTAAATTGGGAAACCATTCCTGTATGTATTCTCTCTAAAATAGAACAACCTATATGATGAAGTGGATCTTCTTGAGTGGTGAACGAATGATCAGTTCGCAATGGAGCATTCAAATTTGTGTAGATTATACGATCAGCAACATATTCACCAACACAGGTGCACTTTTCACAAGCTCCATAACCTCCATGACCAACGCAGCATTTCACCAATGAGCGAGCTGGTGCATCAAGAATATAATTTCGTATTCTGAACGAGTATGTGTAGTCATTCCAAACATACCCATTTTCCAATAAATCCTCCAATTCATTGACAAATTCGTGCAGATAAGAATTCAAATCAGCAGGATCATGATCACCGAAATACAAACAAATAATAAAAGGTTCATTTTCTGTATTTACCAAATAACCTAAAATCGGCCAAAATTTTAATTTAGAACTTTTAGACAGTGGAAGGCCATCCATATTTACATCGATAATAATTGAATTGTAAACATTTAAATATTCAGCAAGAAGCATGTTATCGAGGTTTTCTTTTATACCTTTATACCACAGTTGCGACCCATCAGGTAACTGCTGAACACCTAAGTGTGAAGGTGTTTCGAGTAAAGTTTTGTAGCTTTTAGGTAAAACAGGAAACAATACTCTCAATCTAATAAGTAAATTTTGTAACATTTTCATGGATAACACACCTCCTTGCAGGGCCCACTCTCTTAATGTTCTTAAAGCATAAAAACCTCTCTGTTCATCATTTTCAAATTGAATCATTAGGTCATTATCTTCATAATCACTACATCTGTTTATATTAACAACATTATCCATTTCACCAATTCCATCACTGTCGCTGTCCTCATCTTCAAAATGTACTTCATCATTAACATCATTATAATTATTATTAAGATTTATATTGTTCTCATTTTCAAAAGAACTATCATTAAATGCATCAGATCCTGTTGATAATACTGTTGATAATTCCGAACTATTCGTTTCTAAAAGAATATCTCCATTGTTGATCTCTGGAATAGATAGCATATGAATTTCTTCATTATCATCGGACAAAGTTTCTGCTTCGTAGATATTGGTTATTCGTCTTCTTAAATCATCTAGTTTTGCTTTATTCCTATTTTGGCGAATTAATTCCTTGATAGCTTGCTCCTTCGCATTTCTATGATACTTCAATATGCACATGTAAAAACAATACATAAAATATAAAATATTAATTAATAATAATTGTAGTGTTCGTCTACAACAACTGGCTATAATTTATTTCACAATAAAAAAAGGTACAACGACCCTTGGTTTGGGTCCTTTTCAGTACAGCTAGAAAACAATATGATTCCTTTGTTATAAAAATAATATGTGACAAAATTCTAAGATGTAAATTTAACAAGAAGTAAAGAAAGGTTACCTATAGTATACATATAAAAAAATATCTCATTCTATCAAGAACATCCCTTAAACATGGGAAATTGCTGAAACTAACATATTGAAACTAAAGTAATTAGATAAATAAAAAATAAGTATTTAACAATTAACATAGATTGGTAAACAGAAAATTATAAATTAAATTAAACATTAAATAAACGTCAGAAAATAAAATTAATTACAAAAGAAAAAAAATAAAGAAAAAAATGTTTATGTGTCTGATGTGTCAATGATACAAAATACAAATAAAACAATATAAACTACAAATAATACAAATAAATTATAGCCAGTTGTTGTCAAACACTACAATTATTGTTAATTTATTGCTGATATTCTAATCCAGACAGCACACTATATTAATAAAATATTTACAAAATATTTATAATATTTATTTAAATATTTTATAAATATTTTTGTGGTCTTAGATTTGACAAATCATAAAGATTTGTACAATATATATAAATATGTATGAATATTTACAAAATATTACAAATCTTTATTTATAAATATTATGTAAAATATTTAGTTTATATTTTTATAATATTTTAAAGATTTTTCCTTCATGTGCATAAAATATGTGTAAAATATTTATATAATATTTTTAAAAAATAAATGTAGATAAATATTTATGAACATTTATCATAAATAATTGTATGCTGTCTGGGAATTCTCATTTTTTGATTAAAATATTTATTATATAAAGAACATAATAAATAAAAACAATAATATTAAATGTTGCTTATGATGCATTTACAATAAAAGTTTAGATAGTATGAAAACTTTATATAAATCATAGCAAAAGCAAAAAATATAAAGTGGAATTATTGATGATTGATACCCCGTTGAAAAGATAAAATGAAAATCCAGATGGTTATTTACATGTATGTGCATTCCCACGGATTTTAGATAATTTTGTATAAATTCCATATGGTTATCTACATGGAATTCATACAAAATTATATCAAAAATCCATGGGAATGCATATACATGTAAATAACCATCTGGATTTCCATCTCATCTTTTCAACGGGGTAACATTTAATCTGCACAATGAGGTTATAAAGAAAAGCATATGAGAGCACACATAGTTTCTAATTAAGTAAACCTAAACCTAAACCTAAACAAAAATTTATTAATAAATTATAAAGTACATAGAAATTAAATTTTATAAGTTATTTAATTATAAAGTAATTATAATTATCTAATATATACTCTTCGAGGATGCAAAACTCAAATAAGCTGTGTCATTATATCACAGATGTTATTTTGGCATTATATATAACCAATTATGACTATTATTGATATCACTGATAACACTGCATCGAACAATAAGATTTTACTATTGAGTAAATAAAATAATCTGAATCGATCAAATATATAGATCATGAAAATGAGATTCTTGCGAAGTTATTGAAGACAGATAAATGAGAACTCACACTATAGTTGCATTCAGGGAGACGTTATTAACGTTATCAGCATTAATCTATCTTCATTACGCATAAAAAATAAACCAAGGATAGACTGATATTGATAACGCTAATTAGCGTTTCCCCGAACGCACCTTATATCGAAGCACTTACCGGTGGATTGTCACTCATTTTCGATGATTGATTGCTGACAATTTTTTATTGAATAGCACGATTCCAGTGAAATGCCACACCGTGCAGGACACGGCTTCGTGAAACGGTCGAGAAGATATAGGAACTAGCACGAAATAGACGCCAAGAGAAACTATACGGATGCACGTGTGCGCTCAGCATAGAGTGTCTAGCAATGGGTGCATTCAGAAGCACAACCGCTCACTGAGAGCCTAAGTAGCAATTGAAGATGATTGGGTCTTACCTTTGGATCCAACAAATTACCTTCAATTGCTACTTAGCCGCTCAGTGAGCGGTTGCGCTCCTGGATGTCCCCATTGGGTGCATTCAGGAGCGCAACCGCTCACTGAGCGGTTAAGTAGCAATTGAAGGTGATTTGTTGGATCCAAAGGTAAGACCCAATCACCTTCAATTGCTACTTAGCCGCTCAGTGAGCGGTTGCGCTCCTGGGGCTCGATTCTTGAATTTATTCGCAAGAGAAACGTATTCGCAAATTTTGTTCTTACAGAAAAGTTAGAAATTTATTGGCTATCGTATGGCTATTAACCAATATTAACCAATAATTTAGGATATATGAACTCGAAATATTTTTTATATTCTTTGATAATAATAGTATAAATATTTATTTTACATACTTTCATAAATATTTATCATATTTTTTTTATACCTGACAAACTCAAACATAAAAATATGTACAAAATATTTATCATAAATATTTTTTTTTTTATAAATATTTTATAAATTTTTTGTGCTATCTGGGTTATCTTTTATATAAACTCTATATAAATTTTATAAAAATTTATAATTTTTTACATATAAACGTTTTCAATAAAAATATTAAAAAAAAACAAAATATTCATTGTTATTACTAAGTTCATAAGTGCTATGTTTGCCAGTTTGATAGAGATTTCAAAGAGAATTCAAAGAGAAAATGAACATATACAGTTGCAACACATATCGCATAGTTATACATATATGCACCCTCTGTTACCATTTCATGGAACCGCGTAAATGCTATCGACGTCTAATCGACATCGATCTGATTTACTATTTCTATCTAAGAAAGCTGTAGACGCCATCGACGTCTGATCAATGTCGATCCGACTTGCCATTTCCCCCTGGGGTTTGTTACTGTGTCCGTTTATTACTGTGCGCATCTGGGACTCACTCACAAGAACATTTATTGCACCGGAAAAAAAAGGGAAGAGGACTCTTCACGCTCTCGAATCTCGAAGCGATAATCCATCCCTGCGCGTATTTCGCGTTCTTCGAGCGTGACTTTTAAAAGATTAAAAATACCCTTACACCTATTCTTAGATCTTTAAACGGTTATTGCTATTTGTTAAGTCTCTCAAAACTTGACAATTTCCTTAAATATTTCAATATAGTTATTGCTATTTTTTTTAATCTTTTAATTCAAAAATTTTTAAGAATTTTTCAATATCACGAGCCACTCATAATCAAATCTTATAATAGTAATTATTTTGTTTTGCGTACGTTATGCAATATTCAATATATATTACCAAGTACAATAATGATCAATAATTAATAGTAACCAACTGTTTGATACACTAAAAAATAGTTTATTATTAAACACATATTTATCTTATTATTTTTCAAGTTTATGAAAAATGTATTTTATTACTTTATAATAATTTATTTAAATATGAGAAAAATTTCTTTTTTAGTGCAATAATTACCAATTTTAATTTTAATTAAATAATACAATTTTAAATAATAATAAATAGTAAATTAATAAAATATTAATCTTAAATTTAATTAAAATTATATTTGACCAAAGTTTCGGTAAATCACGAGGTTTATTATTATTAGACTTTGGGTGTACTCGACTTTGCAAAAGATACGTTGCCACTGATTAAATTCTAAATATTTAGAATTTAGTGACAACATATTCATAAGAAAATCAGAAACATCCTCTTTTGAAGGGCATACTACATAGGGCATTGTGGACAATATATTGTTGCGCGCCGCGTGTCGCCCGATACATCCCTGAAGCGCCAGTCAGCTGACGGACCGATCGATATTTTCGATCGGCCGGTTGCCGGAAGAATTTGTTATTAAAATAATTGAATTAAACGGCTGGTTGCCGGGAAATATTTGTAAACAAGAATTGTAGACAGTTTAACGTCGGACTCCTGCCGAGGAGGACGTGTCACGCGCTTTCTCTGTTTGAGTTCATATAGCAATAAAGTTCTTGAGATCTTTAAGCGAATTGATTTTCTTTCGACGCGAGTGAGTGTGTGTGCACGGAGTGTCTTTCGGCGATCCGGCGCAACAATATCAATAAAACATAATTTGTTCAATAATCTCGCAGTCGTGACGATATTTACGCATCCTTTCCTCACATATCTTTTGCAAAGATATCATATATTAATTATCTTCTTTCTTTCGAGTGATTCTGCGTACCATTCTAAAGTATTATAACGCTGGCATCAATTAATGTGCAGTCTCCCCCTCCTCTCCCTAATTTAAATATAAATACAAAAACTTATGTTGTATTTGAATAACGTAAATAAATGCCTAAACTTTTCTCGTTTGTCTTATTTGTTAACGTCAACGCGTCTCGTACACCACACCTTTATAATTAACTCTTTTTTTCTTTCTAGTACTTTCCGACAGGAGATCATCCAACAGAATGAAGATATCTTTAAGGCCGAGGGTCGTTATACCTTTTTCATCCCCGTTGATGAGGGTTTCAAGGTAAATAGCTTTAGCGACTTTTGCAAATTATTTATTTGAAGGTGATGTGGTTGTAATATCTTTCGCTGTGACCGATTTTTCCCTTATAGAATTCGAGGATAATCACATTCGTTGCATCTCGTCCAAAGTTAAGAACGAAATTCATAGACCGATCTTATTCAAGATCCATCTTAAGTACGATCTTGAGACGTCAATACTGTTATTTTATTGTGCTGAGGTTTTAATAGTAGAATGCAAAGAATTAATTTAGAGATTAATTTTATTATTTAAGTGTACAAAAAATGATAAATCTTTGTCATAATGGCTGCTGCCAAAAAACTAAACTTACGCAGCACATTTTCCTTTCGCATTCGGTTGCCTGATGTTTGTCTCTCACTTTCTCTTTTTCTCTTGGGTAATGCATAGACTTCAAATAATTTACTGCGCGTATACATTAACGCTTAATCCATGCGACGCAGGTCTGTCTATCCAAAATAGGTTCACATACTTTTTGTTCGTAAATCTCACTTTACACTATAAAAAATTTTTTTACAATTACAACTATAATAGTGGGTAATTTTGAGATCCATTATAAAAGTTGTAAATTTTTATGTGTATATAATTTTGTATATAAATTTTGCAATAATTTTGAAACAAACTATCCGCCGCTACTTACGGAGGTACGTCACAGGGCCATTATCCCCCACCTCGTGTGGGCCCTTCTCACGTTTTTTACTCTTCTCACCATCGAATGGAGGGTATAAAAGCCCTTCACCGATTTCAAAAGAGCAGAGCGTCAGGATGCTGAGAGAGGTGAAGCCCTTCCGACCGAGCGAAATGAGCTGGTCGTTTCTTCCTGACGGGCTGAATCAGGCACTCTTGAGCGCGTATTAAGCGCCTAACCTAAAAAAGCCCGATCCTACCCGGACACGCACTGAGTGTCTCACGACCGCGCACTGAGCGGAATATCCTCTACGCATCCCGCATCCTGCTCTCGGCCGCGTACTGAGCGGACCAACACACAACCGTACTGAGGGGGAACCGACGCCGCGAACAATCATCCACGCGGGATGATTAACCTAGTTTACACCGTACGTTTAGTCCGCGACCTGTACACTATATTCGACCCCACCCGATAGTTCACAACGATGTAAACACTTGCGGACTTGTTTAGGTTTAGGTTTAGGTTAGGCCACTTTTTGACGATCTCTGACCCATCTTAGGCCACACAACATAACGCGTGTAAACAGTTTATTACTAGCCTACTTTAGGTCGGGGTATACATTATGGCATAGGACAGGTAAATTACACGCGGTGTAAACTAGGCCATTGACGTCAACAGCTGATCACCGCAACAGCCGACCGGGGGTACGTTCGGGGAGACGCTACTAGCGCTACCAGCATCAGTCCATCTTCATTACTCATTAAAAGTAGAACAAAAGTAGAACAAACTGATGCTGATAGCGCTAATAGCGTCTCCACGAACACACCACGGAGCTCCGCGCAGTACCGCACAGCCGCGCACCGCTGCAACCATTCCGAGCGCTGTATTAGCCCGGATCTACAATAGTGTAATAAGCCGTATGCCATAAGGAATTAACCAATTATATTCGATTATAATTGGTCACTTTCTTATGGTATAAGGCTTACTACACCTATTGTAGATCCGGCCTTACTGCGAAATACTCCGTGCACACGCGCGCCGAAACACCCGTCGCCAACTATAAACACTGCGTACCTTACAAGACGAGGCAATCCATATACTTAAATATTAGCGCAAGGACTATTGTACATATTAGTTAGGGACGTTCAGTATTATTAACCCTTTGAGCCACGGTGTTATGAGTGACACACTCATAACGATAAGGTGTTAGTAACACGATGACGTAAGTCGGTCAGCTGCAGTCAGCATCGAGCGCATCGCGCGAGGTTTCACGCAATCCGCTCGACAATTAGCGCAATGCTCCTTAGACAGCACTTGCTGTCTAAGCAATAATTTGGAATACTGACCGATTTACGCCCTCACGCAATCCTCCCCTTCTTTCGATCCAACTACCGAATTATCGGATATATAAACCGGCGAAAGAAGGTGAGGATCGGGTCAATTCGAAGTAGACAAACTAAGACTACACACGACACTCTGCTTTGCGGGGTCGTGTATCGCCGAGATAACTTATACTAAATATACAACCACGACACTCTGCGTTGCGGGGTCGTGGACAACAAGTTCATAGACGCGACACTCTGCCTTGCGGGGTCGCGATCTAACTATTGTAACTGAATACAAGAATAAAAGTGTTCAAGACAAATAACGGTGTATGTGACGAAATACCTTCCTCGCGAGATCTCTGGCAGCGATCCCAAAATCGTACTCACAACGAGGGGTACAACAGTGGTGGCAGCGGTGAGGATTTGCACTGCCAAAAGGAAGATCCAAGAGGAACCAAGCGTCACCGAGCAATCAGCTGTACAGGCCAGGAAGCCAGCCACGCCGGAGCGTACATAGCGCGTCAGCGATAAGAGTGAAACTCGAGACGACGCCGAGACCTACCGCGACAAGGCTCAGCTGATCGCCGCACCATGCAGCTCATCGTACTTATGTAAGTCCGACAAACATTAAATTGTAACGCGAAACGAGCGTAGGACGACATAAAACTGTAACACGAATAGAGCAAAATGTCGGTTGACCCTCGGTAACCGCGATTACCGTAAAAAGACATAGCTAAGATAGCTACTGTACTTCAAAGGCATACAAATGCAAACGCACTAGCGCAACGCGACATACGATACCGCGAAATAAAACGCGAACTCAACACACGCGCTTACACTCAAACGTAAATGTCCGACCAAAACACTGATACAGCGCTTAACGTTGTTCAAGACGCGTTAGAAGAAATATTCAATAACGCGCTTCGACTTTTGAATAGTCGAGCAAATTCGCCAAATATCACGACTGAACGCGCGTTCCCGATACAGGGACCAGACTTTAGTCTAATAAATAACGACAATATGGACACACGTTCACCAACGCGGACAGACGTAGCGGGACCGTCGACACGCCCCCTACCACATGCGTCGCCTCGCGTAATCCGGGAAGAACCCGAAGAGGAAGCACAAGAGCTCCGTAATAATTTAAGTGAACAAAGCGGAAGTTCACCGACGGCGCCACAAATTCATAGGCGACCGACGCATCCCATGGAGAATATGATGCTCCATGACCTGCTATTCGAAATTCGCGAGCTTCGTTTCCAGCTTGGAAACCGACACGAAGCACAGCCGCCGCCGCGAGAAACGGCTAGAAATACGCGACAACCGACTAACCATGCGTTAGATCTGTCGTATGGGCACTCACCCCGAGATGTACGACATCGGCATGGGACCAACACTTACAATTTAAGCTTGAAAGAAGCGCGAAATATGATCCCCGAAATTAATGGAACTTCGAGGGAACGAGTACGAGAATTTTTAAACGCCAGCTCCTATGCGATGAAAAACATACATCCGTCGGACGAATTCATACTCTTCGACGCGATACTATGTACCAAATTCAAGGGCAAGGCGATGATGGATTTCCACACTCGCGATATAGAAAACTACGACCAGTTAAAAAGGGAATTAGAAAATGAATATCTGGGCAAGCGCAGCACCGCCCATTTGCAGCTCGAATTTAACTCCCTGAAACAAAAGTCAAACGAAACCGCTCAAGAATTTGGACGAAGAGTAGACAACTTGGCCATGGAGTTATACGAATCCATGGAGGAAGGAAAAAAACTATACAATAGAACAGCAGCGGGCGATACTTGAGAGCATCAAGGAACAAGCCCTTTACAACTACCAGATAGGGCTACACGAAGAAATAAAGCTATTAGTTCGAGCCCAACGGTACAACACGCTTCAAGAAGCAATCGCAGGAGCTAGTGCGGAAGAAAAAGTTAAGGGGGCAAGCACGCGCCTCAACGGCAATAGGCGGGATATGCCAAATGCCCAACGCAATAACCGTGCTCCGACCATCCGTTGCGGAAAGTGCGGAAAAATCGGGCACGATGGAAGAGACTGCCGAAGCAGCAGATACGCCAACCGGTTCGAATTACCCCGACCGGAAGGACGGCCACGAGTAAATACAGCAGTACAACAATGCAGTTACTGCAAGAAAACGGGCCACAGCCGAAACGACTGCTGGACCCTGCATGGACGACCTCCACCGAAAGACGAGGATCGCCCGGAAGCAAAACCAAAAAGGAAAATAGAAAAGGACGCTAAACAGCGTACAAGTAAGGCCGTCAAAATTATAAAACATGCCGATACGGCAAGTAGCGACGAGAGCTCGGACGATGACTCGAGCACGACGGGCACCGCCGCCGCGTATCAAGTTACGCATGTAAAGCGAGACGCACACAAAGATAGCGGACTCGACTTAGTCACACTTTCAATACGAGAAACCAAATCAGGAAAAATCGACATGTTATTCGATTCCGGAGCCACACTCTCGTTAATAAAGGTAAAAAATTTAAAAGGCGAAACCAAAATTCGCCATGAAAGAATAGCCCTCGTCGGGATAACAGGCCACAAGGTCTACACCATAGGAAAAATACAGGCGACAATAGAGCTAGGCAAGCATAAGATAAAACATCCGATGTATGTAGTAAAGGATGATTTTCCGCTAGAATACGATGGCATCCTAGAATTAGATTTCCTACGAAAGCAACAAGTAACGTGCGATTATAACCAGAAAAAGTTAACGATAAGAGACGTTACTCTGAAATTCAAATCATATCAACAAACCGTGTTAAAACCTCGCAGCGAAACAATTGTAAGGGCCGTGACTAATCGAAACAAAACTGGAGTCGTACGGGCCCAGGAACCAGCTCCAGGGGTTTACATTGGCAGATGCCTTGTAAAACCAAAAAATTTTTTATGTCCGATCAGTGTAATCAATACCACTGATAAGACAATACGGATCAACACACCGGTCGTTACTGTAGAGGATTTAAGCGAGAAAAATCCTCACGAGATTTACACCGTGGTCGCTGAACCAAAAAACAAATCTCACCTCCCTCGGAAGGAGCGGATTTGACAATTGCTACGAACGCAACACCTCAACTCAGAGGAACGGCAAGCCCTCCTGCGCTTATGCGAAGATTATCAAGACGTCTTCCATCTGAGCGGAGAACCCCTGTCTTGCACGGCCGCCGTGCAACACGAGATCCACACGCGCGCTGACACGGCACCTGTAAACGTACGGCCGTATCGCCTCCCCACCAAGCACAAGGAGGAAGTAAATAATCAAATGAAGCAGATGCTCACGGACGGAATAATCAGAGCAAGCACGAGTCAGTGGAATGCACCCTTATTAGTGGTTCCCAAAAAAGCTGACTCAAGCGGAAAACCGCGACTACGGATAGTCATCGACTTCCGAAAATTAAACGATCTAACGATCGGCGACTCGTTTCCATTGCCCAATATCAAAGAAATTTTGGACCAACTAGGAAACGCCAAGTATTTTACTACGCCAGATTTAGCGTCAGGGTATCACCAAATACCCATGGCAGAACGCGATAGGCAAAAGACAGCGTTCTCCACTCCATATGGACATTACGAATTTAATCGAATGCCATTTGGTTTAAAAAACGCACCTGCAACATTCCAGAGGCTGATGAACTCAGTACTCACGGGAATGCAAGGGCTAAAATGCCTTGTATACTTAGACGATATAGTTATTTATGGCTCAAGTCTGGAAGACCATAATAAACGTCTAAAGGAAGTACTACAGCCCTTACGAAAAGCCAATTTAAAACTGCAGCCGGACAAATGTGAGTTCCTGCGGAAAGAAGTAAATTACCTGGGACACATAATCTCAGAAGAGGGAATCTCCCCTGATCCCGCCAAATTACAGGCGATAAAAGATTTCCCGGCACCTCAGAAGGTGAAAGACGTGCAATCTTTCATAGGCCTCGCCGGATATTACCGAAAGTTCATCAACGAATTTTCGAGGATAGCTAAGCCGCTAACTAAGCTGACAAGAAAGTCAGAAAAATTCGTATGGTCCACAGAGCAACAGATTGCTTTCGACATACTAAAAGAGAAGCTAATGACCGCACCGGTACTTCAGTATCCGGATTTCTCAAAAGAATTCAACGTAACAACGGATGCCTCCGATTACGCAGTGGGAGCCGTACTATCGCAAGGACCGATAGGCAAAGACCGCCCCATAGCATATGCGAGTCGAGTGCTAAACCGTGCAGAACAAAACTATAGCACAACAGAAAAAGAATTACTGGCTATAGTATGGGCCGTCAAGCATTTCAGACCGTACATATACGGCACCAAGTTTAAAATTATCACTGACCACAAGCCCCTTGTATGGTTATTCAGTGTAAACGACCCTGGATCGAGATTAATCCGGTGGCGTTTAAAATTGGAAGAATACGATTACGAAATCGTACATAAGGCCGGACGCGCGAACGCAAACGCCGATGCGTTGAGCCGCAATGTGAAACCAGAGGTTCACATTACGGAGACGGCTGATAAAATGCTCGCATTAAAAGAAGACGGAGAGCACAATCAAATACACATGAGCAACGAAGAAAACAAAAATAATGAGACCGTGCAAAGCTACACGGAAGAAGAAAAGCGAAAAATATTATACGAATACCATGATGCACCCACCGGAGGACATCAAGGGGTCGAAAGAACCCTAAAAAGGATACGGTTAAAATATAACTGGCCCGGAATAACGGCAGACGTAAAAAAACATATTAAAAAATGCGAACTTTGCCAGAAAAACAAACTATCTAAAAGAAATAAGATACCGTTAGTAATTACGGATACCCCCAGCCGACCATTCGAAAAATGCGCTCTGGACATCGTGGGACCACTGACAGAGACAGCAAATGGAAATAAGTACCTGCTAACGTTCCAAGATCACCTGACAAAATTCAGCAAGGCGATGCCGATTCCAAATCAAGAGGCAAACACGGTAAGCAAGGAGTTTGTCACAAAGATTGTCCTAGAATACGGTACACCTGAATGTATCTTGACAGATCAAGGGACAAATTTTACAAGCGAAATCTTCAAAAACCCGTGTAAGCTACTAAAGGTAGACAAAATCCAAACCACTGCTTACGACCCTGAGAGCAACGGCACCCTTGAGAGATCGCACCGAACATTAGCGGAATATCTGCGGCATTTTATAAATAAAGAGCAGACGGACTGGGACGAATGGATCCCGTATGCAATGCATACGTATAATACTACTCCCCACACGGCGACTGGATTCACTCCGTTCGAGCTAGTTTTCGGAAGACAAGCCGAACTACCGACAGCCCTGAGCAGACCCCCGAATCCTACGTATAACTACGAGGATTACGCACAGGAACTGCGAGAAAAAATAAGGGCAACGAACCAGATCGCGAGGGAAAAAATTAAAAAAGAAAAACAAAAGGCCAAGAAATATTATAATAAAACTACTAAAGAAATAAAATACAAGATAGGAGATAAAGTACTCCTGTATGATGAGGCTCTCCGCCGCGGGAGATCTAAAAAACTAGACGCGAAATGGATGGGACCCTACGCAATCACTGAAAAACACTCAGACGCAAATTATACAATAAAAAAGGGCAGGACGTCGACACGCGTACACGCAAATAGATTGAAACCGTTCATAGAAGCATAAGAATGAAAGAAAATAAAAATAAGTAAGGAAAGACTCACCAGTACGTAGAGAAATCGCCAAGAAAGGGCCCAAATAAGAACACTATTCACTAATTAAAACTACACTAAACACTATAAAAGTATATATGGAAAAAGTGCTAGTCGACTTTCTCAATATCCGGTTCCCCTCCTTCCTGGGGCAAGGCACCGTCCAAACTAATAACCAATCCAAAAATCTCTTCGTGACCCCACTCAAGGTCACTGATAAAATCGGCTAGAGAAGCCGAAGCGTCCACCTCGGACAATTGCTCAGGCAAAGAAGACGCCTCCTCATCCGAAGATCGTGGCACCAAAACTACAGTCTCAGCACTATGAATAGAGTCTGAATCAGACTCAGCATCCGCGGGAAGCACCGTCGACAAATCCATAGCTGTCAAAACAGCAAAATCGTCGTCAACTACAAAAAACTCATCGAAGAAATCATCTTCGTCATCACTCTCGATGTCACTAACGAGAGGAGAAAAAAATACGTCCGGATTCTCCTCTTCACCGTCACGAACGGTAGACGCGTCAGACAAAGGCTTTCGGAAACACATGACGCGAAACACAACGTAAAGACCGTAAAGACGACAAGAACTGACGGACGCGGACTGAAGAAAGTCGCATCAACGGCGATAGAATTAAATGTGATAATGAAATAAAAACCCGCATAAAATTACACTATCGTTGCAGGGGACTCCTCACGTGGAGCTGCACGAGAGTAGCGGAAACAAAAAACGCCATACCATGCAAAATTGAAAAATTTGCACACGAGCCAGGAATGTACTTTGAGAAGATCGAAAACTACAATTAATAGAATCTACATGGAAAATAGTGATCAAGACTGACGTTATTAGCATCAGCCATCGATGGCACGCACTACAAGAGTACATCCAACGAGCGGAAGAATACTGCAAGAAAACAACAGGAAGCACCAACAGGATGTGCCAAAACACACTAACAATACTACGTAAAGAAAACGCAAAAGGCATGGCGACGATGATACGGCTAATGTCCATGTATGAACACCCTAGAAGCAAACGAGGATTAATAAACGCCATTGGCACTATAGGAAAAACCTTGTTCGGGACCATGGACTCCGAAGACGCAAGCAGAATAGAAGAGCAGATGAAAATGCTGCAAAACAATCAAAGGATAAATAACCACGTCATAAAAAATCAATTAAAGATAATAAACGGCACAATAGGGCACTTGAAATCCCTCGAGCAAACACTAAATTACAACGAAAATCTGCTGGCCAAAATTGCAAACCAAATCCGCCAAAAGCAAGCTGACACCCTACTACGAGAAGAAATCAATGAATACCTAACAGTCATCAATGCAATAATAATGGATCTAACCAACGACATGGAGGACATCATCGAATACCTCACACACACACGGGATGCAACCATTATGACGCACCTACTGCCTGTCGATCAAATAATCCAGGAATTGGATGAAGCCACTCTACAGCTGGCAAAAGAAAAGCATTTCCCTTTCAAGGTGGAACTTGGAAACTGGCGAACCATCGTAAAATATGTAAAAACAAGCGCATATTTCAACAGCCCCTTCGTATATACGATCCTGAAATTTCCAATGATTACTCAACCAGAGTACGATATCGTCAACGTGATACCACTGCCTGTACACGAGCATGGCAACGTATTCACAATAGCGAAAATTACACACCCAACATTGGGAATTGACAAAGCTAATCGCCACTACCTCGTATTAAAAGAACACGAACTAAGCACATGTGTACAGGAACGTGAAACCTACACGTGCGACCAAGGTCAGCCTATCTACCATGTGCAAGAAAATGCACCTTGCGAAGTGCAAACTTACATAGAAATAACTGATAAAAAATGCGAAACCCGACACCTTGTAACAAACGAAACTATCTGGATAGCTCTAACAGAGCCAAGGGCTTGGATATTTTCGACGGCAAAAGAGCAGGAGATAACACTAACCTGCACGGATCAACAAGAAGAAAAGCATACCCTCAATCGATCGGGCAAAATAACAGTGAATGCTGGATGTTCCCTGACCTCAAGATTCGTCATATTACGAGCACCAGAACAAGAGATAACACACCAGATCGTAGCCCACGTGCCCGGCTACAATCTCTCGCGACTCCGCGAACAGGATAAAAGAAGACTAAAACCAGTGTCGGTACCGCAGTTACAAAAAGTTATAAAAGACTCTAACGAACTAACGGCACTCAGCCAAAGTTTGGACGAAATAACGTCTCAAACGAACAATACTAACTTTATAGAGACAATTGCATATCCAATGGGATCAGCAACACTAATAAGCATAGTAATCATTAGTATTGTAATTATTATTGTAATAGTTAATAAGCGTAGAAAAACTAAATTCATAAGCAATCCGATATACGAGGGCCCGATACAGCGGGTATCTTAAGCTAACAGCGAAAATTCAGTCCCCTCATTTTCTTTTTATCAGGGGGGAGGGATGTTATGAGTGACACACTCATAACGATAAGGTGTCAGTAACACGATGACGTAAGTCGGTCAGCTGCAGTCAGCATCGAGCGCATCGCGCGAGGTTTCGCGCAATCCGCTCGACAATTAGCGCAATGCTCCTTAGACAGCACTTGCTGTCTAAGCAATAATTTGGAATACTGACCGATTAACGCCCTCACGCAATCCTCCCCTTCTTTCGATCCAACTACCGAATTATCGGATATATAAACCGGCGAAAGAAGGTGAGGATCGGGTCAATTCGAAGTAGACAAACTAAGACTACACACGACACTCTGCTTTGCGGGGTCGTGTATCGCCGAGATAACTTATACTAAATATACAACCACGACACTCTGCGTTGCGGGGTCGTGGACAACAAGTTCATAGACGCGACACTCTGCCTTGCGGGGTCGCGATCTAACTATTGTAACTGAATACAAGAATAAAAGTGTTCAAGACAAATAACGGTGTATGTGACGAAATACCTTCCTCGCGAGATCTCTGGCAGCGATCCCAAAATCGTACTCACAACGAGGGGTACAACAACGGCGTATCACTGAGTAGCACACCAAGGTCTCTCCAGTTTTTAATTATTTTAACAATTTTTTAACCGTTTAAAATCAGTTATTTTTCTTTCTGATAATTTGGGATACCGTAAAGTATGTTTAAAAAATATATACATTCGGGATTCAGTAAATACTGAGCTTGCGCCATCGCGTCAGATGGCAGCAGTTATCGATCATCGTCCGCGTAGATCACGGAGCGCCGCGGCATGCGCGCTGGCGCGTGCGCAGCGCCATACTTTACTTTGGTACGTGTGCTCGGGAGCGTCCCAGATGCGCACAGTAATAAACGGACACAGCAGGCTGAGTGAAACGAACACAGTAACAAACGGACACGATAATAAACTGACACAGTAACAAACGGACACAGTGCGAAACGGACACAGTAACAAACGGACATAGTAATAAACGGACACAGTAATAAACGGACATAGTAACAAACGGACACAGTAATAAACGGACACAGTAATAAACGGACACAGTAATAAACGAACACAGACCAAATGCGCACACTGCACATACGCACGGACCAAATGCAATCCATGTACATTGCAAGCAGAGTAAAGTCCACATAGGTTAGCGACTTGGACAGGGTGGGTGCGGGAGGGAGGCCGAAGGCCTTTCTTGCACCCCCCTCCGCGCGTATGTGTGTGTGTGTGTGTGTGCGTGCGTGCAAAGCATTCACTGCATCACATGGGTTTGCGACTTTCCGTGTGTGCATTTGGTCCGTGCGCATGTGCAGTGTGCGCATTTGGTCTGTGTCCGTTTATTACTGTGTCCGTTTATTACTATGTCCGTTTATTACTGTGTCCGTTTGTTACTGTGTCCGTTTGTTACTGTGTCCGTTTGTTACTGTGTCCGTTTGTTACTGTGTCCGTTTGTTACTGTGTCCGTTTTATACTGTGTCCGTTTGGTCTGTGTCCGTTTGTTACTGTGTCCGTTTCACTCAGCCTGCTGTGTCCGTTTATTACTGTGCGCATCTGGGACTCACTCGTGTGCTCTATGGCGGCAGTTCAAGTTTTATTTCGTGCGATCGTTTCAACGTAGTTTTGTGCTCACGTCTATTCGTGGGATCTTCAAATAATTACTCAGAGACTGCTCCACGGAAGGACTCATTTGGTAATTAAGAGAGACTCATAATTATCGCTCAGGTACATCACCAACGAGAGACTGCGGGTGCCGTCACATCCCTGATAAAAATAATCGATAGAAAACGATTGAATCTTTTTAAATCATTGTTATGAATCAGAAATTCACAAAAAAATATCGTAAATGTCCGATTAATTGTTTAACGGTTCTTTACGTGAATACTTTATTAATATGTTATCGTTTTTTATCATTTCTTTTCGTATCTAATAATCGTGAATATACAAAAGCCTTTCGTAAATTAACGATTAATCTTTTATTGTTATCTTTCGTAATTGATAGAAAAAAAATTGAATCGTTTTTAATCGTTGTTATGAATCAGAAATTCACCAAAGATTATTGTAAATGTACGATTAATTCTTTAGCGTTTTCTTTCGTAAATATCTTATTTTTATGTAAACGTTTTACTTTTCTTCTACAGAATCGTTTACTCAATTAAAATGAGTAAATCATAAAAGTAATATGTGGCAGTCTTTTTCCACCTCGTCCTCTCGTAACAAAAGAAACAGATTATTGCTTATTTTAATCGTGTTAAGGTGGTCTTTATATAGCGGGTCGGCTGCATCTGACTTCCGAAAGAGTTCAATCACTTACCAGCCTATCGGCGGCATCGCGTACTAACTAAAAAGTTGGATAAAAATTGATATCGTAATTACATGATATAAAACCATTCGCTCATGCCGTTGTGACTTTACGACAGATCATGAAACGTTTTCTATTGTAAATTTACGATAAAAAATGTTTTGAATCATCTATCGTTGACGCACGATAAAGAACAGTGAGTTTCCTGTCGTAATTACATGATAGAAAACCATTCTCTTATGCCGTCGTTACTTTACGACAAATCACGAAACGTTTCCTACTTTAACTTTCAATAAGAAACGTTTTGAATTGTCAATCGTTGACGCACGATAAATAACAGTGAGTTTCCAATTATAATTACATGATAGAAAACCATTTGCTCATGCCGTTGTTACTTTACGACGAATCATGAAACGTTTTCTATTGTAAGTTTACAATAAAAAACGTTTTGAATCATCTATCGTTAATGCACAATAAAGAACAATGAGTTTCCTGTCGTAATTACATGATAGAAAACCATTCTTTTATGTCGTCGTTACTTTACGACAAATCACAAAACGTTTTCTGTTGTAACTTTACAATAAGAAACGTTTTGAATCGGCTATCGTTGATGCACTATTAATAATTATATGTTTTTTTTTTGTTATTGTATCATAGAAAACTTACAACTTTCTTTATTATAAATATAAAATTGATTACGATAGATTTTCAATCGTTTTTTCTTGATAAATTCCAACAAAACAATAAAAAACAATAATTTACTATAATAATTTTATCGTATTCCGACGATAAAATCCGCTTTCAACTAAGAACGATAGGAAACAATAACATTTTTTTCGGAATTTTAAATATGAAATGATGGATTACGATAGGAAACGATAAGATTTTTTGCAAATCGTATCGGTTTCTATCGTTTTCTATCGATTTTTTTTATTAGGGATAACTTGCGTGATGTGTAACTTGCGTCGACCAATCACATCGTCGTGGGGCACGTTAAAGACGGCTTTAACGTGTTCTACAACGATGTGATTGGTCGACGCAAGTTACGCATTAGGGCTACCGCACAAGCTCTTTCATAACGCGTTACGTTACGTTAAGTACTCCATATGAACCTAAGTTTGTACTTAAAATTTAACTTAAATCAACACACAAAGAAATCCTTTAACGTAAGAACTTAAGAACTTGCGTTAAAAGTTTCTTTGTGCGTTGATGTAAGTTTAATTTTAAGTACGAACTTAGGTTTGTGGAGCACTTAACGTAACGTAAGCCCTTGTCTACAATAAAGATTTAAACTTTAAGCCGTAAGAAATTAACCAATCACAATCGAGTATTCTTATAAAAATCTACTGTGAGTGGCCAGTTTCTTACGGCTTAAAGCTTAAATCTTTCATTGTAGACTAGGGCTAACGTGTTATGCTAAAACTCCATGTCTGCGGTGAGCTCCGGCAAACGCATGCGGTGACCAATCAGCAACCAGGCGCAGGTCGGGTTCCGGCAAGTCACAGCAAGCGCTTGAATTCTGATTGGTCACCGCATGCGTTTGCCGGAGCTCACCGCAGACATGGAGTTTTAGCATTAGCCCGGATCTACAATAGTGTAGTAAGCCTTATGCCATAAGGAATTAACCAATTATATTCGATTATTCTTCTCATATTCGATTATAATTGGTCAATTTCTTATGGCATAAGGCTTACTACACCTATTGTAGATCCGGCCTTACGAAAAAGCTTGTGCGGTGGCTCTTACGCAAGTTACGCCGCATGTGACGGTACCCTCACGCTCACCACGCAACGCGCACGCCGGCGCCGCGTGGTACCGGCTCACGGGCATTATCATCACCACCTTTAACAGAATAATATAATCTCTTCCGCGTAAGTGATCAAGACAGTATTATCATCCAGAGACTCATTCTTGTGCTCATTAAACAGTAAACGCGTGTAATGTGTATCAACCAATATCTGTGATAAATATACGGTACGACTCGGACATCATGATGAGTCCATGTAATTGCAGTGCATTTCATTTTAACACCTGTTACTCGAATGTCCTCTCACCCTGCTTACCATCCTCAGGGGTTAACTAGCGAACTCTTCGCCGAGTCGCAAACAATATATGACCACAAATTTGTATTTATTTACTTGCTATAAATAAACATATACCAAAAATTTGCTGTTTTCTTTTAAATTCATTTGCTCTCAGAGAAGAGCGTCAATTTTTACAAAACTGTATATCTGGGGATTTTTGAGGTCGCTGATTACGAATCCGTTGTCAGATTTTCAAAATTTAAAATGGCGGATTTATGGCGGGCATAAAATTAAAAATTTAACTAATTTTCATGAAATTTAGTACCCAGGGGTTTTTGGAGTGCTGATTACAAACTCATTGTAATTAGATCCGTTGTAATCAGATTTTTAAAATTTAAAATAGTAGATTCAATATGGCAGTCGTAAAATGTTACTTATTCAAAATCAGGTATTTAGGGTGTTTCAGGTTTCTGATGGTATTTTTATTTTCAGATTTTTTTATTATTGTTAAAGAAAAATGAAGGAGGTAAATTTTAAACAATAATAAAAAGATCTGAAAACAGATATGCCGTCAGAAACCTGAAACACTCTAAATACCTGATTTTAAATAAGTAAAATTTTGACAACTGCCATATTGAATCTGCTATTATAAATTTTAAAAATTTGATTACAATAAGATCATCCAGGATCTGATTACAATAAGTTTGTAATCAGCACCCCAAAAACCCCTAGATACTAAGTTTCACAAAAATTAGTTAAATTTTTAATCTTATGCCCGTCATATTAGATCCGCCATTTTGAATTTTAAAAATCTGACAACGGATTTGTAATCAGCAACCCCAAAAACTCCTAGATACTAAGTTTCACAAAAATTAGTCAAGTTTTAATTTTATGCCCGCTATATTGGATCCGCCATTTTGAATTTTGAAAATCTGACAACGGATTCGTAATTAGTGACCTCAAAAACCTCTAGATACTAAGTTTTATGGAAATTGGTAAGCAAGAATAATTCGAGGCTCAAAGGGTTCATAAATCACTGTCATTAGTTATAGAAACCACTGTCTCGTCACTCAACCAGTCCACCGCCCGAACCCTAAATCCCGCGGGTATCCGTTAGCCAATCATATTCAAAATTCACGGGTACAATTTTTTAATTTGTTTTTTAAGCCTGTGTATACACTGTAAACAAATTTATTACAATTTAAATCATTTTTACTTGTACACTGCAAAATTATAGACACGAGAAAATTTACAATTATTATAGTGAGTCTTAAAATTACTCACTGTTTGAGATTCAAACAAATCTCTTCGGAGTAAACTCGGCGATTCCGAGATCGTCGATCGCAACAACTCGCTCGCGGCGTGAAATCGGCTGACGCACTATCACGCATCGATACTCTGGATCTCACGTTGCTAGCGAGCGTTTAGAGCGTGGCGGGTGAACAGCATCCCTGAGCGAGAGCACGGGACGGTGTGGTACGTTTTCATGATCGTCTGGCAGTAGTCAGTCGGTCCCCGTCGATCAATCTTTTCATGACGACGGAACACCGCTATCTTCTCAGAATCAAGAGCTGTCGGCTCTCCGACTCAATCGAACATTGCGTGTCTCGCTCGGGAAGTGGTTTCTTTGCCTCGCTTTGTCTCTCTTTCGTCAGTTGAACGGGTGCAAGTGCGCGACGAATAATTCGCTAAGCTACCCCGTCGGGATAACGGCGAAGTAACCCGTACTATTTCCAGGGTTGGGAAGTAACGCGTTACTTGTAACGCCGTTACCGTTTTCGTTACGTTTTTTTGGTAACGCTCGTTACTTTTTTATGTCTGTAACGGTAACGGTAACGTTACATTTTTACAGTAACGGTAACGAATTCAGCCGTTACTTTTATCGTTACTTTAGTTCCCTATATTTTTTATATCTGTTCAATAGATCGCGTACTGGTCGCGCGCATTATTCTTAATTGGATAAAAATATTCCGATATAGGGCGCTGGAAGTCAATGTCACATGAGAATGCCCTGTTGAAATATCTTGTTAATGCGATGCGTAAACCTTTTATTTTGAGATTTAAAAGACTGTAGATAGTCGTCTTCAATACGCAAATACATACAATATGTATAACCTATCTGCTAGATTATAGGTTACGTGCAATAAATGCAATTATAAAATATTTATTTCCATATTTTATAATATATATTTTAAATATATGTTTGAAAAATATTCTCTACTTTATATAGGCTGCATTCCGATAGTCACTGCTAGTATTAAAAGTCTAAAAGTCTATAGTATATGTATATGAAACTGAACTATAGATTTTCAATACTGGTAATGAATATTGGAATGCTTATATAACATTAATTTTTAAAAACAAGGTTTATTAAAAATTTTTGACAAAATGACATTTGTGAATTACAATATAAATTCTTATAAAGATAAGTATATTAAAAATATAAAGATATTAATATAAAAAATTAGAATAATTATTAATTGAGTTTAATATAAAAAAGCTTGCTATATATTAGAAACTAGTTTAAAGTTTTAAGTTTTAATATTGATTATTAAATAATGTAATTTTATAATCTAACATTTTACTTTAGCATTTCAAAAAAGTAACGAAAAAAGTAACGAATCGTTACTTTCTAAGTAACGGTAACGGTAACGCGTTACTTTTTAAAATAAGTAACGAGTAACGGTAACGAGTTACTTTTTACAAAAAGTAACGGTAACGGTAACGCGTTACTTTTTTAAGGTAACGTTCCCAACCCTGACTATTTCTGACGCCGGCCCGCCGCTTCGAGAATATCGTTCCGCGCCGCCGAGAGCATTAATCTAAGTCTAAACTCTTGTGTTCTTATTGTCACGGAAACTTTTGTATTAACGGCATGAGTGATTATATTAAGTGAGTGCATCGACGTTCGTGGAGCGCTCGCGACCGTCCACAGCCTCGTGGATAAGATTTCTGTCACGATCGCGAACAAGATCTCTGTTGCCGCGTGAGCCTCAAGCCGAGACTCAACAAAATCTCCAATCCGCGACTCCGGCTGTGTTAAAGAGACAGACAGGAAGATTTCCGATCATCCTTGCGCGACACGAGACGTCGATCGCCTTAGAATTTATAATGAGAATAAATAATTGAATTTGTTGACACATTGAACCACATTACGTAACTTCGCTTCCTTCCTCGTTCCTTTAGCGGATACTAATTTCCGCGCCACCCACGGCGCACGCTCTAATCGTGAGCGAGTTCCGGTGCTCTTTTCGGGACGATCGCGTCGCGATCGAGATCTCAAACACTCACTATTGTAGTTGTAATTTTACATAATTTTTTTAGAGTGTACTAAAGGCTTTTGTGCCTTTATATCGGCTTTATTTTACATATTGGTTAAGTAAGTCTTAAGTCTGCTTGTGGCTAGACTTAAGGGGACTTAAAGCTGTTCTGTTTGAGTGAGTCCTAGTTGGGCACAGTAATAAACGGATACAGAAGGGTGAGTGAAACGGACACAGTGCGAAACGGACACAGACCCAAACCTATGGGATGCAGAGAATGGGAACGTCCCAGATGCGCATAGTAATAAACGGACACAGCAGGCTGAGTGAAACAGACACAGACCAAATGTGCACAGACCAGGGGCTCGATTCTTGAATTTATTCGCAAGAGAAACGTATTCGCAAATTCTGTTCTTACAGAAAAGTTAGAAATTTATTGGCTATCGTATGGCTATTAACCAATAAACTTACAACTTTCTGTTAGAGCGAGTATTTGCGTATACGTTTCTTTTGCGAATGACTTCAAGAATCGGGCCCCAGATGCACACGGACCAAATGCGCACGGATCAAATGCGCACAGACCAAACGGATACAGTAACTTACAAACTTACTACATGGGTTGCGACTTTTTGGGCACCTCTACCGACGGGGTGGGTGCGGGAGGGGGGGGGGCAAAGCCCCCCTTGCGCGCGCGCGTGTGTGTGTGTGTGTGTGTGTGTGCAAAGCATTTTCTGCATCACATATGTTTGCGACTGTGCGCATTTGGTCCGTGCGCATTTGGTCCGTGTGCATCTGGTCCGTACGCATTTGGTCTGTGAGCATTTGGTCTGTGTCCGTTTCATTCAGCCTGCTGTGTCCGTTTATTACTGTGCGCATCTGGGACTCACTTCAGAGAATGCTTTGTGCACGCGCGCGCGCGCGCGTACGCACACACACGCACACACACGGACGAGTGCAAAGGGGAACCTTCGCCCCCCTCTTCCGCACCCACCCCGTCGGTAGGGGTGTCCTGGAAAGATGCAAACCCATGTGGTAAGTCCGTTTGTTACTGTGTCCGTTTCACTCAGTTTGCTGTGTCCGTTTATTACTGTGCTCATCTGGGACACTTCCTTCTGTTTTACCGATTATTTTGATTGTGAGTGAATTGAAAAAAAAAAATCGATAAGACAAGATAGCTTTAGCATCCCCTTAAAACAATTCTTGAACTTAAGACTCGGTCTATGAATTCCGTCCTTAGTCAGCAAACACAGAACATAACAGCAACATTGGAGCAATTTTATAACGTTGTTGCAACATTACAACAATATTACAAAATTGCCGCAATGTTGCTGTAATGTTCTGTGTCTGCTGGGTAATTTTGGACGAAATGCAACAAAAGCGATTGTCCTAAATGTAGGAACCATGAAAAAATGTGTGTTTATAAAATCTATACGCAATACTATGTCAGGCATATATCCGATAATTTTAGTCTTATTTGATTTATTGAAAAAAGGGATATTTTGTATTGTAACCGTAAATTTCAAATTTAATTGGCTGCGGATAGCTGCGGGATTCAGGGTTTGGACGGCGAGCTGGTTGCATAGACCTTATAAATATGGACTGGCAATACCAAGCGAAACCGTGTCCATACTTCTCTCTCTAAAGAGTCCGGAAATATGTTTCGCGCATGCTTGTACATATTATACATTGAAATCCAATGATTGGATACGTTTTGGTCACGTGTTTTAACTTATGTGTGTGTATATACAGGGTGTTTGGTAAAGATTTATGCAATTTTTATAAGCAGGTAGAGCGCATTAAGCTGAACATAAAATCCTCATCGTTTTTCCATTTTTACAATAGTTAACGAGTTATAGACTTGTAAAATTTTCTGTATTAGCCCGGCCTACCGGCAAATGCAAGCTCGCCGAGCGCCCGACCGCGGCGGCCGCCCCTCCCTAGCGCTTGAACCTTGAGATTGCTAGGCGCGCGGGGGGAGTTGTTACAACAAGCGGCAATGGCTACGCACAATGTGTACGTGTACATACATGTGTACAAAAAAATATCAGTTCTAATGCTTAAAGAAGCAATTACTAAATTTATTTTTTTTTAATAAATAATGATTATTTTTAATAAAAAATTTTTTTTGGTGATAGTCTTAAATGTCGTAAACTGTCATAAATTTTAAAAGAAGCTATTATCATGTGCTCAAAAACAAATTTATCCTTCTTTAAACAACATTAGAAAATTTTATCGATTAAAATGGAAATAACAACCAAATAAAATGTTTGTTTCAACTTTATATTCTTAATTAAAAATTAAATAACGAGGATATTTATATTTTTAATAAAATTAATTCTTGTGATAGACTTATAATACACGGAAAAAACTTTGTGGTAAAAATTACTATGGTAAGTAGTAAACGCGTGCTAAGGAGGAATTATGAAAATTTTTATTATGTTCTTCATCAAATTACGATAATATTTACACTACTTATATGATATAATTCTCTGAAATTTCTTCTTACAGTTCGTGGTTACTATCATAAATAATAAATCATACATAATTTTACTATAAAATTTTCTTCGTGTAGATTTACAAATATATGAATTTATTAAATGTTTGAAAACTTATAAACAATATTTATTTAATTTAAGAAAATTTTAGTATGTAATGTGTGTGTGTGTGTGTGTGTGTGTGTGTGTGTGTGTGTGTGTGTGTGTGTGTGTGTGTGTGTGTGTGTGTGTGTGATACATACACGAAAATGTTAAACATTATTTGTTTTGTGTAAAGTGAGATGTTTATTATCAATAGAATATTCTTTTCAACCATTAAAAATAAGATAATTATTAAAAAAGAATAGAATTAAAAATGAATAATTGATTTTCTTAAAACTAGAATCATATTTTTTTACGTGTGCGTGTATTGTATAGTAATCAGCATGAATAATAATAGTGATGTAAAATCGCGAACTAAGGAATGATTATTCATTTTACTGTCACAAAGTGATTATTCTTTTCTCGCGTATGTATACGTACATACACCACACACACACACACAAACACACACACACACACACACACACACCAAATACACACACATTACATACTAAATTTTCTTGAATTAAATAAATATTGTTTATAAGTTTTCAAACATTTAATAAATTCATATATTCGTAAATCTACACGGAGAAATTTTAAAGTAAAATTATGTATGATTTATTATTTATGATAGTAACCACGAACTGTAAGAAGAAATTTCAGAGAATTATATGATATAAGTAATGTAAATATTATCGTAATTTGATGAAAAACGTAATAAAAATTTTCATAATTTCTCCTTGTCACGCGTTTATTACTTACCAGAGTAATTTTTACCATAAAGTTTTTTCCGTGTATTATAAGTCTATCACAAGGATTAATTTTATTAAAAATATAAATATCCTCGTTATTTAATTTTTAATTAAGAATATAAAGTTAAAACAAACATTTTATTTGGTTGTTATTTCCATTTAAATCGATAAAATTTTCTAATGTTGTTTAAAGAAGGATAAATTTGTTTTTGAGCACATGATAATAGCTTCTTTTAAAATTTATGACAGTTTACGACATTTAAGACTATCACAAAAAAATTTTTTATTAAAAATAATCATTATTTATTAAAAAAATATAAATTTAGTAATTGCTTCTTTAAGCATTAGAACTGATATTTTTTTGTACACATGTACACGTATACATTGTGTGTAGCCATTGCCGCTTGTTGTAACAACTTCCCCCGCGCGCCTAGCAATCACAAGGTTCAAGCGCTAGGGAGGGGCGGCCGCCGCGGTCGGGCGCTCGGCGTGCTTGCATTTGCCGGTAGGCCGGGCTAATACAGAAAATTTTACAAGTCTATAACTCGTTAAATATTGTGAAAATGGAAAAACGATGAGGATTTTATGTTCAGCTTAATGCGCTCTACCTGCTTATAAAAATTGCATAAATCTTTACCAAACACCCTGTATAGGACATCTACCCGAAATATTTTCTAAAGTGTCAAAATAATGGTAACGGCTTTTACTACCTGGGATAGTCATAAAAATGACGTTAAAATGTCGTCTTTATAAAATGTAATCCAAAAACGTATGTTTTGTCATAAAAATAACAGTAAAATACCGTCAAATGTACGATACTAGCTTTTTGAAAATGACGTCAATAATATGAAAATAATGACGTATTTTTGACGTCAATATATGACGTCGTTAAGATGAGACAAATGTACGTCAGTTTTACGACATTTAGACGTCATTTTATGTCGACATTATGACGTCTGGTTCGTCATAAAATGACCAAAAAATGCCGTGAATTAGACGACACCTTGCTACCTGGGTACTTGATCAGATAATTGCTTCACTTATGGTATATTTATGTAGCTGTTAAAATGTTGCATCATCTGCATCACTCCTTGCAATGGTAAAATAATTTCTCCATTGTTTTCTTTGTGTTAATACTTTGAAACCAAAGAAATCCGCAGTAGATTTCATAATTTTAAGACAATATCTAAATAATATAGAGTCTATATATTTTTAATATGCGTACTTTAAGATTATCTACTCCTTCCTCTGGGAGCGTCCCAGATGCGCATAGTAATAAACGGACACAGCAGGCTGAGTGAAACGGACACAGTAATAAACGGACACAGACCAAACGGACACAGTAATAAACGGACACAGTAACAAACGGACACAGTGCGAAACGGACACAGTGCGAAACGGACACAGTAATAAACGGACACAGTAATAAACGGACACAGTAACAAACGGACACAGACCAAATGCGCACACTGCACATGCGCACGGACCAAATGCAATCCATGTACATTGCAAGCAGAGTAAAGTCCACATAAGTTAGCGACTTGAACGGGGTGGGTGCGGGAGGGGAGACCGAAGGCCCCCTTGCACCCCCCGTGTGTGTGTGTGTGTGTGCGTGCAAAGCATTCACTGCATCACATGGGTTTGCGACTTTCCGTGTGTGCATTTGGTCCGTGCGCAAGTGCAGTGTGCGCATTTGGTCTGTGTCCGTTTATTACTGTGTCCGTTTATTACTGTGTCCGTTTGTTACTGTGTCCGTTTGTTACTGTGTCCGTTTGTTACTGTGTCCGTTTGTTATTATGTCCGTTTGGTCTGTGCGCATTTGGTCTGTGTCCGTTTGTTACTGTGTCCGTTTGGTCTGTGTCCGTTTCACTCAGCCTGCTGTGTCCGTTTATTACTGTGCGTATCTGGGACTCACTCCTTCCTCTACTCCTTCCACCAGCATATGCAAATGATCGAAGATAAGGTGCCGACAGCTTCACGGTCTTCACTTAGAATCATTTTAATTCCATCGCCATGGTACCACAAGCTCCAGTCCGAAACCACTTCTGCAAGATTGATAATGGTTTATATAGAAATAAACTTTGAAAGAATTAATAAGATAATTATAAAAAATTATAAAATAATTTGTAAAAAATATTACAAAAAGATTATTGGAGTTGCATTCATACACATAAAATTTTCTTGCATCTTAGACACTTTGTTACCTTCAGGTTCCTCTTCTGGTTCCACTGTTTCTTTATCTTTTGACCTGACTTCTTCGGTTTCATTTATCTTTGCATCTCCATCTTCTGATCTGTTATTGCTATTTCAAATAGACATGCACGCAGATTGCTCTCTGAACAATGACTTTCCTCTCCTAAAATGCAATTAGATTAAATTTATCTCGCTGTTACTTTAAGATTACTTGATGCCATATTAATTTTATTAATACATTTATATTTTCTACAATTGTATTGATCTCATTATATACGATTGCAAATTAGACATTAATTTATATGTAATGCGTGCTAAACTTAAGTTAATTATAAATGAACTAAAATTGCATTATCACCTTTTGCGCATCTTCCAATGCTGTTCTATCATCCTGATCCATGTTTATCTGTCCACGCACAACTGAGCGTATCTTCCTATTAATAGAGATATTTTTTATATTATTCACCACATCATTGATGTTTGATAGTGACTGCTCCATGGGAAATAAATTGTTTATATAGTCCACCACATTGAGGAAACTGTAAAACAATATTATGGACATGATCTACTTGATTGACAATCAGTTATAAAAATAGATAAGAGATAGATTAAATAAGAATTAAGGCTTGATCCATCAAGAAAGTAAACAAAGTAGATTAGCATATTAAAAAAAAAAAACGTACCTGTCATTTGGAGGTTATGTTTCTCATGGCAGAGTGAATAGAGTCACACAGCGACGCAAACTATGGAGTAATTTATGCCATTACCAATTGCCAAAATAGCACGTTTAAAAATTTGTTCGGCTTTAAATATGTCCGTAAACACTCGCGCGCCCGAAAGACTTAAATTAACCACGCGACAGAGTTTAACTCCACTCGACTGCACCATAAATATAAATTAAACTTGCTTTCTTCTCAAATCGTCAGGCACAAAGTACTCGGTCAATACAAGTGAATTCTATATTATCTTTGTAAACACATGTACGATGGAATATTCTTGTAATTTTTAAAATGATTTTATTGTCAAATATAAATTTAAAATAATAATATAAAATAATAACTATATTAAATTTGTCAAAAATATATTTTTATCATGTTTTTTTACTTTGCCGAAAACGTAACAAAAAATAGATGACAAAAAAATATCAGTTTTATGTTGGCTTTTTTGACTTGCCGAAAAGATGTCTTACTGACGTCTTTTAACTTTGACGAAAAGATGACTTAAAAATGTCAACTTTTCGTCATATTTTAGTCTTAGGTGCCGTCTGGGGTAATACTATGTACATATACAAATTTCAAGATGGCGACGAAATGGTCCAGGTTTTTCCATTTGGCAAACGTGGCCACATACGGAACATTTTTCGTAACCAACTTTTTCGTTCAACACTATAGAAGATACGTCTCCTTAAGAGCCACCGCACAAGCTTTCTCGTAACACGTTACGTTACGTTAAGTGCTCCATAAACCTAAGTTCGTACTTAAAATTAAACTTACATCAACGCACAAAGAAACTTTTAACGTAAGTTCTTAAGTTCTTACGTTAAGGATTTCTTTGTGCGTTGATTTAAGTTAAATTTTAAGTACAACTTAGGTTCGTATGGAGTACTTAACGTAACGTAACGCGTTATGGAAGAGTTTGTGCGGTGGCCCTAAGGCCCTCGCACATGAATTTCCGTAACCATAAGCATAAGACGTAACGTAAGAATTAGCCAATGGAATCAGAAGATAGAACAATTCAACCAATCATAGAACATCCATAAGATATTATCCGTAACAGTAAACATAAAATATAATTTGACCTATTACCCAGCTAGCCAGGCCTGTTAAAATCACATATCGTGAAAGCTTTACAGCAAGGATTGTTTCAATTTTGACAACAATTTTATGACAAGTAATTGTCTGTTGCTTTGTTTTCTAAAAGTTTCAAGCAAATTTACGGCAAAAGTTTTCATCACACGATGTTGCAAATAACAGAGAAAGACTTGTACATAAATATTACGTATAGAAATTACAAGATTTGTTCCGACACGATAAAATGCAAAATTTAAGCAAATAACAGAGCAAACCTTGCTACACGACATGACAATAAATTTATGACAGAAACAGGAAATCTTGTTAAGCACAGAATAACAGCAAATTAGTAGCAAGAACAAAATAAAACTTGCCGAGCATACTTTCGCAACAAAATTGCGACAAGATGTGTCCATAAACAGCTTAGTTTTTGTTGGCAAGGCTTGTTGCAAATAGTATGACGCACATTTTATGCAAATAACGGGGTTGCATTATCGAGTTTTAAACTTTATTTCTGACTTTACTATCTATCTCGAGATGGCGCATTTCTCGTGAAAAAGATTTACCTACTGGATTAATAAAAGGGGCTCGTTGAGAATAGAGAACCAAGTACGATTGCACCATTCACATTTGATATTGGACTAATCAGTCTAATATTTCAGTCTAATAATCATTTTTGTTGATCTAAATTTCGACAATATTTGTCCTGTTCTTGCCACAAATTTGCTATCATATTGTGCATAGCAAGGTTTGCCTTGTTTTTGCCACAAATTTGCTATCATGCTATATACAGCAAGGTTTGCTCTATTCTTGCCACAAATTTGCTATCATATTGTGTATAGCAAGGTTTGCCTTGTTCTTGCTGTAAATTTGTTGTTATGCTTTACTAGTAAATTTTACCCTGTTATTTGCATAAAATATGCGTCATACTATTTACAACAAGCCTTGCCAGCAAAAGCTAAGCTTAATGCGGACACACCTTGTCGTAATTTTGTTGCAAAGGTTTGCTCGAGTTTGTGGCAAACTTCGCGCAAAGTTTGCGTCATTTTGCTAGCTGGGTATAAATGACTTTTAGAAGATAAAAGAAATAGAAAAAAATATATATAAATAGTTGTGAAATGTTTTATTTATATTTTACAAAATATTAAAAGATTATTAATATATATAAAAGATATACCTATATAAATATAGTTTATAATATAAAAGAGAGTTTAGCCTTGAACCCTGGACAGGTCGAGGCGCGAAGAAAAGTTTTAGGTTTTAGTAGGTTAGATTAGGTTAAGAAGAAAAAGAAGACATATAGAAAGAATTAATGATGATTTATTGTATGGATGAGGATAACTTCGCACTAAATCGATTAATAAGGAGTCTCCTGGATTAAATATGATATTGATATCCTCGTTATTTTCATTTTGTAATGCAATGTTAACTTCATCATTATTTGAAAATGTTTTCACATATCCATGTTCCACTTTTATTCGCAGATACTGATAATTAAGTAGCTATAACAATAATTTTAAAAAATGATAAAATACATATAGATTGTTATATAATATATATGTATATATAAGTGTGTATGCATGCGCGCGTGTATATGTAGCCAGCTAGCAAAATGACGCAAACTTTGCGCGAAGTTTGCCGCAAACTCGAGCAAACCTTTGCAACAAAATTACGACAAGGTGTGTCCGCATTAAGCTTAGCTTTTACTGGCAAGGCTTGTTGTAAATAGTATGACGCTTATTTTATGCAAATAACAGATGTTGTGAGCGAAACACTCACAACCAATAAATTTATATTATAGAATAAAGGAAATAAAATATTAAGATAGCTCGCCGAGGAAGGCTCGCTATCACAAAGTGTCAGGTGACACATGCCTCGTGCGCTGCCGGCCGGTCATCGCACTGGGCAACGCACCAGCCACCTTAAAGAAGTAGCGAAGCCAGCTTAGCAACAATCATGCCACCGGAAATGCATACCTGCATTTTGGCAATTGTTGCTAAACTCGCAAATATTTCCCGCGCGCCGGATGCGCGCGGGAATGACCATATATGGTCATGCGGAGGGCCCGATGCCCCCACTAACAATTAAACCCGCGACATTATTTAAGCCGCTGCCGAACAGCGGCCAGCGGGATCAGTAATTGGAAATCAAGCCGATACGTACGGCCCGTACAAGTGTATTAAGAGTTCGGGACTTAGCCGCTAGCAAGCCTCAAGCGAGCAACGAGACGACGCGTTAACTCCGAGTCACGCGTCGTATCTAATCTATTGTAACACGACGCGGCACCTTCGCCGACCGCAACCAGTGTACAACAACAGAAATAAATCTTATATCAGTTTAAATTAAAATCAGTGAGTGAGTGATTTGAGGACCCTGCCTACAAAACCGCCTCTTTCCGCGAGTTCTAACTCCTTGGGCAGCAACGAATCCCAAAAAATCTTTTGTCGCACCGCAAGGTACGGCAAAAATATTTTGTTGTACCGCAAGGCGCAACAAAATTGGTGGCAGCGGTGTGATCAACTGCCAGGAAGGAAGGCAAACAACTCCAACGAGGAACTACCTACAAGGCCAAGGGACCGACGTCACGAGTCGAGAGCAGCTGAACGACCTCGAGGACCAGCTGGCTGGACGAGCCCGCCGAGCAGAACTCAGCCACGGCTCAACACTCGACGCAGCGTAATCAGCGACACCGGAGTACCGACCTACCGCAAAACACAGCTGACAACATGAAGCGAAGCGCAGCGTTACTGTAAGTCGAAATAATATTGTATAAAGCGAAATACGAAGGGCAAAGCGATAAGCCCTACTAATAGTAAAAAACGTGCTGATCCCCCGGTAATCACATAACGATTATCGTAAGCGTAGGATAGGCGTGAATGTCGAAAGACAACAACGCTGCTATAGCAAACGACTCGTGGTTGCATAGCGAGCAAGCCACTCGAGCTATCGAATACTGCGAACAAGCCGTCATAGAAGCACGCGATAGAGTCCGTAGAGAACTAGATCCGTACGATAGCGAGTTACCGGAAAACGTCGTCCGCGAACGAGAATTTCCATTCGCGAACCTCGACGCGAGTTTGTTTCAAAACGAATTCAACGCGACACGGCAACACCGTGTAGAACGACGAACAAGACCGTACGAGAGTCGCACCCCTAGTCGCGTTTCGTCACGAGGCGAGTTCTCACTCACGTCATACGAGTCCGACATTTTCGACCCAGCTGACTTTTTTCAAACGGACGCGATGCATAACGACGAACAAGCAGAGACTCAACAGTACATCGCCGGTGCAGAACAGGAACTACAGAACCTGCACCACGAACTAAGTGCTAATGCGCCACGACTTGCCCGCACTGTCACGCAAAGAGACGATGTGCAGGAAATACGGGAAGCCTTACGTGCAATGATGCACGAGGTCCGGAGACTGACCACTGAAGTCAACGAGGTGCGAGAAACAAATTCGCGAACACTACGTACGCACGCGCCTCGACAAACGCGATATAGCCGGCGAGAAACCGCGTTCGAGTACCCGGACGACGACGTGCGCCGACAGAGAGGTCGCGGAATATTGTCACTAAAAGAAGCTCGAGGAATGATACCCGAGTTCGACGGCAACGCGAGTAAATTACAGGAATTCTTGAGTGCCATGACCTACGCGATCGAGAACATAGATCCGTCGGATGAAGTATCCTTACTAGGCGCGATATTGTGTACCAAACTGAAGGGACGCGCCATGTTAGATTTTCAGACACGACGGATAAGCGATTTCGTGCAATTAAGAACGGAATTAGAATCGTGCTATGCGAGTAAGCGAAGTACGACACATTTACAGCTCGATTTCAATACCCTGAAGCAAAAGCCAGGAGAAAGCGCTCGAGCCTACGGACTGCGTACAGATAAGCTCACGATAGACCTGTACGAGTCGATGATCGAAGGCCGACACCAATACACGGCCGAACATAAGCGCATCATTTTAGAAATGCTGCAACAGCAAGCATTGGAAAACTATCAAATAGGGCTACGCGAAGATACAAAGGCGGTAGTCCGATCGCGCGGATACGTTACGCTACAGGACGCGATAGCAGCCGCAAGCGCAGAGGAAAGAATCAAGGGTCCCGCCGTGAGTAACACGAGACGGACACCCGACCCGCCGAGACACTACGACAAGTCCGATGCTCGTTGCCGAAATTGCGGCAAGTATGGCCACTACAGTAAGGATTGCCGGAATAACAGGAGCAGTAATAGATACGCCCTGCCGCAACCCGACAAACGTATAAATGCAATCGACAAGCATTGCAACTATTGCAAAAAACGCGGACACACTCGTAACGAGTGTTGGAATCTACACGGACGGCCTAAAGCAAAGGTACCAAACGCGCAAGGAAAGATGCAAAGCGCCGAGATAACGGGAGCGAGAAAGAAAGCGATAACGCAGAAAAGAAACTCTGACTCCGAAAACAGTAGCGAGGAAGAAGGAGCGACGAGCCGCACGCAGAGTACGCGCGCTCGAGCGTATCAAGTGACACACGTAAGACGAGACGGCACACGATGCGACGGTCTTGACCTAATTACGCTCCCAATCAGAGAAACACGCGCTGGTAAAATCGACATGTTGTTCGATTCAGGCGCAACGATATCATTAATAAAGGTAAAAAACCTAAAGGGAAAAACAAGAATTTATCCCGAAGAAGTATCATTGGTAGGAATAACTGGCCACCGAGTGCATACTATAGGAAAGATGCAAGCCACTATCAAGATAGGCGAGCGAGAAATTAAACACGCCATATACGTGGTGAGAGACGATTTCCCTATGGAATACGAAGGGATAATCGGTCTCGATTTCCTGCGCAAACAGCATGTAACATGCGACTATAAAAATAAGACAGTGACTATAGAAGATGTCACCCTGCGACTTAAACCATATAATAAAATTATTTTAAAACCGCGCAGCGAAACCATCGTTCGTGCAGTAACGAACCGAAATAAAACCGGAGTAATCCGAGCCAAAGAAACTTCGCCCGGCATCTATATTGGCAGATGCATGGTAGAGTCAAAAAATTTTATGTGTCCTATAAGCATAATTAACACCACGGATAAACCAGTGGAAATCACCACACCGATCGTTACCGTAGAAGATATCGAAGAAGATGTCATGCAACAAGTCTATGTCGTGAACTCCGAAAAGGACTGCGAGACAAAGCTTCCCCGCGGAGAACGCATATGACTACTATTACGCACACAGCATCTCAATCCTGAGGAACGAAAGGCACTAAATCGGATATGCAACGAATATCAGGATATATTTCATTTAAACGGAGAACCTCTGACGTGTACCTCGACGGTGAAACACGAGATCAGCACGCGAGCCGACGCCGCGCCTGTAAACGTGCGACCGTATCGCCTCCCCGCCAAACATAAGGAGGAAGTGAGTACACAAATAAAGGAAATGCTGAAAAATAGCATTATCCGCACTAGTACGAGCCAGTGGAACGCACCTTTGTTAGTTGTGCCGAAGAAAGCTGACTCGACTGGAAAATCACGACTTCGAATAGTAATTGACTTTCGAAAGTTGAATGATTTAACTATTGGCGACTCATTTCCACTGCCGAATATTGATAAAATATTAGACCAGTTAGGAAATGCCAAATATTTCACGACGCTAGATCTAGCGTTGGGGTACCATCAGATACCCATGGCTGAGCATGATAAGCCGAAAACCGCATTCTCGACACCGTATGGACACTACGAGTACAATCGGATGCCGTTCGGACTTAAAAATGCGCCAGCCACATTCCAGAGGCTAATGAATTCTGTGCTTACTGGAATGCAAGGACTTAGATGCCTCGTGTATTTAGATGACATTGTCATATACGGCTCAAGTCTAAAGGAACATAACAAGCGCTTAGAAGAAGTGCTACTACGCCTACGGGAAGCTAATCTGAAGCTACAACCCGATAAGTGCGAGTTCCTTCGAAAAGAGGTGAATTACCTCGGCCATATTATTTCTGAGGACGGGATAGCACCCGATCCCGGAAAATTACAGGCAATCAAAGATTTTCCAGAACCACGCAAGGTCAAGGATATTCAATCCTTCATCGGACTTGCAGGTTACTATCGGAAATTTATCAGCGACTTTTCTAAAATTGCTAAGCCAATGACGAAGCTAACAAAGAAAACTGAAAAGTTCGTCTGGACTACCGAACAGTAGATAGCGTTCGATACATTGAAAGAAAAATTGATGACGGCACCCGTGCTACAATATCCGGATTTCACCCAGGAATTCAACGTGACCACGGATGCTTCCGACTATGCAATCGGAGCAGTCCTGTCACAGGGACCGGTAGGTAGCGACCGTCCTATTGCTTACGCAAGCCGAGTGTTAAATCGCGCGGAGCAAAATTATAGCACTACCGAAAAGGAGCTGCTAGCAATCGTATGGGCTGTTAAGCATTTCCGCCCATATGTGTACGGCGTAAAATTTAAAATAGTGACAGACCATAAGCCACTTACATGGTTATTTAGCGTAAATGACCCCGGATCGCGACTGATTCGATGGCGATTAAAATTAGAAGAGTATGACTACGAGATCATACACAAGGCCGGTCGAGCGAACGCGAACGCCGACGCGCTGAGTCGAAACGTGAAGCGGGAGGCTCACGTTACGGAAGACTCGGATAAGATCCTCGCGCTCGAAGAAGACAGTGTACACACACAACTAAGCACGCCGATAAAAAATAATGAAAGTATACAGGAGTATACTGAAGAAGAAAAGAAACAAATTCTATATGAATACCATGATGCCCCGACAGGAGGACATCAGGGAATTGAGCGAACAATAAGAAGAATACGCCTAAAACACAACTGGCATGGATTAACAGCCGACGTAGAAAGATACATAAAGAAATGCGAGCTTTGCCAGAAGAACAAACTCTCTCGCAGAATTAAAGCACCGCTAGTTATCACCGATACACCAAGCCGACCCTTTGAAAAGTGCGCGCTGGATATCGTCGGACCGTTAACCATAACAAATAACGAAAATCGGTATCTGCTGACATTTCAGGACCACCTAACAAAATTTAGTAAGGCTATGCCCCTTCCTAACCAAGAAGCGAATACCGTAAGTAAGGCATTCGTGACGAAAATCGTTTTAGAATATGGAATTCCAGAATGCATTTTAACGGATCAGGGAACTAATTTTATGAGCGAAGTATTTAAGAATACTTGCAAGCTGCTTAAAATTAAGAAGATACAGACGACTGCTTATCACCCTGAAAGCAACGGCGTATTAGAGCGATCGCATCGAACCTTAGCCGAGTATCTAAGGCATTTCATTAATAAAGATCAGACGGACTGGGACGAGTGGATTCCGTATGCTAACTACACCTATAATACCACCCCCCACCGCAACAGGGTATACTCCCTTCGAATTAATTTACGGGCATCCCCCCGAATTACCTACAGCGCTAGCCAAGCCGCCTAAAAGGACGTACAGCTACGATGACTATGCGCTCGAGTTACGGGAGAGACTACGTGCCACTAATAGTATCGCCAAAGATAATATAAGAGATGAAAAGCAAAAATCGAAAGATTATTACGATCGATCCGTGAAGGAAACTAATTATAAAATTGGCGATAAAATTCTACTCTTCGACGAAACGCTTCGCCGAGGACGTTCTAAAAAATTAGACGCGCAATGGACCGGACCCTATACAGTTACCGAAAGACATTCGCATGTTAATTATACGGTAAAAAGGGGAAGACGGACAGTTCGCGTACACGTAAATCGCATTAAACCGTTTATTGAGGGATAATGCGAAAATAAAAACAAAAGAGAGAGAGAGTATAAAATAATATATACACACATTCATGCACACATGCTAACGCAGGAAGTAGAAATAATAATAAATAAATAAAAATAGACATCAGGTATCCGACCATAGCGATAGACGGGGATCAGCACACGTATATAACCTTACCGCGCAACGATTTACAAAATTGTATGAAGATAAATAAAGATTACCTATGCGAGCGAAATTATCCTGCGAACAGGATTAATCCACACTCCGTGTGTGAAGTTAAAACGTTTTTAGAAACCGATAGATATCACGAAAATTGTAACATTAAAAAC
Source organism: Monomorium pharaonis (assembly GCF_013373865.1). Taxonomy (NCBI): domain Eukaryota; kingdom Metazoa; phylum Arthropoda; class Insecta; order Hymenoptera; family Formicidae; genus Monomorium; species Monomorium pharaonis. The sequence goes on from NC_050470.1 coordinate 14,157,697, forward strand.
ATAGCGTCTAATCATAGTTTTTGGATAGCCTTAGGCGACTCGCACTCATGGCTATATTCCGTACAGGAAAAACAAACTGTAACATTTTACTGTAAAGACCACGGACAGATAAAGGAAGTGATTGAAAAAACGGGAAAAATAACATTGAAGAACAACTGCAAATTAATGACGAAAGACACGATAATAAAGTCTCCTAAGTTATCACACAGTACAGAAATAGAAACATTTTTACCACAGTACAATATTTCTATACTAAAGAACAAAACAAAGCTAAACATAAATGCAGTGCAGCCGATAAAATTACAAAACATTGTCCTACATTCCTCAAAGTTAGAGGAATTAAACAAACAAATTATCGAAATGGACAAAAAATTGAATGAACCGAATACAATTTTTCAGTCACCACACTTTATCTATCCAACGGCTACCAGCGGAACAGTGATTGTAATAATACTAGCAATAATAATAACTGTTGTTGTAATAAAAAAGAAAAAGAGAAACAGCCATGAGAAGCGAGTCACACTAGACATAGATTCGGAATATACAATTCCCAGATCTATTCTAAAGCGTAGCAGTAGCACACGTTTTTAATTAAATATACAAAAACCTCGTACCTCCGTTTTTGTTTTCTCAACGGGGGAGGGATGTTGTGAGCGAAACACTCACAACCAATAAATTTATATTATAGAATAAAGGAAATAAAATATTAAAATAGCTCGCCGAGGAAGGCTCGCTATCACAAGGTGTCAGGTGACACATGCCTCGTGCGCTGCCGGCCGGTCATCGCACTGGGCAACGCACCAGCCACCTTAAAGAAGTAGCGAAGCCAGCTTAGCAACAATCATGCCACCGGAAATGCATACCTGCATTTTGGCAATTGTTGCTAAACTCGCAAATATTTCCCGCGCGCCGGATGCGCGCGGGAATGACCATATATGGTCATGCGGAGGGCCCGATGCCCCCACTAACAATTAAACCCGCGACATTATTTAAGCCGCTGCCGAACAGCGGCCAGCGGGATCAGTAATTGGAAATCAAGCCGATACGTACGGCCCGTACAAGTGTATTAAGAGTTCGGGACTTAGCCGCTAGCAAGCCTCAAGCGAGCAACGAGACGACGCGTTAACTCCGAGTCACGCGTCGTATCTAATCTATTGTAACACGACGCGGCACCTTCGCCGACCGCAACCAGTGTACAACAACAGAAATAAATCTTATATCAGTTTAAATTAAAATCAGTGAGTGAGTGATTTGAGGACCCTGCCTACAAAACCGCCTCTTTCCGCGAGTTCTAACTCCTTGGGCAGCAACGAATCCCAAAAAATCTTTTGTCGCACCGCAAGGTACGGCAAAAATATTTTGTTGTACCGCAAGGCGCAACAAACAGGATAAAATTTACTAGTAAAGCATAACAACAAATTTGCAGCAAGAACAAGGCAAACCTTGCTGTACACAATATGATAGCAAATTTGTGGCAAGAATAGAGTAAACCTTGCTGTACATAGCATGATAGCAAATTTGTGGCAAAAACAAGGCAAACCTTGCTATGCACAATATGATAGCAAATTTGTGGCAAGAACAGGACGAATATTGTCGAAATTTAGATCAACAAAAATGATTATTAGACTGAAATATTAGACTGATTAGTCCAATATTAAATGTGAATGGTGCAATCGTACTTGGTTCTCTGTTCTCGACGAGCTCCTTTTATTAATCCAGTAGGTAAATCTTTTTCACGAGAAATGCGCCATCTCGAGATAGATAGTAAAGTCACCCAGAAATAAAGTTTAAAACCCGATAATGCAACCCTGTTATTTGCATAAAATATGCGTCATACTATTTGCGACAAGCCTTGCCAACAAAAACTAAGCTGTTTACGGACACACCTTGTCGCAATTTTGTTGCGAAAGTATGCTCGGCAAGTTTTATTTTGTTTTTGCTACTAATTTGCCGTTATTCTGTGCTTAACAAAATTTCTTGTTTTTGCCATAAATTTATTGTTATGTCGTGTAGCAAGGTTTGCTCTGTTATTTGCTTAAATTTTGTATTTTATCGTGTCGGAACAAATCTTGTAATTTCTATACGTAATATTTATGTACAAGTCTTTCTCTGTTATTTGCAGCATCGTGTGATGAAAACTTTTGCCGTAAATTTGCTCGAAACTTTTAGAAAACAAAGCAACAGACAATTACTTGTCATAAAATTGTTGTCAAAATTGAAACAATCCTTGCTGTAAAGCTTTCACGATATGTGATTTTAACAGGCCTGGCTAGCTGGGTATGTGTATGCATTTATAAATAATAAAGGTATTACTAAAATTGGAATTCTTAACGCTTGTAAAATCTTGTTATTTTGTAATTTTTGAAAGGTTTTTGTAGAAAGAAGAGAATATCTTTGTCGTCTCTTCAAAAATTGTGCTAACCCTCCCAGTAGTATTAAATCATAGTAAAGCAGATAATAAAAATCTAAAGAAACGTCCCAAATAGCACAAAAATATACAATGTATATACATTATATATATGTTCATGGATATTGGATGTCCATGGAATATCCACATGTACTTAAATTAGCATTTATAGTATATCCATTGTATCAGCAAATGCACTCCATATGAGATCTATTGTTTATCCATAAAACATACAGCTGCACGTTCTACGTATATCATATATATATACCCAGTGAACAATATGTTGTCACAAAATATGTTGTTAAAAAAATAAAATAAATTTTTTTTTAATTATTTTTATTAACAGTACATACTAAATTTAGGACAAATTTTTATTAATTAATTAAATTTAAATTATATTATTCTATTTTATATTCTTACTTGCCGCTGGTAGGTTTGAACCCGGGACCTTAGGATTACGAACCTTGTACTCTATCTGCTACGCCAATTTGACTCGTCGATATGGATCTTGTTATTGTCTACATATACCTATATGTTATAAACTGTCGCAATTATATTATTTTTTATAAAAGCAATTAAATTTTGCAAAACATTAAAAATAAATAGCATTAATTTATTTACTTATTAATTTCATTGTTAAATTTATCTTTTTCCGTAACCTTCATAATTTGATGGAAATTGCGATCTATTTAGCACTAATACTTTGAAGCGTTTAAATGGTTAATTAGATGGTTAACTATATAGATCATATATGTTCAGACTTCAAATGGGGTTTTTTGCAGCGCCAAGTTTTCAAACCCTTCACCGGCAAAAAAATATACATAACTGATCCACGAAAGTATATTCATCCAATATACACAGAAAGTACATTTGTACACATTTCGATAAGTATATGCACGTATATGTATAAGTAAATTATTTTTTTCTATTCCATATATGTATCACTTAGGTTGAAGTTGATCAAGTTTTATCTTGAATTTTGTAAATTTTTCGTTAGAGAAAAACCACACACTTGGCGCTTCTTTTTACCCCTTTTAAAAAGGTAATTTTGTTTGAATAACACGCATTTTATATTTTTTTATAAACTACTTAGGTTTATAGACCATTTAAGGTTACACTCTAAAACTTTCTCTTTGAGAAAAATTTTATTAAAAAACTAAAGTTTATATAACGGATATAATGCTATAAATTTTTAAATAAAATTTTCCTTTAGAGCATGTTTTGGAGCCAGGCCTAAGTTGAATTTGATCAAAACGATTATCTTGAATTTGTGTCTTTCCTTAAAGAAGTCCACACCTTTTTACCTTTTTTTTAAAGAATAATTATGTTTAGTCACTAAAACGTTATTTGATGTAACATAGACTAACAATAAGTGATATTTTATTTTAAGGAAAAAATCACAAATCCAAGATAAAACTTTTGATCAAATTCAATTTAAATAATATGTATACTTTTAGATGAAAAAAATCACATTTATTTATCCCATATAACATCGGATATTCTATGTATATGCATTTTTTTTCCATAATGTGAAAAAAATATCTTGTATGTTAAACGTATATACATCTCACATACATGATTCAAATATACATTATAGTATATAAAGTGTATATCCATTAATGTATTTGATATGTATATACAGCGCACAATGTTAAATGTATATACATCTCACATACATGATTCGAATATACATTATAGTATATAAAGTGTATATCCATTAATGTATTTGATATGTATATACAGCGCACAATGTTAAATGTATATACATTTCACATACATGATTCGAATATACATTATAGTATATAAAGTGTATATCCATTAATGTATTTGATATGTATGTACAGCGCACAATGTTAAATGTATATACATCTTACATACATGATTCGAATATACATTATGGTATATAAAGTGCATATCCATTAATGTATTTGATATGTATATACAGCGTACAATATTAAATGTATATACATCTCACATACATGATTCGAATATACATTATAGTATATAAAGCGTATATCCATTAATGTATTTGATATGTATATACAGCGTACAATGTTAAATGTATATACATCTCACATACATGATTCGAATATACATTATGGTATATAAAGTGTATATCTATTAATGTATTTGATATGTATGTACAGCGTACAATGTTAAATGTATATACATCTCACATACATGATTCGAATATACATTATGGTATATAAAGTGCATATCCATTAATGTATTTAGTATGTATATACAGCGCACAATGTTAAATGTATATACATCTTACATACATGATTCGAATATACATTATGGTATATAAAGTGCATATCCATTAATGTATTTGATATGTATATACAGCGTACAATATTAAATGTATATACATCTCACATACATGATTCGAATATACATTATAGTATATAAAGCGTATATCCATTAATGTATTTGATATGTATATACAGCGTACAATGTTAAATGTATATACATCTCACATACATGATTCGAATATACATTATGGTATATAAAGTGTATATCCATTAATGTATTTGATATGTATATACAGCGTACAATGTTAAATGTATATACATCTCACATACATGATTCGAATATACATTATGGTATATAAAGTGTATATCTATTAATGTATTTGATATGTATGTACAGCGTACAATGTTAAATGTATATACATCTCACATACATGATTCGAATATACATTATGGTATATAAAGTGCATATCCATTAATGTATTTAGTATGTATATACAGCGCACAATGTTAAATGTATGTACATTTCATATGCAAGATATTTTTCCTTTATAACATAAACTTGTACGCTCACGTGTAAGGAGTAATTCTCGCAATCACCGCTAGACGGTGCAACTTAGCCCTTTCTCCGGAGTCAAGTGATTCTCTCTTGCATATATAAGGAGGTTACTTGCAACTCCGCAATCAGATCTCGAATCTGATTTTTATTAGCTACCGTGCCTCGAGTACGGTACCGTACCAACACACAATCTCCACAAATTTGTATCATGTATATTCTATGTACATCTTATGTATATATACTATGGACATATGTATAATATTATGCATGTATTATGTACATTCTATGTTCATGTTATGTATATAAAATGAATGATAAATGGACATACATTATGTATATACATGTAATATACGAATCATATACATGTGTATATACTTCCGATCTGCAATGGATATTTTCCTTGTAACATTTCATATGCAATGGATGTACCGTGTAATACAGAACCATAGTATATACAACACACATAAATGTATATACATAATATATACATTGTATATCAAATTGTTTTGTGGGGTATATTTAGATACACATCCGGTTTTATTTGCACATACATTTCACATTCAATGTATATACATTACATTAAGAAAGTATATACCTGGATTATGTAATATACATAAATGTATGTACAATGTATGTACTGAGTATATTTTTATGTATATACATAATATATACATATTACATATAAAAATGTATATACAGAATATACATACATACAATATACATATTATATACATATGTATATACTATGGATCTTTTATGTACATTAACCCGGTTTCATTTGCACATACTTTTCACATCCAATGTATATAAATTACATGAAGAAAGTATATACCTGGAATATGTAATATACATAAATGTATGTACAATGTATGTACTGAGTATATTTTTATGTTTTGTGGGATGTTTCAAATAAATTCAAGATAATACTTTTTATGAAATTCAACCTAGGTAATATATATGAGTGAGCTTCTTTCAAAAAACAAAAAAATCACACTTTTGATTCAACCTAAATACATACATATCACATTTATTTATGTATCAAATAAATCCAAGATAAAATATTTTTCATCAAATTTAACCTATGATGTAACATAGATTAAGTAAAGCGAATATTTTAATCATTGATTAATAAATTGCATTATGCACAAATACAACTTGATTGTGTAAAAAGAACATTTACACATAATACAAATAATCAATCAATGAATTAAACAACTCACTTCGGAATTTCTCAGTTTTTTAAATATTTATAAAAATTTACATTTATATTAAATTAAGAATATATACTTTGCTGAATCCACAAATATAACTTTAAGCATTTACACATAAGACAAAAATCAATCAATAAATTAAGAAACTCGCTTCAAAATTTCTCATTAAATTAAAAATTTAAATTATATGATTTGACAATTACAGCAATAATACACATTTTACATCACGCAACATCTCATCTACCTCATCGACACCAGTATAAAATCTGAGCTATGTTTTGCCGAACTATATTCGCCAAAAACAAAAAAATGCGTTATTTTCAATGGATAGTATCAACCCCTAAACATTGAGATACGCTGCTAAAAAAAATATGGGTCCAAATATTTTTTCTTCAACATATCCAAAGCTCATTAAAATCGGTGAGAGACAGTTCTGTCCGTTACCTTGTAAGATTCTTTTTTGGCGAGCGGCAAAAATGCGACGTTGAAGTGATGAAAGCGACGTTTTCCAATTTTAGTTATGAAATAATATTTTTCCTATTGCGATTAAGAACTTTTTACATAACCTCCGCTTTTCTGTGTTACAGCCGGAACAGAGATTGCATAAAATCGATCAACTGGTAATCAAGGGTCATGTATTACCCCACACGGTCCTTTTCACCGCGCCGACACCGGAGAAAGTGTCGTATGAGACTCTCGCATTCTCCAACAAACTGTCAGTCGTCGTCAGTTTTTTCAAGTCACAAAATAAAGGTGATGATCATTAATTTTCGCACCCCACGTCTCAATCGACGTCCGGGATATTCAGATCTTTTAAGAGGATGCTAAAGCAGTGTATTTTACCGACATTCTGTATTTATCACTTAATTTCGAATTGAATTTACAGAATTGATAATCCTTTTACACTTTCAAAGTACGTACACAAATAAACCCAGGGACGATTAGATAAAGACCAAAAATGCAAAAAATTTTTTAAAGTTTATTTGTTCATAAAAATATTTGCTTCAAAATACAAATTATGTAGCTTATACGTACAAATGAATGGTGTTTCCGGGTCCGGAATAGATTGAGGAATAAGATTATAATCGTCAAATTACGATTACAAGCCGTACAAAAAAGATATTTTAAAAATAAAAGCGCTTAAATGAATAAAATTTTTGATCACATAAATATGTTTTTTTACGGCTTGTAAACGTAATTTGACAAATATAGTTTTATTCCTTCTATTCCAAACTGCGAGACACCATTTATTTGTAAGTATAAGCTATATAACTTGTATTTTAAAGCAAATTTTTTCATGAACAAGGATAAATAATGACTCTGCATTATCGACCTTAATCAAGTTTGATGGGCAGTTTAGCATCCTCTTAAGGCCCTCGATTTGATTCAGAGAGTAATAACGTAATTCAATAATAGTTATAGTATGGGAGTTCTAACCCAAACAATAGAATGGGGGAAGGGGAGGGAGGACGTCACCGGAGAGGAGGGGGGGGTAATTACCTGTCACATAAATTTTAGAATTCTTTTGTTTATTGTTTTTTATAACAATTGACCCTGTCATAAATTTAAAAATTCCTTTGTTTATTGTTTTTTTCTAAGAAATGAGAAACTTGTCTCAACATGTTTTGGAAAGTTCTTTGTGCTCAAGGGTCGCCGTCGCCGCTCAGGTACATAGGTAAAGAGAAAGAATTTGTTATTATTTCATATATATAATGTAATTTTTATTTGATTATTTATAATTTGAGTTAGATTATATATTTATATGTATTCTAATTTAAATTATAAATAATTAAATAATAAAAATTATATTACGTATATTCTACTCCAGTTACAGCTTGCTCTCTGTCTTTCTCTCTCTTCCGCTACACTAATCATACAAGCAGCGTCGTTATCTCGGTTGCCAGCGAGTGCTGATATCAGGCTGCTAGATTTTGTAAACTTTAAAAATATTTAAAAAAAAAGTAACATTTAGATACTGTAGTCTACGTTTAATATTATACATGAAAATTTTCTTTCAATTAAACGTCTTGCAACATGTTAAATTTCAGTATAACTTTTTTCTTTCTTCTAAAATTCTTTTCAAAAATCACGTAACTTTACAAATAGCATAAGTATTTATAGGTGAAACTCTTAGAGCATCCCTTAGACGTTTTTAAGTCAGTTTTCGAGTCAGTTTATCCAAAAGCTAGTGTGTGCAATTAGTTTTTCAAAGTCAAGTGAACGATTCAATTTTTCCGCAAAAATGGAAAATTTCAAACGAGTGGAAGATAATATTGAAATTATCGCGGACAAGGATAGAGAAGTCGAAATAATAAATATTATAGATGTACATAATGTAAATAATGTACATAATGTAAATAATATTAATAATGAAAATGTAAATAATATTGTAAATAATGAACACTTTGATGAACACAACAATCGTCATCAAAGAATCGCCGATATTTTCCTCCATACGGATAATGAAAATGCTATGGACATTGTCAATGAATTTTTTGAACACATGGATAATAAAAATATGGATGATCTCGAAGAAGAGGATCACAACAGTGTGGTGTCCGAAGACAATCAATATATGAGTGACTGCAGTGAGGAGTTCCGTGAAGCTCGAGAAAGACATCTCAATGTCACAAGGGCGGGCTTTGAATATGGAAAGTAAACATTGTGTCATCTTTTCATATTATAAAACCGAAGAATATGCATCTGGTCCATACATAGCATGTGCCGAATGCATGATTGAAAGTGGCGGACGCAGATGTCAGCAAATTATTCGTCGTGCGCGAACATATAACAAACACGGTTTCTGCAATTAACGGCAAATACTGTTCAAATTGCAGAAGAACAGTTTTTATTTTAATATCGTGCAACATCTGCCCTGTTTGCACACACTAAAAACCAATTACAACAATAGTTACAATCTCAACCATAGCCAAGTCACAACCATAGCCACAGTCACAATCAGTTAGAAAACACCTACCATATTTTTACCAGCCAACAAGAAATCATGATGCTTATTTATAATTACGAAAATAATTTGGAAGACCAATGGGATCATGTCTATTACTATTACCACTATTAAGACATGGAGGGGCGCATCATATAAGAAGAGTTCCATACATCAGTCGCGCATTACGGACATCCTCACTACAGTCGCTCATTACGGACATCGGAAGGGTTCCTGACAACGTTGACTGCTGGAGTCGATCGGTGGAAGATTTTTTGAAAAATGTACGACATGAACTATTACGTTCCAATCCACGAAAACAAAGCTTGTGATAAACCGTAAGTATTTTTTTCATTAAATCAAAATTTATTACATATTTATTTGGATTTTATTTCTAACTTGCATTATCTTTTTCTTTACAGAACAATATCACAGTCACGCCATACTCCCCGCATCCTGAAAAGGAGATTTCCTCTTACGGCTACTTCATTCAAATATTTGGATATGGGAAATCAACGTGGGGCCTGAGCCTTTTGTGGAAATAATGCTTGGCGACAACAAAGGCTACGAGATACCACTTTCACGTGACACCTGGGTAATGATGAATCAGAAACGTACGGATATCGAGCGGCTCCTGCAGTCAACCATCACTATGGATTCAACTACATCGCTGTGGATTAATAATCTTCTAATCGAACTTGTAAATATACATAACGAGAGTGTTATGAAGTTCACGTTAAACTAAAATTATATATATGAAACCATCAACTGTACAATTTTTATTAAAACTTGAAAATGTTATTAATAATGTATACTTTAAGTTGTGGCATGATATGTATATAGTAAAAGAAAAATATAATAAATTTGTAAACTGCTTACAAAAAAATAATATTCATACCGAGTGTGACGCAGTAAAATTATTAAATAAAATATGCGATAAAACTTGTATGATAGATTGCAAACTGGTGACTTATGCTTCTAATAATATTATATATAATGCTTTGTGTGATAAGTAAATATTTATTTTGTATAAAAGTTAAAAAAAAATTATTTAAGAATTATTTCTATCTTCTACCAATTATCCTAATATATAAAAATTAATTTAATTAATAAAATAGGGTAGAAAAAATATGAGGGCGTAAAATAAAGTAAAAAAAAATTGTATATGGGGCGTTTTTTGTAAAATCGGCCTTCCTCTGCACATTTTATTTTTTGAGATAAATAAATGGCCAAGTGCTGAAAATTTTTGTTGATTCTTCTACTTTTGAATGTCGTTTGGTAAATTTGTAAATGCAAAATGGCAGACCCAAAATGGCGGCCAAAACAAAAAAAAGCCATTATTTATAATATAAAATAACATTTGCACATTATTGGACCTTAAAAAGGGCAATTCAGGTGTATCCTGATTTTAGGCAGTGTTGTTAACCTTTAAAATATACTCTGATTTAAAATAACTCGAAAAGAAATTTATAAAATAAAAATAAAAATAAAAATTTATTGATATTCATTTTGAAACAATTGGATTAATCTTAATCTTAAATGTTTAAAAAAATACACATAATTTTTAGTTTAGAATTATTTATTTTTTTTGCCGTAACATTAAAAATGGCTTTGTTTTATTTTGACACCTTAGTAGGTGTTATACCTATATCTTATACAGGAAGTGTGTATTTTAAGAATTAAAAGTTGCATAATTTTTTAAATCTATAGCTTATAAATTATAGTATTTTATATTCCATAAAATGAAAAAATATTTTGTTTTAATAACTTTGCTCCGAGGTTACCACATATTCTATAAAATCACAGATTTGTGATGAATTTTGTCACTAAGGTACTTATAAAAAGGTACTCTAATGATGAAAGTAAAGTAGCCATGGTGGCCATATTAATACAAGTAATAAGTATATATGTTACGTAACCTGAGAGTAGAGTTGTTAAAAACAAAATATTTTTTCATTTTATGGAATATGAAATACCATATCTTATAGGCTACAGATTAGAAAAATTATGCTATTTTTAACCCTTAAAATACACTTCCTGTATGAGACATGGGTATAATACACTGGATCAAAATAACCCAAAGCCACTTTCAATAGTTATTGCGACGAACAAATAATATAATTTGAACTAGTTGTTTTATATTATAAATAATGGCTTCTTTTTTTGTTTTGACCGCCATTTTGGTTTCGCCATTTTACATTTCCAAATTTGCCAAATGGCATTTAAAAGTAGAAGGATCAACGAAAATGTTCAGCACTTGACCATTTATTTATCTCAAGAAATAAAATGTGCAGGGGGGAAGAGAGGCGATTTTACAAAAAACGTTCCATATATGTTTTTTATTTTTTATTGTTAGACCACCAATTGAATAGTTTAAATACATTTTGTAGAGGGCAATTGTTTACATGTTTCTGACAACGTAAGGTATACGTAACATCCATTTTGTTTAGAGATTCAATATTTTCATAATGCGTCTCGATGTTTTCGACATAGACTTCTTGTATCGCTTCATCCAGGAGCAAATCCCATAGCCATTCTCGTTTCTTACGTCTCTTAACGTATACAGTAATTTCATCTTTGGCCGCCGTTGCATCTATCACCGCCGTTGTAATCAAACTCCTAGCCATGCTGTATGGAATCATCCCATCCTCCCATTGTATACCGTGATGATTATTAATCAATCACATGCCTGATGTTTCTCTACCTTAGTGAGATTGTTCTAGGATTCACAGCAGCCAGAAATATAGTGAGAGAGTTCGATGCCATTTTTGAAAGAGGCAAATTCTTCCACGACAAAGCTTCTCCCAACGAGAAAACCTTGCAGGTCTACAAACATAATACAGAGATAACTGTTATCGTTGAGAAGACTGTGGTCCACATTGATGCGTTATAGATTTTTATATCGTCTCAAATGTATTTTTAGGGGAAAAGAGCGGCGTCATCGTCGTCTTAGGTAATTTTGCGTACAACGTTGGTCAACGGATTGTATTGAACTACATGATCGTGTATAATGAAGACAGTACGCGGTGATACTCGCGGGCACGTTCTCCTTACACTTAAATTCTATGCGTACATCTACAGTTGCAGTTTTGATCGATTCATTTTGTCGAGAGCAATCGATAATCACAAACGGACCTTTTTGTTGAAAAGTCGTGACAAATTGATTCGGCTCAAGATTATCGTACCCATAATAAAGTTTTTACAGAAACGCGTGTACATATCATACAGAATTGACCATCTGTTTTTTTCAAAATCCAGATTCATATCGTCATACGGATAACATTCCGAGTTTAGATATAGTTTCACATTTGTCAGTTTACAATGATTAAATCGGCTCGTATCCTCAAGCATGACGTTTTTCCTACCAGTCTGCAAAGCGAAGACGTAACGCGGTTTTTCAAGCTGAATAGTGGTCTTGATAGCCCACGAATGTTTGGTTGTGCGTTACAATAATGGAAACTCGTACAAATCCCACGAGCGAAACAGCCATGTTAATGTATCGCCCGCTTTCCAGAGCACGCAGCATCGACAGTTTATTTCTCTCATTCAAAAGCACATGTGGCATTCGCCATTGTACTTTGAATAATTCAATTTCCGGTTTCCGCGCTGGATCACCGTCTAGACAATTATTGTCGTTGCGCAAGCGTATCAAGATTAACTCGTGACGAGCGTTAATCACCACGCGTATGTAATCTTCGCAAAATTCCGATAGCATGTTAAGCGGTACACAAAAATTAAAGTATCCATTTGGAGGATGCCACGGATTTCAAATAGCGTTATTCGCGATTCTGGTTCTGTTGGATGAAATGATTATATAATTCTTGAGCGTGCTGGTTATTCTAACGTTTCTGTTGCGATCAATCTCCACGCCATCAAGTTCATATCGAATCTCAGCAAACATAAACGCAATGCAATTATTCCCCAATGTCACATCAGATCCCGCAACTGGTTTTTTTTATTGTAAGTTTCTTCTTGATGTATAGAAAACTTTCAGACGGTAGCGTGTAAATCTTGATGTTGTATATGTATTCTTATCTCATCACTATAATCAAACGTTGTATTGGCGAACGGATTGTACGTGTGAGTCTCGATCTTGATGATGCGATCATCGAAGATCGGCTCATTCTCAATGTTCAAGATGTCCGTCATTGTCGTACTGCAAATCCCAAAGATTGTAGAAATGCAACGTTCGACGCGGTAAGCTTTTTTTTCGGTGCAAATTTCTTTTTTTGGTGATTAAAATTTACTACTAAATGTCGGTTTCGTAAATGTTGCGTGCGACGTTGCTTTCTTTCTGGAACCGCTAGGTCCGAGGGGGCTACGCCCAATTAAACGGTAACTTTGATTAATAGTAACGAGTAACGCTTTTTCAACTCAAATCGGCAGCTTATGAAAACGGTGTCCCCCAAATGAAACTTGAGAAGTTCCCCCAGCGATATCGGTAGCTCGCGAAACGGTATCTTCAATATATCGCTCGAGAATGCCCTTTCAACGATATCGGTAACTTGCGTAAACGGTATCTTCACAGTACTCTATATTTTGGGCGCCAGGCCCGAATTCTCGCGCCACACAATAATTAGCGATAATGCGGTAACCAAAGAGAAAGCGTTACTAATGCCGGTAACTCTTTTACTCAAAGCGGTAGAGGGGCGTAATTCTTAAATAGATGAGACGTGTGGAGATGTCGGATCGAGGCAGGTCGCAGAATAGATTCGGTACTCAATTTTTAAATAAATAAAGAATCAAACTATATTTCTTAAGTGATTAAAGAATACGGTAACAACAAAAATAATGGACTTTACTCGAATTATCAAAACACAATAAATCCACAGATATATTTGATTGAGACGAAAACACGAATTCAAGACAAAGAAAATGCGGAAACTTAGAAAATCTACTATACGAGGCGAGAGACCAGCGAGACTCTCTGCTCAAACAACAAAGATAATTTATTCGGAAATAGTATTCGCGGTAACAATCGACTCTACTATAACTAAATATGACTGTCGGTGCCGGCTTTGTCTGAGAGGGACGTATTTATTTAACCAGTATTCGGGGCTGGTCAATTCAATCTCTCGTGCGGCCACGAGACTCTACTTTTATTTTGAGTTTCTCCCAAAAGCACAAGTAAACACAATACGGTAACGGATTCCGGATTACCGGTAGCACAACAAGAAACGGTATCCTTTATCAGGACCCGCACGAGAGTCGACCGCCTTAACCGAATCTTACGTAAATCTGGGTGGCTGCCGAGTGATGGCCTTACAATGCGGTAACTTGGTCCACCAGAGTCGGTAGCAGTGGCTGGTTCTCCAAAATGCGGTAACCCAGGCTCGTCCTCGTCGATACGTATTATCGCACGGCTTTCCGAACAATGAGGAGCCCCGATCCCGCGCCGGCCGATTCGAGCCGCCGCGCAGGCGCGTGCGCGCTTCGATTTTCGATGGTGGATCCGCGTGCGTCGCAGGATCCTCGGTCTATCGCTGCGCCGCTTCACCCCTCGAAATTTCCCGTGATCAGCACGTGTTGACTTCCACAGGTGGGATCTCTCTTGCCCTGCCGTTTCGGCTGGTCCGGCTGGCCAGGCCGCGATCAAACCGATTTTGGTGGAGGGCGGGTGGCATTGATATGGCCGCTTCCCCGGTCTGCAGCCCGGTGGCGTGCCCTCGGTGTGATCCTTGCAGAGAATCGTCGTGCCGCAACGTGGTATCTCTGTGTGGTCGGTACCCTCGTAGCTCAGGGGCGGCAACGCGTAGCGGGGCCCGATGCACGGCTCGGCGGGGAAACTCCTTGCGAGGCACCTCGTCCACTGTCGATAGCTCGCGACAAAATTCCCCCGACGGCTGCTCCTCCTCCGTTTTTTATACAATTTGAAATGAGTTCACACTCGGCGCCCTAACTCTAAATAACTAATAGCTAAAATTGAAAAACGGTAACACGGAAGCTAGAAAAGAAAAGGATAATAAAACAACAAAGTCGTATCCCCCTCGACTCGGCGAGGAGGAGCCCCAGACCGACCCCCTCAGTCGGGCTTACGTCCTTGTGACGAGCGCGGCCGGACGCGCCACGTCACATGCGTTATCTTTTACGTGCCTGTTCAACACGAGCATCTCACGCTGCATCTACACAAGCGTTATCGTCATAGTTGTCGTACGTGCAATCTGACGGTGATTTCTTCTCGAAAATTAAGCAATCGTGCTGATTGACGACGCGTATCGTCAAATTCGAAATGCTCCGTGCGGTGATTGGCAGATAAATGATCTGCTTCGATGTTTTTGAAATCTTATATCCTGGTACCACGTTCGGAGAAAATTCGTGTATCGTATGCACGCGCTTGTCGTTACTGTATGCGCTTGAGGTCACGTTACATTCTTTGCGGATAATGTTTACGTTGATAATGTTAATTGATAAGTCAGTTTTGTACCATTTCCACGGCTTTAATATACGATCTGAAGAAAATCCTAGCAACAATCTAATATTGTTGGGTTTGGTAAAATTTATTTTATAGGCGCATTTTATCTCGCTTCTCATCGTATTGTTATTCGCGCAGTACTATCGGGAAATCATTGTCACCGTTGTCTTTATCGACATCATTGTCTTCAATTGAGATGTCACCGCGCGATATAAGTGTGGCGCTACCATCGTCATGTTTTTCATCATCATCGTTAGCTACATATTCGAAACGTTTTAGAATTGTGTGTTTCAAAAACTCGTTTATGGCTTGTAGTTCGTACAATCTCTCGGGAATCGTAATTTCCACGTCTTCTTCATCAAAGTAAAACTTATTATTTGAAGCATTTACGTTCAAAATCGTGTTTTAAGTCTCAAAGTTTATTAGACCGAGCTCGTAATTGTCATCGCTCAAATCTATAATTGGAAAGTACGTTGTAGTGAGGATGCTGCTCTTCCTGGTTAGTCCTGGTTAGTCAAGCTCTTGTCGAGCTTTAACCCTCTGACTGCACGCTATCAAAAAGTTACGTTCACTGCACACATGGGTGTACGACACCCGGGAAACTTTGACGATTTGTATTTTGGACAAGAATCGACGAATTTCAATCCATTTTTTTTAATTCTAAGGAAAATTTCTCAAAATTGTGATAAAATAGGTTAGAAAGTCGTATGTAATATAAACTGGAAAAAGATATATTTAATAGACAGACAATAAATAAAAAAATTTTGCATAAAAAATTGTTTTTTTTTTCAAACGGTTGCATTTTGTAGAAAAAAAAAACTTCAAAATATAGTAATTGGAAAGCTGAAGAGTTATATTTTAAGAATCTATTATCAATTTTTTAATTTGTACCAAAAAGTATATTTTTTTTAAGATATGAATATTTACTATTTTTCGATTTGACGGTTAATACCGTAAAATCGAAATCATCGAAATATTTGTGAACAAAATGACAACAATTATTGTTTTCATTATTATTTATTGTTTATTTAACTCAAATATAAAGAAATGAAAGTTCAACTATCCACTCTTTCGTGTATTCACTTCTCTAGAAACACACAAAAAGTAAGGGAATATTTTTGTTAAATCAAAAAGATTTACTTGAACGAAGATTTATTTCAAAATTTTATATAGTTTAACCAAGAAAATAATATTCTTGTTACTTAAGAATAATTTTCTTTAATGCAAAAGAAAAAATATCGGATAAAGATACTACATGTTTAAATCGAAGATTATAATTTTTTTAGACTGAAATTATCAAAACAATTATGTCATATTTTTAAAATAATACTTATAGTATTGAAATAAGATTATAATATTTTGAAATTCAAGATTTTCAAATTCTTCTAAGATTATATATTGTTGCTTACATATGAAACAAGGATCGCGTTAATTTGAATACATAAGTTTCAATTTGAGAGTAATTTTTTTTCGTGTACAAAAATTAATTTGTCATACACGAAAATATACTTCACTAATGTTCTTTTATTTGGTTTATTTAAAAAAAAGTAATTTATAGTTGAATGCAATTACTTTTACTTACATTTCAAATTTCCGCTCTGCACAATTTTGTAACGTTCGCTGCACACTGGGTGTATCACACCCAGAATCGAACTTTCATTTACGCTGCTGTAAGCACTAAGCGAGTAATGACCGCATCAAGCACGCATAAGATAAAAGAGACACCTAACTCTTTTCTCCCCCATGTTCCATCTCCCCACTACTGCTCGTTATAAAATGGCGCACGTTTGAAAATCGGCTTAGGTGTGGCTAACCCAGTGTGCAGTTAAAAGGTTAAATTCATACGCATCAACCGTTTGGAGAAACTGCAAGCAGTTGTCCACAAATGCTTTGATTATAGATTTGATAGAACGTTCGATTGTACTCTATCTTTCTTACACCGTCTCTGAAATATTGTACAAGTTCTTTAGGTGGCCGAAGATTACCAAAACTACCGAAATATATCACGTGATTGTCTCTCTTTGCGTACGCTATCCAATGAGTAACGGGATCCGTCACATCATTCAAGTTTACGATACCGCTTTTGTTTCGTCATGGACCGCTTATCGGTAATGCGTTACGCATGAAAATATCTCTAAAGTATGGAATACGAATACAAATAGTCAGTTGCTGCAGTTGCACATTTGTCATTGCACCCGCAGGCATTTTTAACGTTTTTTCGACGTTTTTTGTCCTTTCGCAGTTACACCTTTTCCGTATTTGTATGGAGCGAGATAGAGTCTCTTTCCTCCTGTGTACGGACCAAAATACACCTCGCGACCTTCCATCGTGTGATAATGATGTTGTAACTCCTCAAGCTGACTTCGCGCGACTTTACTATCATTTACTGCTTTCGCCACACGCTAGCCGCTCCACCGATCATGGATCCAAGTGCACCCAATATCGGTAGAATGATAACGTGCCGCCTCGTTTCACTGTTGGAAGTACTCGTTTCTTTTTTGTTGTCTTTTTCTTTATCGACGTCCTTTTCATGCCCATGCCGATCTTTGTTTTAGCTTTCATAGTTACCCAAACGGCTGCAGCAGCAGCTTCCTTTTTTAGAGCCGAATCTTTTGCGATTACGCGTCCTAACGCTTTCGTGGCGAGTACCTTATCCGCCGCGTGTCGTTTAGCGAGATTGTTGTTTTGAGAATAAGCAATGTTGTGTTCGCGGCACGCTGCGTCCAATGGATTTAGACCCTGATCGCCTGTGGCTAATCGCTTTTTCAAGTGTGTTCCCGAGCCGCAAAACTGATATCCAGGGATATGTAGCTCGAAAGGAAGCGCGTTTATCAAGCGATTTAACAAACCACATCCCGATGACATTCGCTACAATTCTTTATCAACGGTGCGGGACCATCGAATAGCGCTTAAATCAGGAATATCAAAGAGATGTGATAACAGCACAAATTTCTACTGAACGATTCGCAGTTTTGCACGCATATAAATAGGCGTTCGATCCTACCTTTTTATTTAGTAGAAAATAAAGTTCGTGCGACAACCGTTGGCGATAGGCGTTACAAATTACGACGACAAGTTGTCACTGATGGGTTGCAGTGGTAAGAAGCGTAAGCATGGTGAAATACTGCGGAGAAATACTATACGTGCGATTATTTGCGAACCCTCGAATTGTGGTAAAACCAATGTTACCATGAGTTTGTTGGAAAGTCCGCACGGCGTACGTTTCGAGAACGTGTACGTGTACTCGAAGTCGTTGCAACAGTCAAAATATCGATATTTGGAGAATTTGTTAACATCGATCGATGATGAAATCGGTTACTTTACATTCTCTAATAACAGTGACGTCATTCCTCCGAGCGAGGTGCATCCAAACTCAATCTTTATTTTTGATGACGTGGCGTGCGACAAGCAAAATACGATAAGAGAATATTTTTCAATGGGTAGACACTCAAACGTTGATAGTTTTTATCTGTGTCAGACGTATGCTAGAATACCTAAACATCTTATACGTGACAACGCAAACTTATTGATCCTGTTCAAGCAGGATAATACCAACCTAAAGCATGTGTACAACGATCACATGAATACCGATATGACGTACGATTATTTTTGTGCATTGTGCCGCGATTGTTAGCAGCGTGATTATGGATTTCTAGTGATAGACAAGGACAGTGAGCTTGCTAACGGACGATATAGAAGAGGATTTAACGAGTTCGCGATACCGCGGAACGGTTAGTCGTTATCGATACATCAACGTTAAACAAACGTCAACATGGCTGAAAACAAAGATATACACGAGCAAAAAATCGCAAAGGAGATTGAGAAAACGAGTGAATCAATTAGAAAAAAACATCGCGCCTTGAAGACCGGTAGGATCGAGGAGGATATCGCGACATTTTGAGCCTCTCATTAAACTGCTGCAAAAGATCGTTGACAATTCTAGTACGAAATAAAAGAGGAGTCTCGTGACGATGACGTTAAAATGTCGTTTGTCCAGAAGGATATGATACAGAGTAAGATAAAGAGGAAACGAAAAAAACACTTCGATGGATCACGTCTTAAACGAATCGTACAAACTTATGCGGCATACATTAAACGATGCGGTAGATTTACCATCGATACAGCAAGAGCAGCAGCAGCATACGTCAAACGATGCAATGGATTCACCAGTGATGGATTCGTTAGCGATAGTATCCACGCCGAGTACGGTACTTGTACAACCAAATATCCAAGTCGCTCGAGAACGAAGATGTTTTCGAAACCGCAGACGATTTGTTTGCAGCAATTGTTCGAAATCGTTTGCAAATACTAAAGGGTCAAAAAGCGTTGTCGCAGCATTTTGGTCCGCTAGGTCTTGACCTACTCTTGAGTACATCGTAGATTTCCTCAGCGGTAATGGTGAAAAAGAGAAAATTATAGATATCGTTTATGGTGTTTGTCTGGGCAAGGATAGAATGTGGAATGATGCTTGGTAGTAAAATGTTTGACGTGGACAGCAAAGATAACATAATTGTCGACGGTATGCGATATGTTGGCACACCCGGTCTTTACGAGTTGATCTTTAAGAGATATCTTGATGACTCCCTCTACATAGAAAACAATAAACAAAAGTATAAAAACATATTGTTGGTTACAAACGCGCATAAACAAAATAACGTTTCACACGGTCGATTATTGAGTAACAAGGAATATAAGTATAAATATATAATTGCACCGTTATTAAATGATAAATTTACGATTGGAAAAAGATTACCTAACGCTGTGACATTAAATGATAACGCGATCGATTACGTGCATTGGGATGATCCCAACGAGCTAGTGGATCGCTTACGTTTGCTTGAAGCTTCGCGTCAAGCTGGTCACAATGCACATCACAACGAGATGCTGTCAATAATTGAGGAACTTTGCGAGGCTGGTCTTATTATAAATTAATGTGAAATGAACATGAAACAAACATGAAACAAACGTGAAACAAACATGAAAAAACGTGAAACAAACATGAAAGAACGTAAAACGAACGTGAAAGAACGTGAAACGAACGTGAAAGAATGTGAAAGAACGTCAAAGAACGTGAAACGAACGTGAAAGAACGTAAAACTAACGTGAAAGAACGTGAAACGAACGTGAAAGAACGTGAAACAAATGTGAAAGAACGTGAAACGAACGTGAAAGAACATGAAACGAATGTAAAAGAACGTAAAAAAAAACGCGAAACAAACGTAAAGAAAATATGAATAAATGAATAAAATAAATCGTAGTGTAATTTCATCGCACGCGTTATTACTTGATCGATAGTTTGTGAAACATGAAATCATCGAAATTTAATAGACGCGTTAGTTCTGGGAGGCTGCGACTCGTCGAGGAACTGCACGCTCCAGCAAGAAGAAATTTTCCACGAAGACGTGTTATAGTTCGAGGATACGACGACTTGTGGCAGGCTGATATCGTCGAGATGCATCCGTATTCGCGTTTCAACAAAGGCTATCACTATATACTCACTGTCATCAATGTGCTGAGCAAGTATGCGTGGACTGTACCACTCAAGAGCAAGGGCGGAAGCGAGACGGCTAACGTTATTGCAAAAATAATTCGAGAGGGCAGTAGACATCCGAAAAACTTGCAAATCGATATGGAGAAAGAGTTTTACAACGCTGACGTGCAGAAACTCTTGAAAAAACATGATATCAATCATTATTCTACGTACTCTATAATGAAGGCGCCGGTCGTTGAGCGGTTTAATCGCACGCTGAAAAACGACATGTAGAAGCAATTTACATTCAACGGCAATTACAAATGGATCGACTTGTTACCACGTCTCGTGTCAAATTATAATACTCGAAAGCATCAAACAGTTGGCATGCGACCCGTTGACATAACGTCTGCGGTAGCTGAAAAACTCTTGACTACAGTATACAACGCTATAAAGATTGCCGGTCCGGCGAAATTTAAAGTCGGTGACTCTGTACGCATAAGCAAGTACAAAACTGTCTTTGAGAAGGAGTATACACCAAATTGGACGACTGAGGTGTTTAAGACCGTTAAAGTCCAGCATATCAATCCCGTAACCTATCTACTCGAGGATTATCGCGAAAAATCTATAGCTGGAGCGTTCTATGAGCACGAATTGCATCGCGCAACTCATCCGGATGTATTTCTTGTGGAGAAAGTATTACGCAGGAAGAGTGACGAGGTCCACGTAAAGTGGTTGGGATTCGATGGATTACACAATTCATGGATACACAAAGACAATATCGTTTGATTCATATAGAAAAAAGTTTATTTATTGAAACCTATGAAAGTATAATGTATAAAACATGCAAATAAATTTTTATGATACATAATAAAGAGTATCTTTATTATCCTTCCATTATCCTTAATACATAATATATATAAAAATTTTATTTCGTACAAGTTTTAGATATATAAAAATAACATACGCGTGAAATATGAAATACAAAAGACGCAGAAATATGAAATACATAAAATATGTGTAAAATGTATTATACGGTACAAAAAATGTAAAACTATAAAATATATGTAAAATGTAAAATACACAATGTAAAATACATACAAATACGAAATATGTGTTTAATATTAAATATATTACAAAGGTATCCCCCAATGTCCCCACGTCAACGTCTCAACCGAATCCGGTACGATACATCGTTTGTTGTCGTACGGACTTAGGGCAATTTTCCTTTCGGAAACTGTGTATACTTCCTGCAAGTTAGATCTCATACACGACTGGCGACGTGTTAGTTCAATCTCTTCGCGGAGACAGCGCGTGTAATCCTCGAACGTTATAGTTCGCGCGACGACGCTACTCTTTAGCTTTTTTGGTATCCTTCTTCCGCCCATTGTATACATTTTCACTCTGAGTCCAACAAACTTGGTCATTATCGCACCGTTGTTCTCATTCTTCATTAGATCCGGCACTTTTTTATTTTCGAGAGGCATACTGTACGCATTGCCGATCGAATAATCGCTTCCGTCGAATCTTACAATATCGCGTTTCATATTTTCATAAATATTCTTACACCCGATGTGATATATGAGATTGTCGGTATCGGTATACATTACTTCGCATTTGTCGCGGTACAGCGGTAGCATGTACTCGTGGTGAAATTCATACAAACAGATTTTTGAAATGTCGAGTATACACATTCCTACATAGATCAGCTTGTTGAATTTCACCTCGAGATTACGCAATTCAACGACAATTAAGTTCTCTGAAAATACGCTTCTACTGTGAAAATTAGGTCTTGCGATCATTTTGCCTCCGCGCCATATTGTCCCTCCTATTTTGTTAAAAGTTTTACGTCAACGTGATTGCGCACATTTTCCATCGTTTTAACAAATACTGCGTTGTTCATGAGTTTGTATAAATTTTTTTCAAAGTCGTTTTTCGCGAGGGTTCGAAATCGTGTATTTAATTCTATGTACTTGCGGAGCCATGCAGATTGAACAAATTGCAATATACGGTGTATTTGATTTACGCGAAGACCGTGGCGCAGGCATTGCTGCAGGTTATGGTAATGGATAATGTAACACTTCTTATCGTAAACAGTTGCAAGCAGTTTTTCTTCCCGCGTACCGGGCGGTTTGTCACGCGTTGGGCAGAAGGGTAAATCGGCATGTGCATCGTGAAGATGTTGTAAATACTCGAGATCGACCTCGAGAATGTAACCCGTAGGCGAATCCACAGCGATTGCATTTACATTAAAATTTGAGACATCCTCGACCCATTGAAATTTAGCGTAAGGCAAAGGTTGACACATTGTCCATACATACAAATTATTGACGTCAAAGTACATCAAGTACGACGATGGTTTTGATAAGTTGTACGACTGCATATACTTATTATTGGCTCGCGCATATCTACCTGTACATTGACACCACCGCGTATAACGCGTTCTATAAACAATACCATATTGATACCCATGAGTAGCTCAAACTTGACACGTGTATATTTCAGCATAGCGTCCCACGTGAAACCTGGTAATGTTTAATAATGTGCGAGATCGAGACCGTAACTTTTGATACACGTGTCGCAAAAATTTTCAAAAATATCTGCTAATAATAAAATATCTGTTTTTAAATATAAATCATTGTATTTACCCAAGGTATTGATAGAAAATCACTTCCAAACAGTTTCGGCATGCGCATAATCGCTCTTGGATACCGTATCATCGGTCAAGGAACTAAAAAATAATTCGCGCGACGGTAAACACGTGTCCTGCAACTTGTCCACACAATTCACGTACTCATACGGGAACACACCTTTTCGAGTTAATAAACTAATTTCTTCATCAGATAGGTTTACAAATTTAGACCGTACAATTTTTAATTTGTCATTATTAAGATACATATGACGCCAATTTGTCGAGACTGGTGTTAAGGAATCTGTATGAATCTATGAATCGTAACTGCATATATTTTTGCGAGTATTCTTCGGTGGTATCTTCAACAATTTTGGTAAAAGAAATGTACTTTTCTTTTGTTATTGGTAGCAAACTGGCGCTACCTTTGAACGCGGTTGCTATTTCTTTTATTATAAAATGCGAATCGTAGCCTGATAAATTATGAAAAACTATTGGAATGTAATATGAATTTTTGTAATTTAGATTACAATTTGAATGCGCGGGACCACGATATCTACCGGTTATATGGCAATGATTGCGCACTGGCGTATCGTCTGATGCGAACGGTTTATCATAGATATGGCAATGTGTTGCGCTACGGTACGCCTTCCACTGTTTCTTTGACAACGCGTTCATGGAAACATTAGCGGATAAACAAGTTTTAACGTTATGCGTCAATTTTTTCAATTATTTCGTAAACCATGATATGCAATTGGGATCGCGACAAAACTGATACATGGATAACATGTCGTTATATGAGCATCGCACATAGTATCCGATGCTGAATATCTGATGATGTTGATATTTGTACGATCTTTGCTCTGTGTCAGGTTGCGTCTTCTGCAGTACACACTCCAAATCAGCGTATACGACAAAGGGAAGTCGCTCCTTATTGTTTGGGTTACGGAACTTCAACCACTTGTCCTTTTCACTCGGTAATAGAATGGCGCAGTCATTCATCCGATTACAGTCTACAGCGTATGATTGTAATTTTTCCTCGGAATAGAAGTAATGTAGGCACCTGTGAATAACAAAGAAAAAAAATTTAATTTACTATTATCTGATAAAAATTTATGAATATGTTTATAAAAGAATTATTACTTACCGATCGCAAATGTATTTTTTCCCATTGCGTTTGCTCAATTGTGAGCTTATGAGCCGAGAGAGATTTTATATCAGCACACAAAGTGTCCCACGTTGCCTTCGTTATCTTGTATAATAAATTTACATGTTTCTCCTTCTTTTCACTTGAGAGTCACAGGGGGACAAATCTATTTTCTTCGATGCCATATACGTTGATGGAAATATTGTTATTAAGTTGCTCGAATTTTCTAATGTATTTCAGAGCGATTGGAAAATCTATATCTCCGAAATTCCAAACAGTACCGTAATGAGCCCAGATAGTAAAATAACGCAAACTTTGCGCGAAGTTTGCTGCAAACTCGAGAAAACCTTTGCAGCAAAATTACGACAAGGTATGTCCGCATTAAGCTTAGCTTTTGCTGGCAAGGCTTGTTGTAAATAGTATGACGCATATTTTATGCAAATAACAGGGTAAAATTTGCTAATAAAGCAAAAAGTAAACAACAAATTTGCAGCAAGAACAAGGCAAACATTGCTGTACACAATATGATAGCAAATTTGTGGCAAAAACAGGACAAATCTTATCGAAATTAAGATCAACAAAAATGGAATATTGGACTGATTAGTCCAATATCATATGTGAATGGTGCAATTATACTTGGTTTTCTGTTCTCGACGAGCCCCTTTTATTAATCCAGTAGGTAAATCTTTTTCACGGAAAATGCGCCATCTCGAGATAGATAGTAAAGTCACCCAGAAATAAAGTTTAAAACCCGATAATGCAACCCTGTTATTTGTATGAAATGTGCGTCATACTATTTGCGACAAGCCTTGCGAGCAAAAACTAAGCTGTTTACGGACATACCTTGTCGCAATTTTGTTGCAAAAGTGTGCTCGGCAAGTTTTATTTTGTTCTTGCTACTAATTTTATAACAAGTAATTGTCTGTTGCTTTGTCTTCTAAAAGTTTTGAGCAAATTTACGGAAAAAGTTTTCATCACATGTGGCTGCAAATAACAGAGAAAGACTTTGTACAAGTCTTTCTCTGTTATTTGCAGCCACGTGTGATGAAAACTTTTTCCGTAAATTTGCTCGAAACTTTTAGAAGACAAAGCAACAAACAATTACTTGTCATAAAATTGTTGTTAAAATTGAAACAATAATTGAAACAATCCTTGCTGTAAAGCTTTCACAATATGTGATTTTAACAGGCCTGGCTAGCTGGGAGGGTACGACGACACTCTATCATTGTGTGTTTCTGCAGGATGTAGAACGGCGACCATCGACCATGCGAAGCATGCATTGTCTTCAGATTGCACGTTGATTACCGCTTTTTTCAATATAATAGACCGTGGTAATGTAAAATGACATCCCGCACGCATAGAATTGTACTTATATTAATAGTTAAATTTGTATTAATAGTTAAATTTAGTATACGCGGCAACGTCCACCCACTATCGCGTTCTTGGAATTCTTCGAGCAACGCTAATGTAGGCTCGATAACGTACAGCTCATACCATTCGTTCAAATCTGATAACTGGAAAAGTGCATTATTTTTTTTATTCACACTCTTGTTGGCACGTTTATCTCCTGCTATAAATTTGCCATTGAACGCGGTGTTCACTTTTACACTACTGTGTATGTTTATTGCCTCCTGCATTCGCTCGAGCACAATGTTTTTGACATCTTCTAAAAAATGACGAGGTTCGATGTGACGCACGTTAATTACTGCACCGGTTAATACGGCTCTCGAATGCAGTATTTATTCACGCCACTCAAGTCTTGCGTTTACTATCGTCACTAGTGCTCGCGTAATTGCCGCCGACGTACATAAAACGTCTTTGCAGGAGCGTTTCTTCACCCAAGAGTTGAGCGATTCTCGCCACCAAAAATTGTCTCTGTCCAATGGCAAGTCGAGGACGCTTGATACAATTACGTTCCTCGAGTTGTTCGATGCATTCCTCACATTATTGTAACCATGTAAAAAATTCACGTAATGTAGCGACTCCGTTTGCTTGTTGTAAAAGTTTGCGTTCCACTCGTTCGAAATTTGCCATTTTGCGGAAAAACTGAAATGTTCACTAAATCGCACTTGGAAAAAAAATTTAGAATACACAAGCTTTTGGGCAAAGTGGCTCGAAAACTGACTTGAAAACGTCTAAGGGGTGCTCTAAGAGTTTCTATATGTACTTATGCTATATGTAAAGTCACGTGATCTTTGAAAAGAATTTTAGAAAAAGAGAAAAAGTCCTACTGAGATTTAACATGTTGCAAGACGTTCAATTGAAAGACAATTTTCAGGTATAATATTAAACATAGACTACAGTATTGTAGGAGCGAATATGTACATGCGTGATCTTCACAGCTGTTCCGAAGTCTTGTACACGCTCTGACTGTATGTTTTCACGTGAACAATTCGTGTCTGCTTTACATTGTACTTTCGCGCCGGAACGTTCGGTGATTCGGGGGTCCAGGCAGTTCGCGACGAGACACCGGAGCAATAACGACAGCGCGAGTCGCGAGCCAAAAGTTTTTATCTTGCGTTAAACTTGTAAAATAATTTAAAGAACATAAATATATATCCTTTCGCTTATTAAGATATTCTGATATTTTGTCTTTCTTTCTCACATCATATTATCATTACTACAGTATCCGAATGTTACATTTTTTAAAAATATTTTTAAAATTTATAAAATCTAGCAGCCTGATATCAACGCTCGCTGGCAGCCGAGATAATGGCGCTGCTTATATGATTAGTGTTGTGGGAGAGAGAGAAAAAGAGAGAGGGCAAACTATAACTGGGGTAGAATATACGTAATATAATTTTTATTATTTAATTATTTATAATTTAAATTAGAGTACATATAAATATATAATTTAACTCAAATTATAAATAATCAAATAAAAATTACATTATATATATAATAATAACAAAGTCAAATTACCTATGTATCTGAGCGGCGGCGGCGACTCCTGAGTACAAAGAACTTTCGAAAACATGTTGAGACAAGTTTCTCATTTCTTATAAAAAACAATAAACAAAAGAAATTTTGAAATTTATGACAGGGTCAATTGTTATAAAGAACAATAAACAACAGAATTTTGAAATTTATGTGACAGGTAATTACCCCCTCCTCCTTCCCCCATTCTATTGTTTGGGTTAGAACTCCCATAGTATAACTACTTCCAATCAAAAACGTACTAATACTATTAGAGACAGCGCCAAAGATAGAACCCTCCCTCGCGCGTATTGTGTTTCAATGACTAATTCATAGTTTAATTTTCAGTCTACGTGCAATCGGACACATTGGTGGGCGATCATTTCCATCCACGAGGAAGAGTGATTACGAAGATAATTAGACCTAATATCCCAGTACGGAATGGAGTCGTTCATTTAATTCAACGACCTCTAATGATAATTGATATCACCGTTAAGGATTTTCTGGAGGTTAGTACCCGATCCGAGCTCACGAGAATCATATCAAATTATTGGCATTAATACATTCGGCTGCCACGGTCAGCTGTACGGATTTTTAAAATTACGCTTTGACAGTCGATTTTATTAACGCCAAAATCACTAATTTTTGGTCACAGACGTTATATTAATTCTTTCAATTTATCTGTAGAGTCCTTTCGTAATAAAATAGAATTCTGCATTTTAATTAACGCGTTAATCGATAATATCGCTCAATTATTAAATATTAAGAGTAATGAAAATATTGTTGGTCGGCTTAATAGATAGCAAATACAATGAATATGAACGGTGCGTTATGTTGTCGCATCACGTTGCATGGCTTCATTATCGACATCATTAAAGCGATTACAATACATTGAAACACGACTGCATCTTGTTAGAATAAGTTGTTAAATAGGACTACAATAAATCATTCAATGATTTTCATGTATATAATACAATTTCAAGAAAGCATAAGGTAACGATAAGTCGTTGTTGTTCCTTTAGATAATAGTAGATTATCTGTTGCAGTTTGGTTTCAATTGGTCCACAAAAATGGATAATATAGCAAGAAATATGTTTTAGGTACACCCATGCATAACTTTTTGGCACTTGTTTATAGTATAGTGTAACGACCGTATTTCCCACTCTGACTAGCTCGCCGGGATCTAGGGTGTAGGAAAGGGTTCCTGAGACAATAGGTTAATTACGTTTATAAAATTACAGTATATTTTAACAGAAATTAAGTCGTATGTACAATATTTACAAGATATATACAAAGAAACGTGAGTTTTGCTCTGATTAGCTGTGTGTCGGTCGCGTGCGGCGTTTGTGATGGTCGCGGGGTCTGGTGACGCGACGGCGGCGAGTAATGCCCTGCGGCGAGGTACTCGCGTTTTGTAGCGCGGCGCGGTGTGCGGCGCGATGGGCGGTACTTGCTCGTGCTCGAGTTTGGTGGTGCGCGGTACGGGACGCGAGGCAGGTGTTGTTTTCTTTCCGTCCGATGATTTCTTGTGTCTTGAGGATTTCGGGAAAAGAAGGCGTCGGTACCGAGAATTCTCGGAGAGATAGAGAACGCTCTGTCTCGTAGTATTGGGCCGAATAATTAATAACAGGCACACAGGCCTGCCAGATTTCCAGATTTGGTACCAGCATATACTAGAAAAAGTTGAGAGCTGACACAGTCATGTTTTAAGTGCCCTTCAGCGCCCTCATGACATCAACGACGTGGACATGTACTACGTAACCAATTCACATTAGGATTAAGGAGTAACACATATGTGTAGAATGTTGGTTCCATTCCGTAAAGAGTAAAAAAATTAATTAATTTATTAATTAAAACAGATATAACATAATTTAATCTTCTATTTTCGCACAAATCGTAAATCTTTTTAAATTAACAGTTAATTTTTTTAGGCAGATGTACACATTGGCCAAGAGTGGATTTCTATCATTTACTTTCTTTCTTTTCTTTATTTCTTTATTTAATAAATGTTTGGAAATTGTGCATTTAATCGTTTACAAATCGTTATCATTGACATTCTGCAACGTGTTGTTAAATAATCGTCAATATATATATTATTTTATTTTAATACTGTATATATTCCTAATTCTAATAGAGAGCACAACAAGAATATAACTATTAGACTGAATACAATTTTACAACATTTTATTTACAAAATAATAACAATCAGTAAGAGTTAATTCAAAAAATTGTCACTTTTCTATTTGCATTAAATCACAGAATTATTTATGAATAATTTGTTTTAGATTATATATTAATGTAATTGTGATATTAATATACGCGCGCGCACACACACACGCACGCACGCACACACACACACACACACACACACACACACATACATTTAATGTATAAAAAAAAAATAAAAAATTTATTTGATTTCTATTTTAAAAATATGCCGGTCTTATAACGTAATTATGTTAACGAGCGAGACAATAATACAATCGAACAAAGTGATAATAAAAGCGTGCAAGGATCAATCCGATCATGGATCTTCGAGATTATGTTGCATGATAACTTTGTGTTATCGCAAAGACATTTCGTGCACAATAGCACGGAACGGGACCAACATTATACAGATACGCGTTACTCCTTGGCCCTAACGTGAACATTGGTTACGTAGTACATGTCCACGTCGTTAATATCATGAGGGCGCTAAAGGACATCTAAAACCTGGCTGTGTCAACTCTCAACCTCTTGTGGTATAAGTTACCCCCTCCACGGCCAAAACGTGGTACCAGATCTGGAAATCTGGCAGGCCTGCAGGCACATAAAAAAAAGTGGTCCGACGGACTAGACTAGTCAATCCTTATGTATTTCGATCCGCTGAATTCGAATCCAAGGTCAGAATTGCAAAGTTAGCTCGCATTTCCTAACTTCAAAAAAAATTTTTTTTAATGTTGGTCCGGCGGGCCAGACTAGTTAATTCTTATGTATTTCGACTCGCTGAATCCGAATCTAAGGTCAGAATTGCAAAGTTAGCTTGCATTTTCCAACCTAAAAAAAATTTTTTTATTGTTGATCCGGGGGACCAAACTAGTCTATCTTTATGTATTTTGACCCGCTGAATTCAAATTAAAGGTCAGAATTGCTGAATTAACTCATTTTTTTCTAACCTCAAAAAACACCTTGTAAAAGCAGTTTGGGTCACAAATGTATAATCCATAGTGTGCAGGCTTGCGTAACCACATTATCCGAGGAAAATTCAATACGTATGACAAGTCTGAGTTTGTGTGAGTAAATAGCGTGAAAAATTCACTCCCTTTTTCTATTATATACAACTCATTTATTCTCGAAGGTTTGGATTAATGAACAAACTGAAACCAGTATGTTACAAATCTGATGAATGGAGACTATTCATCGATTCCTCTAAAAGAAGCTTGAAAGCAGTGTTGCTACACAATACTAATGTATATGCTTCCATTCCTGTAACGCACTCGGTAGTGATAAAAGAAGAGTACACAAACCTGAAAATAGTTCTTGAAAAAATTAAATACACAGAACATAGGTGGCAAATTTGT
This sequence comes from Monomorium pharaonis, assembly GCF_013373865.1. Lineage (NCBI taxonomy): Eukaryota > Metazoa > Arthropoda > Insecta > Hymenoptera > Formicidae > Monomorium > Monomorium pharaonis. The sequence continues at coordinate 14,189,204 of NC_050470.1, forward strand.
GGGGATCTAAAAATTCTCACAATATTATTGGGTCAACAATCCAGTTACACAAAAAATCCATGCTTTCTATGTGTATGAATGGGATAGTAGAGATCAAACAAACCAATACATAAGAAAAGAATGGCCGACAAGAACGTCTCTGCAACCTGGGTCTAAAAATATCATAAATGAACCGTTAGTTGAGTCTTCAAAAGTTCTTCTTCCACTTCTTCATAACAAATTAGGACTTATGAAACAATGGGTGAAAGCTCTGAATAAAAATGGTGAATGCTATCAGTATTTACAAAAAAAATTTTCCAACGTCTCTGAATACCAAATTGCGGGAAGGAATTTTCGATGGACCTTAAATACGTAAAATGTTGAGAGACGACAATTTTGTCACCAAAATGAATAAGAAACGAGAGCGCAGCATGGCTGAGTTTCAAAGGTGTCACAAAAAATTTTCTAGGAAATCACAAAAGTGAAGATTACAGAGAAAGGGTGGCGAAAATGATAGAGAATTATAGAAAATTGGGTTGCTTAATGAAACTTAAGTTGCATTTCTTAGATTCTCATATCGACTACTTCCCAGAAAATCTAGGTGATTATAGTGAAGAACAGGAAGAAAGATTTCATCAGGAGATCAAGAAGATGTACCCAAATAGCACAAGGACATCCATTGTATGTCCAATGGATATCCGCTTCTGGACATTCGGACGTCCATTAAGAGTTTAAATAAGGTCCGTCGGACATTCGATGGACGTCCATAAGATATACGTTTGGCACAACTTTGTACGTTTATAGAAAGTCCTTTAATGGACGTCCATGGGATATACGTTTGTCACAATTTCGGACATTCATAGAAAGTCTGAAATAAACCAAATTTTGGACCTATTATGGTTTGATTATTTCTTTTGGGCCTTTTTTAATTAAAGAGCTTGCTGCAATAGTGGGTTAATCCAAATTTTGTAAAAATCATCGACATAAAACATGGACTGTGCATTTCCTGCAAAAAGCTCTTGAAAAGTGTCCGGCAGAAAGACAAAGAGGAGACATGGTCCGGGTCAATTTCTTTCTCTGTCTAGCACCCATTATGCTACTGCTTAGACAGAGCCCTAATTTACACCGAGCACTTGGGTACGCGTATCAAGTAGTGAATTTAAGCTGATCAGCCAATGATTAAACACATTCACTAGTTATTTACTATTTGATATGCGTACCAAGTGCTCAGTGTAAACTAGGTCAGAGACAGCGCTTGACTCAGACCAATTGCTGTATCCCTCTTTTGGTCGGAAAAAGAAACGAAAAAAAAAACAAAAAAGAAAAAAAACGAAAATAAAAAAAACAGAACAATAAAAAACGAAAAAAAGCAATAATATGTTATAACAAACATTTAAAAAAATACTAATAATTAATAATGTTAATAATAAATAAAAAAATAATACATATTATTTCATATTACATATTTCATATTATATCTAAAAGTAGAACAATTAAAATAAACCTTTTGAAATTTAAAAATAATATAATTTATTATTATTTATAAATTAATGTTAATTAAAAATATTGTAAATAATATATATATATATATATATATATATATATATATATTGTTACACGCACTCCCGATTGAAATAAATTGTAACACCACTGAAAACTCACACGGCTCTTTAATGTAACACAAATACAAGAACACAGTGATAGAATTGCAAGAAATACGTCCGAACAGTTTGACAGCTCGGAATCTAGTCGCAAAGGCACTTGTTTGTAAATAGCAGCCCGTCGTCAAGGAACGCCACGCGGCCTTCTCAGTAATCGTACAGCAGCGCGGGCGTAACACTACCCTCTCTCTTCAAGATTGTCGTCCCGACAATCCGAAAGGGTAGTACCAAGGCAGTCTTCCGTTTCCCCGATTAGGACACAAAAGTTCCAGGACGGCCTCCTGCTCTCCCTGAGCTTTGTCCCAGGTTACCGAGCGCCGCTCCTAAATAAGTCCTAATTGTCTTCAGGGAAATCCAGGACCTCCATCCTTTCCAAAAGTCCTTTTAGAACCACTATTCGGCATTCTCTGAGGAAGAGACGATCTCCCTCTCCCTGGGCCGACTCCTGAGTGAACTCCACTCCTCTAGGTTCTCGTCTACTGGATTTGATCCAAACGCTGCCCTCCACGCTTTAACCGACGTCGCCGTTCCTCTTCGGACAAGAGGGGGGTAGCCACCGTGGACCCGTCGTCCTGAAAGGACTCCTCTAGTCCCTGCCCCGGCATTTGCCCTTCGCCCCACGGGAAAACCACGGCTCAAAAACCGTGGGTGAGGCAGTCTTCATTTAATCACAAAGAAAAGAAACTGATCCCCCGTCGAAAGGATTTCGCTCACTTTCCAGGAAAGCTTGTAAAGCATCTCTCGTTTCGTAATTTTTTTTCTTTTCCTGAAAAGAAAATAAAACAACAAGCAACAAACTTCTCCAATTTCCAAAAAAAAACAATTCTTTTTTTGTCAACGTCTCGTTTCTTTTTTTTATTTTCTATTCCGGGCTCCGACTCACCTATCGCACCAATTTCCTCTCATAAAAAGGAGCTAACCTATCTGAATGAACTATCTTTCTTCTATGTTTCGGAGTTTTCTGAATACAATAAACTACTTCGCTCAATTTCCTAACAATAAAATAAGGTCCCTCCCAATCACTTTGTAATTTAGGAGCCTTCCCCTTAACTCTTCGGGGATTGAAGAACCAGACCTTCTGCCCCTCCTGAAATAAAATATGTCTAGCTCTGCGATCATAGCGAGACTTAACACGTGAAGATCGAATATCTAATCTTTCCTTAACACTCGCATGAAATCCCTCCATTTTTCGTTGAAAATCCTTAACGAAACCTTCCGCAGTATGAGGGTCTTCCTTACAAGATTCAGGCGGTTTCCCTCGTAACAAATCCAAAGGCAATCTAAGATCTCGCGCAAAATACAACTCTGCCGGAGTCACTCCAGTAGCCTCATGCTTTGAGGTTCTATAGGCCAAAAGAAACATAGGAATCCAACGATCCCAATCCTTCTGATTTGAAGAAATATACTTCGCCAAATAATTAGTAATGGTTTGATGCTGTCTTTCAACCTGACCATCCGATTGAGGATGCAAGGCAGTAGTTCTTGTCTTTCTAATTCCGAGAAGTTCCATGAGTTCAGTAAAAAGCTTGGACTCGAAATTCCTTCCCTGATCCGTATGAACTTCGAAAGGTGTCCCATGCCTGGAAACAATTTGATTAACAAAAACCTCCGCCACTGTTTTTGCTCTAATATTTCTCAAGGGAAAAGCTTCTACCCATTTGGTAAAACAGTCGACTACAACAAGCAAATACTTATTTCCAGAAGAAGTAATGGGAAAAGGACCAAGAATATCCATTTGAACTCTTTCGAACGGAGTTCCAACATTGAAGATTTGCAAAGGAGACTTTCCCTTTCCCAAGGGGCCCTTTCTTGCCACACACACTTCACAGGATTTACACCAGTCCTCTACATCTTGTTTACATGAAGCCCAGTAAAACCGCTTCCTAATTTTCTCCAAGGTCTTATTCACCCCGAAATGTCCTCCCGACAAAGAATCATGGGCTTTCTCTAAAATTTCCTTGACTCGTTTACGTGGAACTAATAATTGAAGGAAGCTAGATTTCAAATTTGGAGCATACCAACTCTTATAAAGGACACCGTTCTTAAGATTTATAACGTCCCAATACAACAAGTAAATACGGGTAGAAACATCCGAAACTTCCGTGCGTAAAGGACGTACTCCTGTTTCCTTACCGCGAAAAATTACCGACAAACTAGGATCCTCTTTCTGTTCCCTTTGCCATTCTTCTAAATTTTCTTCAGCCAAGGTAATACGAGCCAAGGTAATAGTTTTCCTCGACTCTCGAGCACAATTTTCTTCGATCTTAGCACAATATCTACAACCTTGAGATTCACAGTGACGTCTAGACAGTCCATCGGCATTTCCGTGAAACTGTCCTTTCCGAAAAACAATTTCAAATTCAAATTGTTGGAGTCTCTCCAACCAACGCGCGAGCTGTCCTTCAAGATCTCTGAAAGACAAAAGCCATCTAAGGGAAACGTGATCTGTACGAATCAAAAATTTTTGTCCCAAGAGGTAATGACGGAAAGCTTTGATTGCTTCAACTATCGCCAAAAGTTCTCGACGCGTAACGCAATAATTCCTCTCGGCTTTATTCAAAACGCGACTAAAATAGGCTATAACTCGTTCCTTTCCATCCTGTTTCTGGGAAAGAACTGCACCAATACCGATATTAGAAGCATCGGTATCTAAAATGAATTTCTCCTCCTCCCGCGGAAAAGAAAGCATAGGAGAAAAAGATAACACGCGTTTCAATTCGTCAAAAGCATTTTGACATTCTTCTCCCCAAGAAAATTTAACTTTATCTTCCGTTAATGCATAAAGAGGTTTTGAAATAAAAGAAAAACCTTTAACGAATTTGCGATAATACGAACAAAAACCTAAGAAGCTACGCAATTGCTTCTTAGTATGCGGAACTGGCCAGTCTTTTACTGCGGAAATCTTTTCCGGATCTGTAACTACCCCCTCGGCAGAAATTATATGGCCCAGATATTTAACATTTTTTCTGAAAAAAAAAACATTTCTCCGGATTAATTCTTAAATTTGCTTCCCGAATTCGCCGAAAGACTTTACTAAGATTCTCTAACATTTCTTCAAAACTTTTTCCAAAAATAATCACGTCATCAAGATAAACTAAACAAATTTTCGTTAACATGTCTTTTAAAATTTTTTCCATTAGGCGCTGAAAAGTTGCGGGGGCATTACATAATCCAAAGGGCATTACAGTAAATTGCCAAAGCCCTTTACCAACAGAGAAAGCAGTTTTTTCCCTATCCTCCGGACGAATTTTAACCTGCCAGTAACCACTTTTCAAATCAAGCGTAGTAAACCAAACATTACCTGAGAGTTGATCAAAAATGTCATCGATCCGAGGAAGAGGAAAGGAGTCTTTAATCGTAACCGCATTCAATTTTCGGAAGTCCACACAAAATCTCAATGCTCCATTTTTTTTCCTAACTAACACCGCAGGGGAAACCCAAGGACTTTGAGATTCCTCTATTACGCCATGTTTTTTCATCTCCTCTATTATTCCATAAACTTCGTCTCTCATATGATAAGGAATACGTCGGGGAACCTGTTTTATGGGGGGAGAATCTTCAACATTTATAGAATGACAAATAATATCACAATTTCCTGCAATTATCTCTTCAGAAAATATATCCTGAAATTCATTCAATAAACCAGCAAAAACTTCCTTCTGAGAATCAACAAGATTTTCAGAATTTTTTTCAATGAGCTCCCTTAAGACAGAAGGGACAGAAACAACACGAGGACAATTAAAATTCTTTTCTTTTTTTGATTTAGAATTTCCGAAGGCGGATTCAAAAACATTTTCTAAACTAACCTTTTTAAGAAAGTCAACCCCTAGTAAACAATCGTCATGAATTTCCGCCACGAACATAGGAATCTTCAAAGAATATTTACCAATAAGAATATCAGCTAAAATTTTATTTTTGCAAAGAATCTTTTCTCCGGTAGGATATCTCAAAAAACAATTTACCGTTTCCAACTTTTCTCCATAATCTTTCACTAATTTTCTATTTACAATAGAGATGTCAGAGCCCGTATCAATCTTAAAGGAGCAACGTTTTTCATTAAGCATTCCTTCATAACAAAAATAAGAATCATTATCATTATTAAAACTAAGAGAACGATAAACACAATAATCTTTATTCAAATTATAATTAGAACGAAAAATAATCGGGGCATTACCCTTCGGAGTTGAACTCGCCCCAAAAAGCTCAACTAAGCCGCGTTTCCCTTTGCGTCGGGACATTCAAAACGGAAATGTCCTGTTTTTCCACACGCCCAACATTCTTTATCTTTGGCTGCAGATTTGAGACCGCGCCAATTTTTTCGGGGCCCCCCTTCCTCCGATTTCTCACCCCCAACACTCCGCGCGTCCTTCCTCTCCTCCCTCTCAAAATTCCTCCCAAAACGATCAAAATTTCTCCCGAATTTTTCTTTTCTTTCAAAATTCGCCCCCTGAATGATTTCGATAGCTTTGGCTCTCTCCACGGCCGCTTTCAAAGAAGAAATCCCTTCCAGCTGGAGAGTTCTTCTAAGAAAATTATTGGAAACGGCGGAAATAAATTGCGAACATGCGATCTTGTCCCGCACCGAAAAAGGACACTCTGGATATGCTAAACGCGAAAGCCTTTCCAACTCAGCTCCAAAAGCAGCCAGGCTTTCCCCAGATTTTTGTTTTCTATTGGTAAAAAGAGAATAAGAATTTTGAGTAAGAATTCCCTCCCCAAAACGCAACTCGAGCTTTGATTTTAATTCTTCAAAACTAAAAACCTCTACGTCCTCTAACGATTCTAAAACTGTTCGCGCTTCCCCCCTTAAACTCGCGGCCAAAGCTACAGATTTCGACGCGTCGTCCCAAAAGTTCGCGCGCGCGATTAGGAGAAATTGAGAGAGGAACTCCCGCAGCGGAACCGTCCCGTCAAAAGTGTCAGGCTTCAATTTGAAACCCAATTCCGTTCGCGCACGATTCCCGCACGTGTCCCCCGCGGACGCGGCCCCCAATACATTATCGCCCGAGGCTCTATTATTAGAAGGACTTAGCTGGAAATTTCGTAAACGAGAAAGCTCTTCTTCTCTCTGCCGCAACAACATTGCAAATTCCGATTCCCTTCGTGCTTGCTCCTCACGTATCGCACGCATCTCCTGGAGAACGGCTTGCAGTACCGCCGTCTCCGACATCGTAGATTCAGAAGTCTGCTCTCGAGCCCTTTTCCTTGTAGTGGGCATTTCGGTTCCCTCCTCAACGGAAATATCTCGCGGGCTCGGACGTGTCGGGGTCCTCGAAACCATCCGGACTCTCTCCCTCTCTCTCCTTAAAGCTCGTTCCGATATCCGCTCGTCCGATCCCGGACGAGCCCCCAAAATGTTACACGCACTCCCGATTGAAATAAATTGTAACACCACTGAAAACTCACACGGCTCTTTAATGTAACACAAGAACACAGTGATAGAATTGCAAGAAATACGTCCGAACAGTTTGACAGCTCGGAATCTAGTCGCAAAGGCACTTGTTTGTAAATAGCAGCCCGTCGTCAAGGAACGCCACGCGGCCTTCTCAGTAATCGTACAGCAGCGCGGGCGTAACAATATATATAATTTACAATATTTCTTTTAGATTACATAATAAAAATAATAAAGATAAATAATATAAAAGTAAAATCCAAGTGCGGACATAAATCAGATATCGAGCATAGGACGTTCTGAATAGAACATCCGTTTTAATTTCAATAATGGATATCCTATGAATGTCCATTTTATGTCCATGAACATGCGGACCTGAATTGGACTTAAAATGGACGTCCTTGGAACATCCAGTGCTATTTGGGTAGTATCGATAATCAAGGCAAGTGGGATGTGAATATGATGGCTGATTTCTGCTGGACGCTCAAACGTGATGTTTCTGTGAAAGGAAAGAAACGTAAGAGAAAGCCATTGCACAGAATCTTCGAGAATAAAAGAGATATAATAGAAAAAAAGACTGAATTTTCTACGCTATTTACAGAGGCTCAAACTTGTCATACGTATTGAATTTTCCCTGGGTAATGTGGTTACGCAAGCTTGCACGTTCCAGATTATACATTTGTGATCCAAACTGCTATTACAAGGTGTTTTTTGAGGTTAGGAAAAAATGAGCCAATTCAGCAATTCTGACCTTGAATTTGGATTCAGCGGGTCAAAATACATAAAAATAGACTAGTCTCCCAAATAGCACTGGATGTTTCAAGGACGTCCATTTTAAGTCCAATTCAGGTCCGCATGTTCATGGACATAAAATGGACATTCATAGGATGTCCATTATTGAAATTAAAACAGATGTTTTATTCCTTCAGAACGTCCTATGCTGGATATCTGATTTATGTCCGCACTTGGATCTTACTTTTATATAATTTATTTTTATTATTTTTATTATATAATCTAAAAGAAATATTGTAAATTATATATATATGTATTATTTACAATATTTCTAATTAACATTAATTTATAAATAATAATAAATTATATTATTTTTAATTTTCAAAAGGTTTATTTTAATTGGTCTACTTTTAGATATAATATGAAATAATATGAAATAATACGTACTATTTTTTTATTTATTATTAACATTATTAATTATTGGTATTTTTTTAAATGTTTGTTATAATATATTATTGTTTTTTTTTGTTTTTTATCGTTTCGTTTTTTACTTTCGTTTTTTTTTCTTTTTTATTATCGTTTCTTTTTCTTTTTTGTTTTTTTTTCCGTTTCTTTTTCCGACCAAAAGAGGGACACAGCAATTGGTCTGGGTCAAGCGCTGTCTCTATCTAACCAGTAGCATAATGGGCGCTAGACAGAGAAAGAAATTGACCCGGACCATGTCTCCCCTTTGACTTTCTGCCGGAACACTTTTCAAGAGCTTTTTGCAGGAAATGCGCAGTCTATGCTTTATGTCGATGATTTTTACAAAATGTGGATTAACCCACTATTGCAGCAAGCCTTTTAATTGAAAAAGGCCCAAAAGAAATAATCAAACCATAATAGGTCCAAAATGTGGTTTATTTCTATAAATGTCCAAAATTGTGACAAACGTATATCCCATGGATGTCATTAAAGGACTTTCTATGATCGTACAAAGTTGTCCCAAACGTATATTCTATGAACGTCCATCGAATGTCCGACGAACCTTATTTGGACTCTTAATGGACGTTCGAATGTCTAGAAGCGGATATCCATTGGACATACAATAGATGTCCTTGTGCTATTTGGGCTGGTTCGCCGGACCATAATTAAAAAAAAATATTTTTTGAGGTTAGGAAAAAATGAGCTAATGCAGCAATTCTGACATTGAATTTGGATTCAGCGGGTCAAAATACATAAAGGTAGACTATTCTGGTTTTTCGGACCAACATTATAAGAAACAAATTTTTTTTTGAAGTTAGGAAAAAATAAGCCAATTCAGCAATTCTGCAAAAAAATTTTTTTTTAGGTTAGGAAATGCGAGCTAACTTTGCAATTCTGACCTTGGATTCGGATTCAGCGGGTCGAAATACATAAGAATTGACTAGTCTAGTCCGCCGGACCAACTACTTTTTTTGTGTGCCTGTGTTATTCGCAATTTCTTTATGCGCACACGGTTTTTGTAAATTGCAGAATTACTTTTTCTAATTTCCGCGAAAGGAAGATAATCACCTGTAATAAAATTGCGAACGTTTTGTCTTTTCCTGCAAATAAAATATGCAAATTAAGAATAATAAATGCGAGCGTCGATGGCCCAGTACGTATGTACATCTTTGCAGTGTACAACTTTGCGGTGTACAAGGTTGCGGTGTACAATTTTGCGGTGTACAACTTTGCAGTGTACAACTTTGCGATGTACAACTTTGCAGTGTACAACTTTGCGGTATACAAATTTTACGTGTCCAATTGCACGGTGTACATTTTTATCGTGTCCAAATTGTAATTTGTCCAGAATTTATTTTTCCTGTGTACAAAATTACTGTGTCCAAAATTCCTGTGTCGAAATAAACCGTATCCATTTGAAACGTGTACATTATTTTGTGTCCATTTGCACCGTGTCCATTTGCACTGTGTCCAAGTAAACCACTTCCGTTTTTTCATATATTATTTTCTCGACACCACTTTTCGTACGTAGAACTGAGGCGCAACAAGCAATACGTAAATGATCGACAGACATTTCTTCTCGCTGTGCAGGAAAACAAAAATGGACCGGTGGGCAAATTTTACGAGATACTTCGCAATTATGGAGGCAAGATTATGAGTTCGATCAATCGCCTGAATGATGTTACCTTGTTTGCGCCCAGCAATGACGCGCTGGATGAGTTGACTGTAAAGAAGATGCTGCAGGACAAGAACTGGTTGAGAGAAATCCTTCAACTTCACTACGTCAAGAAGCGGCTGACCCTCGAGGATATCGAAGCCAAAACCATCATAGTAAGTCCATTTTTCTTTCTATGTGTGAAATTATTAAAAATTATGACAAGATTAACATAAAATTACAGTAATTAACTTTGCTTATTTCTTGTCATATTTATGAGCTTAAATATACAGGGAGTCCCAGAGCATACTGGTCACTGTTCATAAAAAGGTAAATGGGATCGAGATGAACATAAAAGTTCAATATTGTTGTGGGTTTGGTCTGCTAATAATCGAGATATAAATTTTTTAAATTATGCGAATGAGAGCGCGCCTTACGCGCCGAAGGAAGGGCTCGAGCCGCTCGAGCCATAGCACGGCCTACTGTCTCAAGCATTGGCTGCCGGCGGCGGCGGGGGAAAGAAGGAGAAGCGTTGCGTCGTCGCCGTTCCCACGTCTCGCCGCACCGCGCCTAAGCTCGCGTCGATAGCTGCTACGCACACTCGCGATTACATGACGAGATTATAAATTATTAATAAAAATAGGACAAATTTAAATTGTAATAAACTTTTGTAAATAAGAAAGTCGAAAGAGAGAAAGCGATGGAAACGTATGGAACCTGCAAATAATATAACATTTGCCGCATCAAATTCTCTCATCGTTTTTTATGGAATATTAAATTAACGAAGATTTGTCACGATTGATTCTTTATACATTCTCCTTTCATAACCATCTTATTAGAAAATTACGAAATGCACAAAATACTATCCTTAATATGCACTCTTTGTAAAATAACACGATAGAAAAATATTCACGTTTGATCTAACGACTTTAGGATAAATTATTCGATGCAACTTCTACGGTAATTATAGGTAATTAGAGATCAATGTTATGTCAAGTATCGTTAGTATGGTTAACTAGAAATGATTTTCTCTTGTATATGATAGAGAACTTCGAATTTCTTCTATCGTTAATACATTATAAGTCACTGAAAATCTGTCGTAATTAATAATGCAATTAAAAGTAGAAGAAACTCTGAATTCTTTTATTCATTATTGAATTTTTTATTTACTCTTGATTCGTATGTAAAATTGAACTTTGTACTTTTATACTTTGTAATTTAGCAGGAATATCTTTCCCTCTAAAGTATTTACAGAAACACGATAAACGACATTTTCAATAACAGTTCCAATCAATATTATTAGAGTTTCATTAAATGTCATAAAATTTTTTTAACAAGATTACTATTTTTTAACATTTTTAACATTAAACACGATACGACACTCAGAAAGAAAGTATCGTGCTGATTATTTATCGCAGTTTTAGTGATAACTTTTGATAATTTTTTTTTCGATCGTGTGTAACACTAAAAATATAAAGAAATGATAATTGTTAAAATTTTATTCAAATTACACATAATGAAAGTAGAATAGTACAAACTAAAGATGTTGTTAAACGTGGTAATATTTATTGTATTTGTGTACTACGTAGTGCTTGAGAGGGAAAGAGAGAGAGAGAGAGAGAGAGAGAGAGAGAGAGAGAGAGAGAGAGGGAGGGGGGAGGTGTCATACTAAAATGCGCGAAATACTTATCCATAGTATGTTACACTCTTTGTAATAACACAAAAAAATATTCCCTCTTGATGTAACGATTTCACGATAGCTTAGGCGCGATGCTACGATAATTATGCTTAAAAATTAATGTTCAATATCATGTATTGTTAACACAACGAAGGATTTTCTTTTATAACCATAGAAAACTTAGAGTTTCTTCTACCTTTAATTGCATTATTAATTACGACAGATTTTCAGTGACGTATAATGTATTAACGATAGAAGAAATTCGAAGTTCTCTATCATATACAAGAGAAAATCATTTTTAGTTAACCATACTAACGATACTTGACATAGCATTGATCTCTAATTACCTATAATTACCGTAGAAGTTGCATCGAATAATTTATCCTGAAGTCGTCAGATCAAACGTGAATATTTTTCTATCGTGTTATTTTACAAAGAGTGCATATTAGAGATAGTATTTCGTGCATTTCGTAATTTTCTAATAAGATGGTTACAAAAGGAGAATGTATAAAGAATCAATCGTGACAAATCTTCGTTAATTCAATATTCCATAAAAAACGATGAGAGTATATGATGCGGCAAATGTTATATTATTTGCAGGTTCCATACGTTTCCATCGCTTTCTCTCTTTCGACTTTCTTATTTACAAAAGTTTATTACAATTTAAATTTGTCCTATTTTTATTAATAATTTATAATCTCGTCATGTAATCGCGAGTGTGCGTAGGAGCCATCGACGCGAGCTTAGGTGCGGTGCGGCGAGACGTGGGAACGGCGACGACGCCACGCTTCTCCTTCTTTCCCCCGCCTCCGCCGGCAGCCATTGCTTGAAACAGTAGGCCGTGCTATGGCTCGAGCGGCTCAAGCCCTTCCTTCGGCGCGCAAGGCGCGCTCTCATTCGCATAATTAAAAAAATTTATATCTCGATTATTAGCAGACCAAACCCACAACAATATTGAACTTTTATGTTCATCTCGATTCCATCTACCTTTTTATGAACAGTGACCAGTATGCTCTGGGACTCCCTTTATACACTAACACAAAAAAAGAGACAAAAATTTTGACCAAATTTTTATTAGGTAATTTTTAAAGTAATGCAACTTTGTGACAAATTATCCAAATTACATGTACTTTTTTTTTAGATTAAAGAGCAAAGACTCTACTTTGAGAATTTCTAGGCGAAAGTTTAATTTGTTAAGTGCGAACTTTTCGTATTGCATGAAAACCAAACATGTTTTTTTTAATTGAAAAAAGTAAAAGTTTGTCTTAATTTATCAAAAGTTTTTCGTTAAAATCTTACTAATATTAATACAGATTCTTAAAGTTCATTCTTTTCTAAGCAATTAAAAAAAAAAAATGTCGATACGATGGTTTTTGTTGATTGCACACCAATTTGAAATTTGCACTGCATTTTAGCGAATAAATACGGTATTTTTTGAATATCATAAATTTTGAGTATCAATATGATATTGCACATTGATTTTATTCGTGTTTAACTCAATCATACCGCCGTCATCAAAGTGACTCGATGTGCACCACGTGGAGATTGACGGTCGAATTTTGCACATTATGTGGCTCTGAAATACATCGGTGAAAATTTGTACCTACTGATCTGAATGTAACGGATAGCTGACGTACCAATTTCATTGAAGTCAACAGAAGATCACATTCATTTATACTCATAAACTCACTCATATACGTAAACATACATATACACATACTCTTACATAAAAAATAAAAATTCAAATTTTATTTAAAAAATCAGCCTTTTCAAGGCCACATGATGTGCAAAATCCAACCGTCAACCTCCACGTAGTACACGTCGAGTTACTTTGATAAAAGCGGTATGATTGAGTTAAACCCAAATAAAATCAATGTGCAATATCATATTGATACTCAAAATTCATGATATTCAAAAAATACCATATTTATTCGCTAAAATACCCTAAAATGCAGTGCAAATTTCAAACTTGCAATCAACAAAAAACATTGTATCAACATGTTTTTTTTTAATTGATTAGAAAAAAATAAACTTTAAGAATCTGGATTAATATTAGCAAGATTTTAACGAGAAACTTGTGAAAAATGTTAACACACTTTTACTTTTTTCAATTAAAATAATATGTTTGGTTTTTATGCGATATAGAAAGTTCGCACTTAACAAATCAAACTTTTGTCTAAGGATTCTCAAAGTAGAATCTTTGCCCTTTAATTAAAAAAAAGTAGATGTAATTTGGATGATTTTTCGCAAAAGTTGCATCACTTTGAAGATAGCCTAAAAATTTGGTCGAAATTTTTGTCTCGTTTTTTTGCGCCAGTATATTTATTTATTTAAATGTCATGATAAAACCTAAGGTTTATGTTATATTGCAATTTTGCTTATATATTTTTTAACGTATATATCATTTATAGCTTTACTTACAAGGGAACCTCGCGAACTCATAAATTCTGATTTTAATGAAACTTAGCATAAATGTAGAGGGGGTGAATACATGAATTTAGAAATTTTTAGTTGATGCCTAAAAACGGTTTGAAGGGGTGAAACCACCCTTCAAAGTTGAGACATTTTTGCGTTTTCTCGATATATCTCGCAAACTAAACAAAATATTAAAAAATGTTTTGTACAAAGGTTTTACAGTATAAATACCTCTGTTTAACTATGCTATCTATTAATTAAAAAAAAAAAAAAAAAAAAAAAAAAAAAAAAACTTTTTCTTAAAAAAATTTTGTTTTTCTGAAAAAATAAATAGCATAGTTAAATAGAGGTGTTTATGTTGTAAAACTTTTGTATGAAACATTTTTTTATATTTTGTATAGTTTGCGAGATATATCGAGAAAACTCAAAAATGTCTCAACTTTGAAGAGTGGCTTCACCCCTTCAAGCCGTTTTTGAACCAAAATAGAGAATTTCCAAATTAATGTATTTACCTCCTCTACATTTCTGCCAAGTTTAATTAAAATTAGAAAATTTTCCGTTTGGTATTATAAACAGTTTAAGGGAGTGAAACCACCCTTCCAAGGTTGAGACATTTTTTATCTTTTTTCGATATATCTCGTAAATGAAATAAAATGTAAAAAAATGTTTCATACAAAAGTTTTACAGCCTAAATACCTTCATTTAAATACGCAGTTTATTTTTTGGAAAAAAAATTTTTTTTATTAAAATAAATTTTTAATAAAATTGACTTTTATGTATATAGCATTTATAAAGTAATTATACTATTTTATACTACGTTTTATTTATATTATCTATGTGTATATTATGTATGTTATATATTGTCTATGTTAAATACTATACATTTATATTATCTGCATCTTTCATTTATAGGCTTTCATTTATTGGTGGAATATGTATAATTTGAAATAAAATAATTAACACATTAAGAACATTCGCAACATTTATGTGTAACATTATGCTTCGCTTAATTAAAAACAATCTAACGGAAAAATCAAGCACACGTTAGATGTGGTACTGATGTACTGATCAAGCACATGTTAAACTTAATACTGATGTGAAAATGACGCGTAACATCATTAATAAAGACACCAAACTTTTATTAATACGTGATTTCCATTTCATATATGATACATACCGTGACATGACAAATATAAAACTTGAGTGTGAAATATGTGACGTAAACAGAATGAACACTGTGTGAAAGCAACGTGACTACTCTAATATTGAGCAACTGTTAGATAAAAACTAATAGAGGGATGCAGATAATATAAATGTACAGTATTATAACATAGATAATATATAACATACATAATATACACATAAATAATATAAATAAAACGTAGTATAAGATAGTATAATTACCTTATAAATGCTATATACATAAAAGTCAATTTTATTGAAAATTTATTTTAATAAAAAAAAAATTGTTTTTTTTCTTTTAAAAAATAAACTGCGTATTTAAATGGAGGTATTTATGCTGTAAAACTTTTGTATAAAACATTTTTTTATATTTTGTTTCATTTACGAGGTATATCGAGAAAAGGTAGAAATGTCTCAACTTTGGAAGAGTGGTTTCACTCTTTCAAACCGTTTATAATACCAAACGGAAAATTTTCTGATTTTAATGAAACTTGGCATAAATGTAGAGAAGGTAAATACATTAATTTGGAAATTCTCTATTTTGGTTCAAAAACGGCTTGAAGGGGTGAAAGGATGAAACTCTTCAAAGTTAAGACATTTTTGTGTTTTCTCGATATATCTTGCAAACTAAACAAAATATAAAAAAATGTTTCAAACGAAAGTTTTACAACATAAATACTTCTATTTAACTATGCTATTTATTTTTTTAGAAAAAAATTTTTATTTAAAAAATTTTTTTTAAATTTTTTTTGAAAAAATAGATAGCATAGTTAAACAGAGGTATTTATACTGTAAAACTTTTGTATGAAACATTTGTTTATATTTTGTTTAGTTTGCGAGATATATCAAGAAAACGCAAAAATGTCTGAACTTTGAAAAGTGGTTTCACTCCTTCAAACCGTTTTTGGGCATCAACTAAAAATTTCTAAATTTATGTATTCACCCCCTTTACATTTATGCCAAGTTTCATTAAAATTAGAATTTACGGGTTCGCGAGGTTTCCTTGTTAGATAGATTCTTCTTCGTGTATTCTTACAAGAAGAGCTCGACACATTATTGATATATTTATACACGTGAGGTATATTATCATTTTAATTAACCCATCCTTTTTCTTTCTTTTAAAGGGGAAAAGCTTAAAGAAGCACTGGTACCTAGTAGGGGTAAGTATAAACAAAGTATATATAACACAACACGCACCCACGCACGCACACACACACACACATTCAAATGCACATCTAAAAGAAAAAGGAAAAACTGGCAAATTATTCGGCTTAGCGGCGCCAAGTTTTTGTAGTAAAATATTTATTTGTAATATTTGTACAAATAATTATTTGTAAAAGTAAATATTCTAGTTCGTATGAACATCCATTTTTATAGTTGACGCACTTCTTTTATATCATTATTTTTGTAGAGAAAATAATTTTTTGTTCTTTTTGGGGTATAATTAATATTTGTAAAAGTAGATGTTCTAGTTTGTATGAACATTTTTATAGTTGGCGCATTTCCTTTATATCATTACTTTTTGTAGAGAAAATACATTTTTTGTTCTTTTTAGGGAAAAGATTATTTTATTAAAATTTCCTACAATAGTGCCAAATTAAAATTATTTTGTATAAAAATAGATTTTTGAGGGCATTTCTTGCGCGCGTATACTTGGCGCTTTTTTATAACTTTTTTTAAAAAAATAATTTTGTGATTTCATTCATTTTGTAGAGACAGGTATCTTTTTTTTTTTATAATATACATGAAGGTTCATAAAACAATTTTGAAGTCCACATCATATCAAATTAAAGGTCGAAACCGAGATTGAATTAAAATGACAAAACAAAGTCATATTGGTTTTGTTATTTTTCTGATTATATTTTAATTCATTTCCGCACACACACACACACACACACACACGCGCGCGCGCATGCACGCACGCACGCACGCACGCACGCACGCACGCACGCACGCACGCACGCACGCACACGCACACACGCGCACGCGCGCGCGTATATGTATAGACATTATTACACAATGCTGCCCCCCCCTCTCTCTCTCTCTCTCTCTCTCTCTCTCTCTCTCTCTCTCTCTCTCTCTCTCTCTCTCTCTCTCTCTCTCTCTCTCTCTCTCTCTCTCTCTCTCTCTGTGTGTGTGTGTGTGTGTGTGTGTGTGTGTGTGTGTGTGTGTGTGTGTGTGTGTGTGTGTGTGCGTGCGTGCGTGCGTGCGTGCGTGCGTGTGTGTGTGTGTGTGTGTGTAAGTGATTCTCTCCTTTGAATATTATAATTATATAATCTAATTAACTTCAAAACTCGGAATTAACAATGTGGCTAACTGAATGTGAACTTAAAGGTACCAAATATAGTCTTACAAAAAAATAATAGGATGAAGTGAACGGTTTATTATTTTTTCTTAATGTATTGAAATACATCAAAAGCATGAAATCTTGTCAAAAATAATTACACCCTGGTGGAAAAATTTTTCAGAATTTTTTAGATTTTTCTCAGAATTTCTGATAATTTATCCGATTTTTTATAAGAATTGGAACGTTTCTCAGAAAAACTTAGATGAAAAATGAAAAATTCTGATTAATTTAGAGTATTTTTGAATATTTCTAAATATTTCTAAAAAAATTCTGAGAATTGATACATTTCATGTATCATGATGATACATTATAACATAATTATAATAAAAAAAAATATATAAATTTACGTTGTTTCTCAACAAGCATCGTTATCCCCACTACACCATAGTCAAATCTGGCATTGCCTAACTTCTGCGGTCACCCATCCAACTCTCAACCGCCGTTGATGTTGCTTGACTTCGAAGATCGTACGCAACCTATCACTTTGCGATGATCCATGAACACTTGATGCTCATGAATACATATTTGTTATAGATCAGCCTAACAAATGTCAGAAACATGAAACGTATAGTTAAATAATATTTATAAATAAATATAAATCTATAGTTTTTTTACTGATTTTTACATATGCAAAATAACATGTGGAATAACTTATAAAAATATGTTTTTGTTGTGTTCTTTTGATAAAGTTAAATTATATCTCAGACAGCACACAATATTTATAAAATATTTACAAAATATTTATAATATTTATTTGAATATTTTATAAATATTTATCCAAATATTTTATGAATATTTTTGTAGTCTTAGATTTATCAGATCATAAAAATGTATCATAAATGTTATAAAAATGTTTATGAAATATTTGTAAATATTTACAAAATATTACTTGTACAAATCTTTATTTTTTATTTACCATAAATATTGTATAAAATATTTAGTCTATATTTTAATAATATGTTGAATACAGATTTTTTTCTTTATGTACTATATATAAAATATGTATAAAATATTTATATAACATTTTTTAAAAATAAATGTTAAAAAATATTTATAAATATTTATAAATATTTATCATAAATATTGTGTGCTGTCTAGGATAATTCTAAATATTATAGAGATTGATAATGATTAATATATAGTCTTTAGAATTAATAGTTTTTTTATGTTTGTTTATATGTTTATATGTTGGATTATGTTCATACAAATTAATAAAAAATAAACGCATAAAATTCAAATTAATATATTTGCTAACCGAGAAGCAGGATCGAATTAATATGTCATAATAACGTCACGGAATGACGGCGACAAATAGGACCAAAATATTACGTCATAAAGACGTCATTAAATAACGTCAATATGCCGTCATTATAGGCTGCGTTTCGATATTCACTGTCAGTACTGAAATTCTACAGTGTATGTGACGTAAACTATAGATTTTCAGTACTGGCAGTGAATATCGAAACGCAGCCTAAATGTCATGGTCGCATTTTGATCATAGAATCATTCATACCAATATGACCAAAATTTGACTTATCTTTGCTAGAGAGCCTCTGAGGGAGAAAGTGGCAAACCGCGTCTCTTCTGATTCGATGCGGGCGTTAAGCACGCAGTCACATGATCAGTTTGTCGCTCTCTCCCTCAGAGGCTCTCTAATCTTTGCTACCCAGGATATTTCTCAAAAATTTTCATATACACAGATTTTAAAATATTCTGAGATTTCTTGTTCGGTTATTTCTGAAAAAATCATATTATTATTCAGAAATTTTCATTTGTAGAAATACTACAAATTATGAGAATTCTTATCTAATTATTTTTGAAAAAATCGGAAAAATTTTTTTAATTTCTCAGAAATTTTCATATATACAGAGATTGAAATAATCTGCTGTTATGAGTGACACACTCATAACGATAAGGTGTCAGTAACACGACGTAAGTCGGTCAGCTGCAGTCAGCATCGAGCGCATCGCGCGAGGTTTCGCGCAATCCGCTCGACAATTAGCGCAATGCTCCTTAGACAGCACTTGCTGTCTAAGCAATAATTTGGAATACTGACCGATTTACGCCCTCACGCAATCCTCTCCTTCTTTCGATCCAACTACCGAATTATCGGATATATAAACCGGCGAAAGAAGGTGAGGATCGGGTCAATTCGAAGTAGACAAACTAAGACTACACACGACACTCTGCTTTGCGGGGTCGTGTATCGCCGAGATAACTTATACTAAATATACAACCACGACACTCTGCCTTGCGGGGTCGTGGACAACAAGTTCCTAGACGCGACACTCTGCCTTGCGGGGTCGCGATCTAACTATTGTAACTGAATACAAGAATAAAAGTGTTCAAGACAAATAACGGTGTATGTGACGAAATACCTTCCTCGCGAGATCTCTGGCAGCGATCCCAAAATCGTACTCACAACGAGGGGTACAACACTGCAAATTCTTATTCGATCATTTCTAAAAAAATCTAAAAAATTCTTAGTATTATTCAGAAATTTTTTTTTCCACAGAATACTGCAATATTTTGAAAATTCTCATTCAATAATTTTTGAAAAAATTTGAAAAATTCTTTATATTCCCCAGAAATTGTCATACATAAAAATATCAAAATATTTAAAAAATTCTTATTTAGTCATTTCTGAAAAAATTTGAAAAATTTGTTATATTTCTCAGAAATTGTCATATATAAAGATGTTGAAATATTCTGAGAATTCCGATTCAGTTATTTCTGAAAAAATTTGAACAATTTTTAATATTTAAAAAAAATTTTTCAAATTTTTTAGAATTTTTCAGAAATATGGAAAATGAAAAATTCTGAAAAAATTTTTGAAAAAATATGAGAAATTTTTCCACCAGGGCAACAAAGTATAGAGATCATAATGCCACACAGCTGATCTGTCGATAATGTGATCATAAGCTGCAATATTGGAAATATGTTTATATGGATGCCCAAGATCTTAGTCTATGTAGTAACTGTCATGCATTCTATGCAAGCCAGATGTATGGATAAGACACAGAATTATACTGATAAGGCTCTTAATCAAATTGAAAAACTAAAAAGTAATTATTTAAATACTTTGTTGTTTCCAAAACAATTTATTATAATTAATACAATTCTCTCCATGTATTCATAAAGATCACATTTAAAAAATTTGTTATTTGTTAATGTGCTAAATTATAATTGTACGTTTATAATTATGTTTATTGTTCTTTTACAGTTAATGATAATAAATTTATTTTGTCCATGTTTCATTTAATGCACTTAGAACATACATTCACGTGCCAGCTTGTAATGGGAAACAAAAGTAGCTTTTATTGTGAATGTGGTCTATAGCCTTTAAGTAACATAGGCTATCACATGCAAAGTTAATAAACTTGAGAAATTTTTGTAAGAGCTATACGTTTATTTCCCATTACAAGCTGGCACATGATTATATGTTCCAAGAGCATTAATTAAAACATGGATAAAATAGGCATATTATCAATAACTGTAAAGGAACAATCAATATAATTATAAATGTACCATAACAATTTAACTACAATCTTAACTGTAAAATAACAATAAATATAATGCTATATTAAATTGATGCAAAGAGAATGAAAAGTAAAATATGGGATAACGTATTGTATCATTTACAAAAAAATAAGTTAGAGAATCAAAAATATAAATAGAAATTTTTAATGTGATTTTTATGGATGTATGAAAAAAATTGTCTTAATTAGAATAAATTATTTCGGGAACAAAGTATTTAAATACTTACTGTCGTATTTTATCCGGAATTGGTAATAAGATTCGGTCAAGAACAAGACACCGTACATTTATTCTGTAACGTTTGTTTAATCGGAGAAGAGTGTGCGTTCTCGGAGACGAATCGGCACGGACTAACTGCGTGTGCTCTCCGGCGTGAGTTTGCAAGATTTTGAGTAATCGTAACATAGCCACATTTTCTTAGTCCTTTCTGAAAACGCGCGCTTAATTTGAAAACGTATACTACCTAGATAATACATAACAGCTCTTCCCCATGTAAATTTGGAACTCAAAATACAAAAGGGGAAAAACGAAGAAGAAAATAATACATTTTTAAAACGGTGATAAGTACGCTCCATATCTTTCCGGGGGTTTCCTATTTCGTTGTGGTCGACCCACGGAAATCGCATTCGATTGTTGCTTATTAATGCTCGTGTTCGTGTTTGTGCCATGGTAATCGCGTGTGGGACATCGGCTTTAGCAATATTCCCTTCCTCGCAGTTCATGGTTTTTTGGTTTTCTGGATAGCATCCCGAGCAATCAGAGTCAAGATTTTCTAATGTGGTTTCTGAGTGATTCTCGTCTGGACTGTATCTTTTGATTCCTTAAGCCGAAAACGAATTGATTTCTAAGCTCCGTTTGCAGGTATTCTCCAAATTTACAGTGTAAAGATAATTTCTGCAAGGCTGCCATGTATTCTTGCGCACTCTCGTCTGAGCGTTGTAAACGCTTTTTAAATATATATATTTCCGCGATTTCCAATGGCTCTGGCTCGTAATATTCTTTTAATTTTTCCACCAACGCATCGTATGACTGCGTATATGGGTCCATAGGGTCCAGCCGATCACATAATATTCCAAATGCCTCTACGCCCACAAAATGTAACAGGTAGGCTACTCAATCGGCATCTTCTCGGATTTGAAAAACTCGAAAGGCACCATCCCCAACCGTTGTAACCATCGTCCCAAAAGCTGGCGCGCCGGATCAAACACATCGACTTGCAGTGGATTTGCGATCGCTATTTTTTGCTCCGCACTTGTTCCCGATACTGGGGTTTGTCCGCCCGAACTAGCCCGTGTCAACATCCTTGGTTTCCAATACCTCTATTTCTTCTTCTAATTTTTAAATTACACTTATACGTTCTACCTGCCACGTGGCGTTTTCGCCTATTCCTTTCTCATACCGCCCGCCGAGGAAAGAAAAAAAATCTTTGCGTTGCTCCGTTTTCTTCCGTCTTCCTCGTAAGTGTGGGACGTAAAAAAAAAATCTCGTCCTCGTCGCCAGCTGTCGTATTTTATCCGGAATTGGTAATAAGATTCGGTCAAGAACAAGACACCGTACATTTATTCTGTAACGTTTATTTAATCGGAGAAGAGCGTGCGCTCTCGGAGACGAAGCGGCACGGACTAACTGCGTGAACTCTCCGGCGTGAGTTTGCAGGATTTTGAGTAATCGTAACATAGCCACATCTTCTTAGTCCTTTTTGAAAACGCGCGCTCAATTTGAAAACGTATACTACCTAGATAATACATAACACCTACTTTTTAGTTTTCGATTTGATTAAAAGCTATATCTGTATATTTCTGTGCCTTATCCGTATATCCAACTCATATAGAATGCATGACAGTTACTAAATAGACAGACGTAGAGAGAATCCTGCATATAAACATCTATATTAACATATCTCCAATATTACAACCTGTGACCACTTCATCGATAGGCTAGCTAAGCAACATTATTAGACTGTATACTTTGTAATAGTTTTAGAGACGATTTCACGTATTTTACCTATTTTAAAATCTAAAAAAGATGGTTGTACAATATCTTTAAGAGCCACACAGTTGCAATACGATATTTTTTAAAATGAAAATATAAAATTTGTAACTATTCTCTTACCTGGCCTGCCCATAAGATAATGACATACTTAAAGAACTAAAAAGCACACTATTATGAGTGATACACTCATACTGATAAGAAAGGTGTCAGTAGCACCGATGACGTAAGTCGGTCAGCTGCAACGGTCAGCATCGAGCGCATTGCACGATGTTCCGCGCAATCTGCTCAACAATTAATGCAATGCTCCTTAGACAGCACTTGCTGTCTAAGCAAGATTTTGGAATACTGGCCGATTTACGCCCTCACGCAATCTTCCCCTTTTCTCGATCGAACAACCGAATTAACAGATATATAAACTGCCGAAAGAAAGTGAGGGACGGGTCAATCAGAAGTCGACAATCCGAGATAACACACGACACTCTGCTTTGCGGGGTCGTGTATCGCCGACACAAAACATTGTAATAAATACAACCACGACACTGAGCACGTTTACACCGTACGTTTAGTCCGCGACCTATACACTATATTTGACCCAACCCAATAGTTCACAACGGTGTAAACGCTCGCAGACTTGTTTGGGTTAGGCCACTTTTTGACGATCCCTGACCCATCTTAGGCCACACAACATAACGCGTGTAAACAGTTTATTAGTAGCCTACTTTAGGTCGGAGTATAGATTAGGGCATAGGTCAGGTCGCGCAGTGTAAACTAGGCCACTCTGCCTTGCGGGGTCACGATCTAACCGCACACTGTAAAACGGACATTATAATAAAAGTGATCAACACAAAGAGTGGTGTGTAGTGACTAAATACCCTCCTCGCGAGATCTCTGGCAGCGATCCCTAACGTACTCCCAACGAGGGGTACAACAACACCTTTAAATCCTTTCAATGGCCTAGTTTACACCGCGCGACCAGACCTATGCCCTAACCTATACCCCGACCTAAAGTAGGCTACTAATAAACTGTTTACACGCGTTATGTTGTGTGGCCTAAGATGGGTCAGGGATCGTCAAAAAGTGGCCTGACCCAAACAAGTCTGCAAGCGTTTACACCATTGTGAACTATCGGGTTGGGTCGAATGTAGTGTATAGGTCGCGGACTAAACGTACGGTGTAAACGTGCTCAATATGAATTGCCCTGCCAATTCTCTATATAATAATTCACTCAATTCAAAAGGGGATGAACCTCGGTGAATTCTTATCAACACACTGTAAATTCCGAGCTTTGATATTTTACACATCCACTCTTTTCTTTTTCTATTTTTTTTTCCGATTCAAATCAAGCGTTTCTTCTTTTCTTTAATAACTAAAAATAAAACACAAAGTATTACTGTTATCTCAGAATACTTATTTCATACAAAAAATAAACATTTTGTGCAACTTATCTGATTATACAATGCAGTGTTATACCAATCTTCAAGTTAGGCACAGCAGTATTTCCTTCCACGATGAAATCCACGATGCAATATGCAAATTATGCATAAAACTAAAATTATAACTAACCTCGCGCACGTCAACACGTCTCTAATCTCGAACTGTCACTTGATCGACACGCGGTGGCGCGCATTCGATCACCAATCACAAGCCAGTAAGAAATAGTACATCGAATCGACATCAATTTGACATCGGAATCATCATTTCGATGTCGATTCGACGTCGAATTGATGTCGATTCGACGTCGAATTGATGTCGATTCGACGTCGAATTGATGTCGAATTCATTTACCGTTTCTCGCTGGGAATACATAGGGTGCGTTCAGTTTCATGCGCATGGTGCATTTATTCATCCTTGTTGTTTGTCAAACGTTAAACGAGGATACAACAGTACAAATCTCCACCATTCGTCCTAGGCACCGGGCGACGATGACGACGACTACGTTTCTTAAACAAATTTATTCTTGAGCGAAAAATTTTAATCGCGATATCTCCGCTCGTAAGTCATATAGCGGAAAAATAAAAACACTTTTATTATATAAATCGGATGCAAACTATTCATTAAGCCTATTAAGAAATCTATCGGTTTAGTCGTTATTGAGAATCCGATAACTACGAATTTTCGCAAACGACGTCTCGCGTAAAAGAAGCAGCGGTGGTGCCTCGCGCTGCGCGTACACTTGGCGCGAGGCACGCGCCAGGTCAGCGCTGCAGAATGGGAACAATAATTTTATCCAATCCTTTAATGATGAGTAATAACAATTAAATGGACATTATATATCCGTTTATTATTAAATATACCTGCATAAATAAATCTCACACAGAAAATTTTAAGAACTGAAGAAACCGTTTTCAATTCAAGAAGATATTAAACCTTAATTACATCATGGAATCGCAATCATCTCTGCAGGACAAGATTAAACTAAAATGTAACAATTTAATCTTTCTATAGCAAATAGATCATTAATTCCTTCGCATAACTTTCTAAAGTTTTAGTTGCGTTAAATCTGAATGCAAATGTCAGTCGTATTCAATAGCGATAAAATGAAAGGCCCCGCTACATTGTGCGTCTGTCGTACATTACGAATAAAGAAAAACGTTCGAGCCGCCGAGTTCCACGAGCTGCCATGTGCGTGTCTGCTGGTCGCGCAAAACACAGAACACGAGAGTTCCAACCGTGAATGCTCAGACGGCCTTAAATCTCCATGTTGTTGGACATTCCCGAGAAAGGCATCGACCAGGATAAGTTCACCAAATACCTCTGTGATACAGGTCAGCTGTTAACCGAGATGTTTTATCAACAATCAATAACAAGAAAGGTGTTTATTACGCCTTTAATGAATAAAACCGTCAAGCCAACCTTGGAAATAGAAAAATCAGACCAATGGTTGTACGAAAGAAAATTTGCAGAGCGAGTCAAAAAGACAAAATCCTTGGAGAAAGCTTGCGCTAACATTAAAGCTCAGGATAAAAAATCAAGTACTCAGAAGACCGTAAAAACTTTTGGTTGGAGCCAGGGAAACGTAAGATACCCACCTATCAGATACTGGCAGGTGGGCTACCACGGATATCAAAATGCATATCAACGAAATATGTACCAGCCGAAGAACTTTATTCAAACCTAAAACGCAAAAGACGAATCAATCAGGGAAGTCCAACAATCGGATGACGAACCGATCATCATCGAAGAAATAAAGAGGGTAAAAACCATAGCAGGTCGTCTTTATAAATATAGAAAGAACTGGAGAGATATCACGTCTAATAGGCATATCCTAAGCTGGTTAAATGGATATCGAATCCCATTTCGAGAAAGTCTATGTCAAACTTCCTAAAAATATAAGAGTAGTCTGAGTGATCAAGCTGAGATCGCGGTAGAAATAGAAAAAAATGTTATTGGAAAAGATAGAAGAATGTACAGAATCAACAGGACAGTTTATCTCACCGTATTTTTTTGTTAAAAAAACAAACGGTACAAATAGATTTATATATAATTAAAAAAATTTAAATAAATTTATTGATCCCATTCACTTTAAAATGGAAAATATTTGTACAGCAAAAAATTTTATATTAAAAGGAGCATACATGGATCTGTTAGATCCTAAGGACGCATATTACTTGATCCCGATACGAGAAAATAATAGAAAATTCTTCAGAGTTAGATTTTCGGATAAATTATATCAATTTACATGTTTACCGTTTGGCTTATGCACCAGTCCCTATGTTTTTACAAAAATAATAAAATCAGTTATCAACCATTTAAGGCTACAAGGAATAATCTCAGTAATATACTTAGACGATATTCTTTTTATACATAAATCCAAAAAGGTTTGCCAAAGTAATATTAACCGCGCTATAAATTTATTAGAATACCTAGGATTTATCATTAATTACTAAAAAAGTTCATTGATACCCAGTCAAGAATGCAATTATTTAGGCTTTAATATTAATTCAAAAAAATTCTGCCTTGAATTAACAGAGAAAAAGAAGAAGCAAATTAAAGGTATATTAAGTCAATACATCAAAGAAAAATGGTACAGAATTCGCGATGTTGCAAAATTACTTAGTGTTTTAATAGCAGCATGTCCTGCAATGGCATATGGCATTGTATTATACAAAAAAGTTAGAACGGGAAAAATTCCTAGCATTAATTCTTAACGGTAATGATTTTGAAGGACAAATGTATATGAACAAGCAAGTGATAAAAAATTTAAGTTGGTGAAAAAATAATATAGATCTCGGTTTTAACCCGATTAAAAATTATAAATTTAAGATAGAAATTTACTCAGATGTTTCATTGACCGGATGGGGAGCCCATTGCAACGGAGTTAGCATTCATGGGTTTTGGAGCAAGGAAGAAAAAGAATATCATATAAATTATTTAGAACTTTTAGCAGCCCTATTAGTCTTAAAAAGTTGTGCATCAGACTTATCAAATTGTGAAATTTTGCTAAGATTAGACAATACGACGGCAATAGCCTACGTTAACAAGACAGGCGGAATAAAATTCCCCCACCAAAGTGATCTAGCGCGAAAAATTTGGTAATGGTGCGAAAAGAGGAAGCTATGGGTAGTAGCATCATACATTCCTTCGAATAAAAATATAGAAGCCGATACGGCATCAAGAATTACTAATATGGGCACAGAATGGGAATTATTTAATAAGGTTTTTCGGAATATTAATAAGAAATTTGGCCCATTCACTATAGATCTTTTTGCATCGCGACTAAATAAAAAATGTAAGACATTTGGCTCCAGGTTTCCGGACCCGGAAGCAACATACGTAGACGCGGTTATAATATTGTGGAAGCATAAAAATATCTATGCTTTTTCTCCCTTTGCACTAATTTTGCGAACATTACGAAAAATAATCACAGATAAAGCAGAAGGCACGATGATAGTACCTTTGTGGGCGAGTCAATCTTGGTATCCACTTTTTAATTTGCTTCTATCTTCGGAACCACTTGTAATTTTACGAGATAAAAAACTTCTATTGTCACCCTGTAGGCAAAAGGTCCATTCACTAGTAACAAAGCTTTCATTGGTGGCAGGGCGACTATCAGAAAAGCTTTTCTCAGAAAAGGAATAAAAGAAGAATTGGCGGACGTCATGATCGCATCAATAATGCCGTCAACTCTCAAACAATACGAAAGCGCATTAAAACTATGGGTAGAATTTGCAGAAGAAAATAATTTAGATGTCAGTTTTATTTATTTAATTGCCATGATTTAATGCCAGTACTACAGCTATCTTATCATTTTTAACTGAAAGATTTAAAAAAAGCGCAAGTTACAGCACCTTGAATCATCCAGATCAGCAATTGCTCTTATCACAATAGTAGTAGGACTAGGCCGTTTTAACCCAAGTTGGAGTGGGGATAAGGGGAGGGGAAGGTAATTAATCGAGGGGAGGGTAATTAATTGAGGGGGAGAGAGTATTTAATCGAGGAGGAGAGGGTAATTAATTGAGGGGAGAGGGTATTTAATTGTAGAGGAGAGGATAATTAATCGAGGAGGAGAGGGTAATTAATAGAGGGGAGGGTAATTAATTGAGGGTGGAGAGGGTAATTAATTGTAGGGGAGAGGGTAATTAATAGAGGGGAGGGAGTATTAATTTATTAATCGGGGAAAGGAAATTAATCAAGAGGATTAATTAATCTATTGCGAAAGGAGGAGGGGTATCAATTAATTTATCAGGGGGGGGGGTTAACTTGTCACCTAAATTTTAAGTTAATAAATTTTTTTTTGTTTATTGTTTCTTTTTAACAAATTACCCTGTCATAAATTTCAAACTTTCTTTTTTCTTTTGTTTATTGTTTTTTTTTCTTTTGTTTATTGTTTCACTATAACAAATAACCCTATCATAAATTTTTTTTGTTTATTGTTTTGCTATAACAAATGACCCTGTCATAAATTTTCTTTTGTTTATTGTTTCTTTTTAACAAATTACCCTGTCATAAATCTCAAACTTTCTTTTTTTCTTTTGTTTATTGTTTCTCTGTAACAATTGACCCTGTTACAAATTTCAAAATTCCTTTGTTTCTCTATAGAAAATGACACTGTCATTAATTAAAAAATTCCTTTTCTTTATTATTTCTCTGTAACAAATGATCTGTCACAAATTTCAAAATTCTTTTGTTTATTGTTTTTTTAACAAATGAGAAACTTGTCTCAACATGTTTTTCAAAGTCCTTTGTCCTCATCACCACCACCGCCGCTCAAGTACATAGGTAAAGAGACTTTATTATTATTTTATATATGTAATGTAATTTTTATTTGATTACTTATAATTTGAGTTAGATTATATATTTATATGTACTCTAATTTAAATTATAAATAATTAAATAATAAAAATTATATTACGTATATTCCACCCCAGTTACGGTTTGCTCTCTATCTCTCTCCCGCTACACTATTCGTATAAGCAGCGCCGTTATCTTGGCTGCTAGCGAGCGTCGATGTCAGGCTGCTAGATATTATAAACTTTAAAAATATTAAAAAATATTAGATTAAAAAATAAAAATATAACATTCGGATACTGTAGTCTGCGTTTAATATTATCCCCCTCCTGAAAAAAAATTTCTTTCAAACAATTGAACGTGCAGCAACATGTTAAATTTCAGTTTTCCCCTTTTCTGAAATTCTTTTCAAAAGTCACGTGACTTTTCAATAGTCACGTGACTTTTCAATAGTCACGTGACTTTACAAATAGCATAAGTATATATAGGATAAATCTGCAGATCGTCGGCATATAGAATGTGTTTGGAGTGTTGCAACGAGTACTGTAGATTATTTTTGAAAACTGCAAAGAAAAGGGGACCAAAAACAAAACCCTGAGGAACACTCGATGAGACATGAGCCTAAGATGAAAAGAAACCGTCAGGGCCGAACACACACTGGGAGGGAGCGTCCCAGATGCGTACAGTAATAAATATACAGAACAGGTTGAGTGAAGCGGATACAGTGCGAAACGGACAAATTGCGAAACGGACACAGTACGAAACCGACACAGTACAAAACGGACACAGTGAGAAACGGATACAGTGTCAATCAGACAAAGTGAAATTCATATGTATTTGCAGATTTTCAATACAATGTACATGGGTTAGCGACGTGGATGGGGTGGGTACGGGAAGGGGGCGAAGACCACTCTTGTACGCACACACCCCGCGCGCGCGCGCGTGTGTGTGTGTGTGTTCGTGTGCGCGCGCGCACAAAGCATTCTCTACACTACATGGGTTTGCGACTGTGTCCGTTTCGCACTGTGTCCGTTTCACACTGTGTCCGTTTTGTACTGTGTCCATTTCGCAACGTATCTGTTTCGCAATGTGTCTGTTTTGCACTGTATTCGTTTATTACTATGCGCATTTGGGACTAACTCCATTGAGAGCGCCCAAAGAGATAGGACTTGAACCAAGTTAAGGCAGAGGAAGAGACTAAAAGATATCCTAGTTTGTGAAAAAACAAGTTGTGTCGAGCCAAATCAAATGCCTTCGTGAAGTCAAAACTAACAGGCTGACCATCCTTTTATCAATGAGAGAGGATGGAGAGGATGGAGAATGGAAGAAGATGGAGATAGGACAGTAATCTGAGAACGATGTAGAAGTTCTAGTTTTTGGAATTGGAATAATATGGGAAAGTTTCCAGGAGTTCAAGGACGCGTTGACCAAGTCAAGGATGACAGGGAAGGTAACAGGCAGGCTATCCATAATTAGTCTACGACTGATGCTATCCGGTCCAGTGAAGTACGAAGTGGATCTGATTAGAGCTCTATGAAGGGGGTGATATGAAAGAAATAAAAGATAGAGGGGTCAGCTAAGAGGAAGTATCAAGTCTGGAAAAAGAGCACGGGAAGGTAGGAGAAGATGAAGAATGATAATGAGTCGGAAAAAAGAGTGGGTCGAGATGAAAAAGAGGCGAGCGAGATTAGGATCAGGAGAGGAACCAGGAAAGTAAACAGTGGTAAAAAAGGCATTTAGTTCATCAAAAAAGTGAACAGTGGTAAAAAAGGCATTTAGTTCATCTCGAGTCAATGACTAGAAATTATTTGGATTTAGCGAGACCAAGAGACTTGTGTTCATTCCAGAGACGAGCAGTATTTGTAATTGAGTCCAGCCGATTCTTCCAGTACTCGGCCTTCGCCTCATCAATCAAATGTTTAACCCTGTTACGAAGAGAACAAAAGCACTCTTTTATGATTTTTTTCCCGGACCGGTCTTTATCCCGCGACGATTACGGGAAGCCATCACGTTATCAAACAAATAAAACAACAAAAATAACGCAAAAACTGTAAACCGTAAAAAGACATAACACGCCGACTTTTGCTCTTGTCTCGTCGCTTTTCTCGTCGATTGGATTCCTAATCCTTTCCATCAATATTGGCGTGTCACTGTTATATCTATATATCCCGTGCACGTAACTCTGTACAAAATTTCTTTCATTTCTAACTGTCTGACATTTCAAGCTTCGCTTTTTTGTGTCACCTCTAGGTGTGCGAGGACACGGGAACGCACATAACTTTTAATTCCTGTTGCCTCTCCGATTGAGAATCTACGTCTGTGCTGTGTGATGGTTCCTATTTGTGCACGAGATCGACTTATGTGCCAATTCTCCGAAGAAGACGAAATCACTTTGATTAGGCTTAATTAGTTTGAACAGATTCCTACACTTGAATCTCTGTACGCTTAATTTATCTTTTGAGTGAAATATTCTCTTTAAATTATAAAACTTGTTCAAATTACGTGAATTAAAATCTCTTTAATCTAGTTAACAAATTATACATTAAAAAACATCATGATCTAAACGGTAAAAATCATGTGCTTTCGAAGAATCGACGTCTATTGTATTACGACTACACGGAAAAAATAGTTCCAAACATTAATATCAAATATTAAAACAGTAATTTAATTGCAATACTTAAAACAGTATTAAATTAATATTTTATTTATCAATTATTGTTTTATATTAAAAAATTTTTTGTTTGTACAATAATATTTAAAGAATTTCAGAATTTTTAATTTTAACAAAAAGTATATTTTTCTAATATTATATTAGTCTAGAGACCCTTTATTAAGAGACGCAACAATCCTGTATATGTTTTTATTGGGTGTGAAACAATATGGCGGAACCAATCAACTGTCATATTCCCATTTTAAATATTATTAGCGTGCGGTAGGATATGGAAAAGCTAGGGCAAAGATACAAAAAAGTACATTGTAACATTACAAGATAGTTTATTATTTAACAATAGAATGCATTGCCATAGTCTTACTGCTATACACTGCTTTTTTAAACATTGGTTGTTTTTTGCACAAAATTCTAGTTCGAAATCGAATAAAATATTTCATTATTTTATCAAATAAGCCATGACAATTTTGTAATGAGTCACATCGGACATGAGTTATTTTCTGAGTGAAAAATTTAATTAAATTACAGTTTATGTTATTTAAATAAGGAATATATCTTCGAAAAATTACTTCCATTTCATAAAAATAATTAAATGTTTTATTAAATGTTTTATGTTTTATGTTTTAAATGTTTTTTTTGTTTTATGGCCTTACTTATTTATGAGTTAAAACTTATTTATGACTTCAAACGTTCAATTACAATTACAATTACAATCAGTTATAGCAGTTTGCTATATACATTGTCGCCATTTTGTTTCAGAATACAGAATTGTCGCGTCTCTTAGTAAAGGGTCTCTATATTAGTTTAACAAGCATAATATGTGATTTTATTTTAAAATAATAATATTAAAAATTCTAATTTTTAAAAATGTCATTTTTTATTCGACATTTTTTTCAATTCTTTTCTTTTACGAAAATTATTATTGAATAATAAAAATATATTTTTCTTGATAAAACTACTTATTTTTCATGTAATAAGCAGATCATGTATAAGCAGATTATGTCTATTTAATGCTTGTATAATTTTATTCTAATGTTTAGCATATTGTTACGCCCGCGCTGCTGTACGATTACTGAGAAGGCCGCGTGGCGTTCCTTGACGACGGGCTGCTATTTACAAACAAGTGCCTTTGCGACTAGATTCCGAGCTGTCAAACTGTTCGGACGTATTTCTTGCAATTCTATCACTGTGTTCTTGTATTTGTGTTACATTAAAGAGCCGTGTGAGTTTTCAGTGGTGTTACAATTTATTTCAATCGGGAGTGCGTGTAACATTTTGGGGGCTCGTCCGGGATCGGACGAGCGGATATCGGAACGAGCTTTAAGGAGAGAGAGGGAGAGAGTCCGGATGGTTTCGAGGACCCCGACACGTCCGAGCCCGCGAGATATTTCCGTTGAGGAGGGAACCGAAATGCCCACTACAAGGAAAAGGGCTCGAGAGCAGACTTCTGAATCTACGATGTCGGAGACGGCGGTACTGCAAGCCGTTCTCCAGGAGATGCGTGCGATACGTGAGGAGCAAGCACGAAGGGAATCGGAATTTGCAATGTTGTTGCGGCAGAGAGAAGAAGAGCTTTCTCGTTTACGAAATTTCCAGCTAAGTCCTTCTAATAATAGAGCCTCGGGCGATAATGTATTGGGGGCCGCGTCCGCGGGGGACACGTGCGGGAATCGTGCGCGAACGGAATTGGGTTTCAAATTGAAGCCTGACACTTTTGACGGGACGGTTCCGCTGCGGGAGTTCCTCTCTCAATTTCTCCTAATCGCGCGCGCGAACCTTTGGGACGACGCGTCGAAATCTGTAGCTTTGGCCGCGAGTTTAAGGGGGGAAGCGCGAACAGTCTTAGAATCGTTAGAGGACGTAGAGGTTTTTAGTTTTGAAGAATTAAAATCAAAGCTCGAGTTGCGTTTTGGGGAGGGAATTCTTACTCAAAATTCTTATTCTCTTTTTACCAATAGAAAACAAAAATCTGGGGAAAGCCTGGCTGCTTTTGGAGCTGAGTTGGAAAGGCTTTCGCGTTTAGCATATCCGGAGTGTCCTTTTTCGGTGCGGGACAAGATCGCATGTTCGCAATTTATTTCCGCCGTTTCCAATAATTTTCTTAGAAGAACTCTCCAGCTGGAAGGGATTTCTTCTTTGAAAGCGGCCGTGGAGAGAGCCAAAGCTATCGAAATCATTCAGGGGGCGAATTTTGAAAGAAAAGAAAAATTCGGGAGAAATTTTGATCGTTTTGGGAGGAATTTTGAGAGGGAGGAGAGGAAGGACGCGCGGAGTGTTGGGGGTGAGAAATCGGAGGAAGGGGGGCCCCGAAAAAATTGGCGTGGTCTCAAATCTGCAGCCAAAGATAAAGAATGTTGGGCGTGTGGAAAAACAGGACATTTCCGTTTTGAATGTCCCGACGCAAAGGGAAACGCGGCTTAGTTGAGCTTTTTGGGGCGAGTTCAACTCCGAAGGGTAATGCCCCGATTATTTTTCGTTCTAATTATAATTTGAATAAAGATTATTGTGTTTATCGTTCTCTTAGTTTTAATAATGATAATGATTCTTATTTTTGTTATGAAGGAATGCTTAATGAAAAACGTTGCTCCTTTAAGATTGATACGGGCTCTGACATCTCTATTGTAAATAGAAAATTAGTGAAAGATTATGGAGAAAAGTTGGAAACGGTAAATTGTTTTTTGAGATATCCTACCGGAGAAAAGATTCTTTGCAAAAATAAAATTTTAGTTGATATTCTTATTGGTAAATATTCTTTGAAGATTCCTATGTTCGTGGCGGAAATTCATGACGATTGTTTACTAGGGGTTGACTTTCTTAAAAAGGTTAGTTTAGAAAATGTTTTTGAATCCGCCTTCGGAAATTTTAAATCAAAAAAAGAAAAGAATTTTAATTGTTCTCGTGTTGTTTCTGTCCCTTCTGTCTTAAGGGAGCTCATTGAAAAAAATTCTGAAAATCTTGTTGATTCTCAGAAGGAAGTTTTTGCTGGTTTATTGAATGAATTTCAGGATATATTTTCTGAAGAGATAATTGCAGGAAATTGTGATATTATTTGTCATTCTATAAATGTTGAAGATTCTCCTCCCATAAAACAGGTTCCCCGACGTATTCCTTATCATATGAGAGACGAAGTTTATGGAATAATAGAGGAGATGAAAAAACATGGCGTAATAGAGGAATCTCAAAGTCCTTGGGTTTCTCCTGCGGTGTTAGTTAGGAAAAAAAATGGAGCATTGAGATTTTGTGTGGACTTCCGAAAATTGAATGCGGTTACGATTAAAGACTCCTTTCCTCTTCCTCGGATCGATGACATTTTTGATCAACTCTCAGGTAATGTTTGGTTTACTACGCTTGATTTGAAAAGTGGTTACTGGCAGGTTAAAATTCGTCCGGAGGATAGGGAAAAAACTGCTTTTTCTGTTGGTAAAGGGCTTTGGCAATTTACTGTAATGCCCTTTGGATTATGTAATGCCCCCGCAACTTTTCAGCGCCTAATGGAAAAAATTTTAAAAGACATGTTAACGAAAATTTGTTTAGTTTATCTTGATGACGTGATTATTTTTGGAAAAAGTTTTGAAGAAATGTTAGAGAATCTTAGTAAAGTCTTTCGGCGAATTCGGGAAGCAAATTTAAGAATTAATCCGGAGAAATGTGTTTTTTTCAGAAAAAATGTTAAATATCTGGGCCATATAATTTCTGCCGAGGGGGTAGTTACAGATCCGGAAAAGATTTCCGCAGTAAAAGACTGGCCAGTTCCGCATACTAAGAAGCAATTGCGTAGCTTCTTAGGTTTTTGTTCGTATTATCGCAAATTCGTTAAAGGTTTTTCTTTTATTTCAAAACCTCTTTATGCATTAACGGAAGATAAAGTTAAATTTTCTTGGGGAGAAGAATGTCAAAATGCTTTTGACGAATTGAAACGCGTGTTATCTTTTTCTCCTATGCTTTCTTTTCCGCGGGAGGAGGAGAAATTCATTTTAGATACCGATGCTTCTAATATCGGTATTGGTGCAGTTCTTTCCCAGAAACAGGATGGAAAGGAACGAGTTATAGCCTATTTTAGTCGCGTTTTGAATAAAGCCGAGAGGAATTATTGCGTTACGCGTCGAGAACTTTTGGCGATAGTTGAA
The DNA here is from genome assembly GCF_013373865.1 of Monomorium pharaonis. Classification (NCBI taxonomy): domain Eukaryota; kingdom Metazoa; phylum Arthropoda; class Insecta; order Hymenoptera; family Formicidae; genus Monomorium; species Monomorium pharaonis. Next base: position 14,225,261 of record NC_050470.1, read on the forward strand.
GCAATCAAAGCTTTCCGTCATTACCTCTTGGGACAAAAATTTTTGATTCGTACAGATCACGTTTCCCTTAGATGGCTTTTGTCTTTCAGAGATCTTGAAGGACAGCTCGCGCGTTGGTTGGAGAGACTCCAACAATTTGAATTTGAAATTGTTTTTCGGAAAGGACAGTTTCACGGAAATGCCGATGGACTGTCTAGACGTCACTGTGAATCTCAAGGTTGTAGATATTGTGCTAAGATCGAAGAAAATTGTGCTCGAGAGTCGAGGAAAACTATTACCTTGGCTCGTATTACCTTGGCTGAAGAAAATTTAGAAGAATGGCAAAGGGAACAGAAAGAGGATCCTAGTTTGTCGGTAATTTTTCGCGGTAAGGAAACAGGAGTACGTCCTTTACGCACGGAAGTTTCGGATGTTTCTACCCGTATTTACTTGTTGTATTGGGACGTTATAAATCTTAAGAACGGTGTCCTTTATAAGAGTTGGTATGCTCCAAATTTGAAATCTAGCTTCCTTCAATTATTAGTTCCACGTAAACGAGTCAAGGAAATTTTAGAGAAAGCCCATGATTCTTTGTCGGGAGGACATTTCGGGGTGAATAAGACCTTGGAGAAAATTAGGAAGCGGTTTTACTGGGCTTCATGTAAACAAGATGTAGAGGACTGGTGTAAATCCTGTGAAGTGTGTGTGGCAAGAAAGGGCCCCTTGGGAAAGGGAAAGTCTCCTTTGCAAATCTTCAATGTTGGAACTCCGTTTGAAAGAGTTCAAATGGATATTCTTGGTCCTTTTCCCATTACTTCTTCTGGAAATAAGTATTTGCTTGTTGTAGTCGACTGTTTTACCAAATGGGTAGAAGCTTTTCCCTTGAGAAATATTAGAGCAAAAACAGTGGCGGAGGTTTTTGTTAATCAAATTGTTTCCAGGCATGGGACACCTTTCGAAGTTCATACGGATCAGGGAAGGAATTTCGAGTCCAAGCTTTTTACTGAACTCATGGAACTTCTCGGAATTAGAAAGACAAGAACTACTGCCTTGCATCCTCAATCGGATGGTCAGGTTGAAAGACAGCATCAAACCATTACTAATTATTTGGCGAAGTATATTTCTTCAAATCAGAAGGATTGGGATCGTTGGATTCCTATGTTTCTTTTGGCCTATAGAACCTCAAAGCATGAGGCTACTGGAGTGACTCCGGCAGAGTTGTATTTTGCGCGAGATCTTAGATTGCCTTTGGATTTGTTACGAGGGAAACCGCCTGAATCTTGTAAGGAAGACCCTCATACTGCGGAAGGTTTCGTTAAGGATTTTCAACGAAAAATGGAGGGATTTCATGCGAGTGTTAAGGAAAGATTAGATATTCGATCTTCACGTGTTAAGTCTCGCTATGATCGCAGAGCTAGACATATTTTATTTCAGGAGGGGCAGAAGGTCTGGTTCTTCAATCCCCGAAGAGTTAAGGGGAAGGCTCCTAAATTACAAAGTGATTGGGAGGGACCTTATTTTATTGTTAGGAAATTGAGCGAAGTAGTTTATTGTATTCAGAAAACTCCGAAACATAGAAGAAAGATAGTTCATTCAGATAGGTTAGCTCCTTTTTATGAGAGGAAATTGGTGCGATAGGTGAGTCGGAGCCCGGAATAGAAAATAAAAAAAGGAAACGAGACGTTGACAAAAAAGGAATTGTTTTTTTTTTTTTTTTTTTTTGGAAATTGGAGAAGTTTGTTGCTTGTTGTTTTATTTTCTTTTCAGGAAAAGAAAAAAAAATTACGAAACGAGAGATGCTTTACAAGCTTTCCTGGAAAGTGAGCGAAATCCTTTCGACGGGGGATCAATTTCTTTTCTTTGTGATTAAATGAAGACTGCCTCACCCACGGTTTTTGAGCCGTGGTTTTCCCGTGGGGCGAAGGGCAAATGCCGAGGCAGGGACTAGAGGAGTCCTTTCAGGACGACGGGTCCACGGTGGCTACCCCCCTCTTGTCCGAAGAGGAACGGCGACGTCGGTTAAAGCGTGGAGGGCAGCGTTTGGATCAAATCCAGTAGACGAGAACCTAGAGGAGTGGAGTTCACTCAGGAGTCGGCCCAGGGAGAGGGAGATCGTCTCTTCCTCAGAGAATGCCGAATAGTGGTTCTAAAAGGACTTTTGGAAAGGATGGAGGTCCTGGATTTCCCTGAAGACAATTAGGACTTATTTAGGAGCGGCGCTCGGTAACCTGGGACAAAGCTCAGGGAGAGCAGGAGGCCGTCCTGGAACTTTTGTGTCCTAATCGGGGAAACGGAAGACTGCCTTGGTACTACCCTTTCGGATTGTCGGGACGACAATCTTGAAGAGAGAGGGTAGTGTTACGCCCGCGCTGCTGTACGATTACTGAGAAGGCCGCGTGGCGTTCCTTGACGACGGGCTGCTATTTACAAACAAGTGCCTTTGCGACTAGATTCCGAGCTGTCAAACTGTTCGGACGTATTTCTTGCAATTCTATCACTGTGTTCTTGTATTTGTGTTACATTAAAGAGCCGTGTGAGTTTTCAGTGGTGTTACAATTTATTTCAATCGGGAGTGCGTGTAACAATATTTAAAAAATACGAATGTTTTCAAAGAAAGAATGTCCTCTTTTTCTGTGTAGTGTTTTGTCTGTGTGCATGTTTTTTTGTACGTGAAGCGTTACGTGTCTCTCTGTCTTTTGCTTTTTGGCGCAGTTTCGATGTTTAATGTAACTCTTAAAGGGTCGCAAACCTTTCCTTCAGAGAGCCCGGCTTGAATTTTTGCAGGAGCCAACCGCCATCTACAATAAAAAACTTTACTTCGACGTAGTGGAGAGATCAAGGGAGATTCAAACCTTCACCGTAGAGGGCGGCGGTAGAAACGCCACTATTATCATCCCCAACATCGCCGTTACCAATGGAATTGTGCATATAATCGACAGGGTTCTCGGGGTACCCTATACTAATGTTCTTGAGAAACTCAGGACCTATCCGGCGCTCGAGTGAGTCTCCTATCTTTTTCTTCATCTTTATTTATCTTCATACAAAGCGACTTGGATTATCGGGTTTCTGGTCGCGCCTGGGTTGCATTTTAAAAAACACAAAAAGCAAACGCGGAAAGAGGGGACGACGCGTAAAATATATACAGGGAGTCCCAGAGCATACTGGTCACTGTTCATAAAAAGGTAGATGGGATCGAGATGAACATAAAAGTTCAATATTGTTGTGGGTTTGGTCTGCTAATAATCGAGATATAAATTTTTTTAATTATGCGAATGAGAGCGCGCCTTGCGCGCCGAAGGAAGGGCTCGAGCCGCTCGAGCCATAGCACGGCCTATTGTTTCAAGCATTGGCTGCCGGCGGCGGCGGGGGAAAGAAGGAGAAGCGTGGCGTCGTCGCCGTTCCCACGTCTCGCCGCACCGCGCCTAAGCTCGCGTCGATGGCTGCTACGCACACTCGCGATTACATGACGAGATTATAAATTATTAATAAAAATAGGACAAATTTAAATCGTAATAAACTTTTGTAAATAAGAAAGTCGAAAGAGAGAAAGCGATGGAAACGTATGGAACCTGCAAATAATATAATATTTGCCGCATCAAATTCTCTCGTTTTTTATAGAATATTAAATTAACGAAGATTTATCACGATTGATTCTTTATACATTCTCCTTTCGTAACCATCTTATTAGAAAATTACGAAATGCACGAAATACTATCCTTAATATGCACTCTTTGTAAAATAACACGATAGAAAAATATTCACGTTTGATCTGACGACTTCAGGATAAATTATTCGATGCAACTTCTACGGTAATTATAGGTAATTAGAGATCAATGTTATGTCAAGTATCGTTAGTATGGTTAACTAGAAATGATTTTCTCTTGTATATGATAGAGAACTTCAAATTTCTTCTATTGTTAATACATTATAAGTCACTGAAAATCTGTCGTAATTAATAATGCAATTAAAGATAAAAGAAACTCTGAATTCTTTTATTCATTATTGAATTTTTTATTTACTCTTGATTCATATGTAAAATTGAACTTTGTACTTTCCCAGATAGCATACGGACGTCCTTAGGACGTCCAGGACGGACTTCGTGGATATCCTGAGGACGTTCTGATTTTATCCCGGGACGTCCTCAGGACATCCTGAGGAATAGCAAACGAGCGTCACTTTTTAGTCCTCAGGACATCCTGAGGACAGTCTATCGGACATCCTGAGGACAGTCCATTGGACGTCCTGAGGATACCATAGGATTTCCTCAGGACATCCTCAGGAATAGCAAACAATGACCACTTTTTGTCAGATTTTTAAAATTTTTTTTTTAAGATTTTTGATAAATGTATCGATTTTTTATAAGAATTGAAACGTTTCTCAGAAAAATTTAAAAAATAAAAAATTCCGATTAATTTAGAAAATTTTTTAAATATTTCTAAGTATTTTTAACAATTTTTGAGAATTGAAAAAAAACTTTAACAAAAAATTAAAAGTTCTAATTATTTCTACGATAATTTTGTAAGAGGAAGAAGACTATACATGTTTCAGCGACAGTTGTACCTGTTAAAGCATGTTTAATCTCTGTACCCGAGAAAACGGTCACCCATCCAAGTATCAACCATCGCCGACGATGCTTGACTTCAAAGACCATACGCATCCTAACGCTTCATGATGATCCGCGCGCGCGCGTGTTAACACACACACACACACACACACACACACACACACACACACACACACACACACACACACACACACACACACACACACACACACACACACACACACACACACACAATAAGAGTAAAAAAAAAGATAAAATACAAAAACAAAAAAAATAAAAAGAACTCTTATAATGGCAGATACCTTGACGTGGTATAAGAACTTAAATATTGTTTTATTATTTAAAAAGTTATAAAGCAGTATGACAAAATTCTGCCATTTTGTAAAAAATTTAATGTAATTATATGAAAACTTGTTAAATAATGATACATCAAGTGCATAATATTGCTCTCTTGTACATCCATGAATCTTGTAAAGATTTAGTATTTTTGACTATTATAATAAATGTTATAATAAATTGTAATTATTGAATGTTTAATTTGACCTCAAATTCGTGTTCCGCGGCCCAAAAAACATATGTACCCATTTTGAGGTAAATATGTTTAATATCATAGACAAAAAGTATCATTTGATAGCATTTTAGTGCTTTTGACGCTCTATTCTTATCCGCCATTTTGTATCTCAATTCTATATCGGTAATGCCGCAGCACTACGTCAAAGAGCAAACCTTAACGAGTAAAACAAGCCAAACAAACTTAAAATCGGTTGAGAATTGCACTGTCGGTAGATTTTTGTCCAAAACATGAGCTTTTTTCCCACTGTGCGACGCAGGGACAAAAGTTGCACGCTAGATAAGAAGGACAGCCCGATTGTAGAATAGTGAAGAATAAGCATCCGGTAAGGTAGGCTCTTATATCATTGGCAGTCAGCCATCCCAGAGAATTATAGTGATAGAAAACATGTTCGTCCTGTAAATTAAAAATAAAGCGGATGCAGGTGTCATCAGTTATTTCAGTTTGAGCCACTGTTGACCGGTCAGATCAGAAAACACAGCTGAGCAGTAATCAAATAGCGGAAATATCAACGATGTAACAAGTTGTGTGCGCATGGATGTTGAAAGACAGCTTTGATAAGGTTTTAGTTGCCATATAGTACCGATAATGCTGTTTGACGTGACCCTGATCTGTTCGGTTTAACTAAGATGCTGAAGGTACAAACGCCGAGATCGGTCGCATGGTCGACGAAATTTATTGGAGTACCGTTGATATTCAAACAGAGGCGGGCATTTTCGCGAATAGACCTTACAAAGCAAGTACTGCTTAAAAGAAGAGCCTTAGTTTTATCCGCATTGAGCACAAGGCCATTGCGTGCTGACCAGCGCTCCAACGAAGCGATATCTTTCCTGACACGACTGAAGCAAAGTCAAGGTCAAGAAAATGTATGTATATCTGCAAATCATCTGCATATAGGATAGCAGTAGGAAATAGAATGCTGAATGTGATCGATGAAGATGACGAGAAACAGCAAGCCAAGGACGGAACCCTGGGGAATACCAGCAAAGACAAGGGTTCACGAAGAGACTATCGATTACTATCGACAAACGGAGATTGGATAGCTTGTATAAAAGGAGGTAGTGATGAACGAAATCAAAGGCCTTGGAGAAGTCGAATAGGATGAGAAGGATGACCATTCCTTTGTCCACCGCTAGCCTAACATCGTCAAGATTAACCAGCGCGGTTTGGGTACTATTACCTCGTCGAAAGCCGGTCTAAAAGGAATCAAGCGGATAATAGAGAGTGGGATGAAAGCTGATCGTAAACTATGCGTTCAAGAACCTTGGAGAGAAAGCATAAAAGAGAGATAGGACGAAAGGCAAAGACGGCAGGATAGGATAAAAGGCAAAGACTGAGGGATTTTTGATTTTAGAAAGAGGGATAACGTAGGAGTATTTCCAGGAGGAAAGAAAAATAGAGGTGTTTAGGGATGAGTTGAAGAGGTCAAGGATTACAGGGAAGGTGACAGGAAGGCTATTGAGGAGAAGCCGTCGGCTGATATTATCAGAATCAACAGCGTTGAAATAATATTTAATGAGAGCTTTGCGCAAAATATCTAGAGTAATAGAGTGGCACCCGTTTGTCCACGTCAATATTTGCCATGGTCCCGATTGCCCACGTCAATATTGGCCAATAAGGATTTTGTTTTGGGTGGACGCACGCACGCACGCACGCACGCACGCACGCACGCACGCACGCACGCACGCACGCACGCACGCACGCACGCACGCACGCACGCACGCACGCACGCACGCACGCACGCACGCACGCACGCACGCACGCACGCACGCACGCACGCACGCACGCACGCACGCACGCACACACCCACACACAAGGGGGTGCCTTCGGTTCTCCCTCCCGCACCCACCCCGTTGGTAGGGGTGCCTGGGCAAAAATGCGTGTCCATTATTAATTGGGCCATTATTGATGTGGCCAATATTGACATGGGCAAATGGATCGCTTCCGAGTAATGTGCTCAAAATAAAAAGTAGGATCGGAAAAAGTGGGGGAAGACAAAGAAGGAGTGAAACAGAGAGAAACGGGTAGTAGTGGGATAGTGCAGGAAGGGAGGTGAGTCGTGGAGAAATGGTCATCGAGATCATCTGAAGAGCAGTAGGTTTTTACCTAGAGGCAAAAAGGGGAGGAGCGGGTGCTGAGGGGCGACAAGAGATAATTATCCTTGGCAGTGGTAATGAGAAGGCTGATTTTATTCCACAAGGAGATGAAGACATAGAGATTAGCGGGTGATGGATGTTAAAGAAGAATCATTCGCAAGGCATTTCTCTTGCGCATAAGTGACCGGATGGATGAGTTAAGCCAAGAAGCAGGAGGCCGCTTGGCTATGAAGGAGCGCAGAGAAACGTGGTGATTTTGAGTATCGATAAAGTACCTGGACAGTAAATCAGGAGCGGTTCACTTGAAAACTGTTCATTTGAACACTGTTTATTAGACACCGTTTATTGGATATTGTTTAATTGGATACCGTTCACTTGAACACAATGAAAAATAACTAACAAGGGAACCTCGCGAACCCGAAAATTCTGATTTTAATAAACCTTGGCATAAATGTAGTGAGGGTAAATACATAAATTTAGAAATTTTTAGTTGGTGCTTATAAACAGTTTGAAAGGGCGAAACCACCTTTCAAAGTTGAGACATTTTTGCGCTTTCTCGATATATTTGACAAACTAAACCAAATATAAAAAAATGTTTCATACTACAATTTTACAGTATAAATACCTCTATTTAACTACGCTGTTTATTTTTCGAAAAAAAAAAAAATTTTTTTTAAATTAAAATAAATTTTTAATAAAATTGACTTTTATGTATGGTATATAGCATTTATAAAGCAATTATACTATTTTATACTACGTTTTATTTATATCTATGTGTATATTATGTATGTTGTATATTATCTATGTTATAATACTATACATTTATATTTATTATGCTATTTATTTTTTTTGGAAAACTTTTTTTTTTTTTTTTTTTGAAAAATAAATAGCATAGTTAGTAGAAATACAAGGAGGATTCTGGCCGGGAGCTCCTAGGGGGGTGCAGGTGTGCGGGGGGAACTTGTAGGCGCGGGGGGTGTTACAGCGGGGAGGGATGATGTTACCCGGGGCTCCGGGAAGAATCGCTTATCAGAAGTAAACTAATATCCCGCTTATCAGACGTAAACAATTTCGGGGACGCCTTTGAAAAGCCGATATATCTTGCTTATTAGACGTAAATTATTACGCCTTTGAAAAGCCGACATGTTTTTATTAGGGGTATCAAAAAATACCGCTTTTTACCCTCTCTCCCTCATACATATACTATGTTGGTTACGCGAGATGGTGGAAGAAGAGCATTTGTCGCGGCATATAATACGCGTTCTTTCTCTTATGCTACCTTTGCTCTCACTCCCACCCATTGCACGCTCTCGCTCCCACCCATGCGGTACTCACTATCGTGCTCGCGATATTTTAATAAGAAAAGATGTATGGGGAGGGGGGAAATAAGTCTTTAAAACCCCTCCGCTATTAGCGATAGACAAAATGTGTCGCCCGGCGGCTAAAAAAATTTGTAAACACGATTTGAGATCGCACTTTAGTACCTCACGATTTGCAGGATGCGATTCACGGTCTAGCGCCTATATCAGGCTGTTTGTAGAAACAGCAACTCGCTTTGAAATTGTATAAGTATAAATAAAAAATGGCAAATGCTCCGGTTGAGACAAAGAGACAAAGGGTTATAGATGAAATATCAGGGTTAGGAAAGTTACTTTTTAAAAGTAACTCGTTACCGTTACTTTAAAAATAACGAAAAATCGTTACTTTTCGTTACTTTTTTCTTAATGATAAGACAGATTTATAAAATAGGATACTAAGGCCAATATTCATAGTCGGATCTTATATTTAAGATTATCTTAAGTACTGTCTTAAAATGCCATCAGCCAATCACAGACCCGTATTAGCATCTTAAGACATTGCTTGAGACGATCTTCAAATAAGATTCGACTATGAATACCAGTCTAAGACGTACAGAATATAAAATTGGAAGATATTTATCTTTAAATACTTTTATATATACTGACAATGAGTAACAAAATTAACGCAACAAAAATTTTTACCAAAATTTCACTCAACTTCAAATAATCGTAACTTCGCGAAAACTTATTGTATTGGAAAGTTCTTTTTTCATTTTAAAGCTTGAAGTCTCTATTTTAAAGAACATTTGTCAGATTTTGATCCTCTCTTTTTCGCTTTTCGGCATCTCTTTAAAAGTAAGAATGTGTTTTGTCTTCAAAAATTTTCATACTTTGACGCGCTCTACGGAGTGCAGTGAATTTTTCTCGTTAATTTTATAAAAATTATTGTAAAATATGAGCTTTTCCCTACAAATTGAAAAAAATTGAAGTTTGTACGATTTTTTTGGCGAAGTTATTAAGATTTTAAGAAAAAATGGTCATTTTGACTTTTATCGCTTGTTACTCGTGAACAGATCAACGTACAGCGCTCAACAAAAAAGCATTGGCATGCTGAAAGTTTGCACTTTCAAATGTTATTATTAATTTTTTTATAGATTTATTTTTTTAACAACAAATCGCGTTCAAAGACTATGTAGAAAATCACATATTTTACGCTTTTCATTTAGTTCAATATACTGTCGTGAAGAAAGATCCAATCATATCGCTAAAGCAAAGTTTTATAGTACGATTACTCTCCAGTAATGAATACTAACGTTCTTTGATCAATTACTGCTTGTAACGTTCTCATATGTTTATGCAACTCTCAATTTCCTGCGGAATTTTGTGCCAAATTTGCCTAAGTGCTTTTCCCAACTTATCAATTAATATTTAAAAATGCAAATTTTCAGTTTTTCATTGTTTTTTTGCGGAGAGCTGTACGTTGATCTATTTACGAGTAATAAGCGATGAAAATCAAAATGATTATTTTTTCTTAAAATCTTAATAACTCCGCCAAAAAAATCATACAGACTTCAATTTTTTTTCAATTTGTAGGGAAAAATTTATATTTTACGATAATTTTTATAAAATTATACGAGAAAAATTCACTGCACCCCGTGGAACGCATCAAAGTATGAAAATTTTTAGAAGACAAAACACGTTATTACTTTTGAAGAGATGCCGAAAAGAGAAACAAAGAGAATCAAAATCTGACAAATGTTCTTTAAAGTAGAGACTTCAAGCTTTAAAATGAAAAAAAAAAAAAACTTTCCAATACGATAAGTTTTCGCGAAATTATGATTATTTGAAGTTGAGTGAAATTTTGGTAAACATTTTTGTTGCGTTAATTTTGTTGCTCAGTGTATTTTCAGTACATATCTATATTACATATTAAATTTTTTATATACTTTGTACACTTTAAACGTTTATTTTTAATATATCTATTGTATATCTAGATAGCACAAAGAATCCAAAATAATTCTTTTAGTAATTTTTTTTATGTCACCAATTATGAATTCTTTAAATGTAAAAAGAAATCTTTTTCTAAGATGAATTCTTTTTTTTAGATTAAAAAAATTCTTTTAAGAAGAATTCTGTTTTCATTTAAAAAAAATTCACAATTGGTGACATAAAAATGAATTCTTTTTCGATCTTTATGCTATCTAGGTATACTTATTTTTTAAGTAATTATTATATTTTTATATATAAATCTCTAATATGTAAAAATATAGATCACATGTATTATATAATAAAATTTAATAATATCCTTTGTTTATTTTTAACAGATATGCACTACTGGGTAGTGCAGTGATGTATTTAATAAATAATTTTTTAATTTGAGGAAAACCATTTAGCATGTCAATTTTAGTATTTTTTGAAATTAAAAATCGATGCAACCCATCTTGAACAAATTCAGTATACACTGTTTATATATTAGACGACAAAATTTCGGAGGCAGAGGCGGAATTTGTCGACCAATATAACTTTAAAGTTCGTAGTTTATGAATTGACCAGCGACCATACTGCAAACAGCGCGTGCCATATTTTGACCCACTCCCACCACTAGAATTCTTCTGTTTTCTCGTCTTCTTACTTTCTATCAGACGGCAAATATTTCCACGTTTATGTACCGGCCATATATTTAAAAGTAACAATAACGGTAACGACGTTACGAATAACGCGTTACTTCCCGACCCTGTGAAATATATAATTGGTTTTGAAGCGCGAGGTACCACAGTTGGTGCGAAGCTTACGATGCGTGCAAATCGTACCTAAGGATCGTGAATACGGTCGATCCTGTTAACAACCGAAGACGTCGTGATTGTTTCAAACAACGAAGGCATCATGATTGTGTCTAATGACAAAGACATTATCATGGACAATGATTTTTAAAATCCCGATAAAGATATGATAAGCGATGAAGACGAATTTTCAATTATTAGCGATTCCGCGAGTTATTTCAGCGAAGGCTTTACCGACCACGTAGAGAAATTTGTATCACATGCGGACTTTCTTACGTTAAACAAACGCACTAAACATTGCGCAATATTTTTCTATTATTCTACGGATGGTGCTCTGGCCTTCTGTGCCGAGTGTATAATTGATATGTGGGACATTAGAGAGGGAATGAGTGCTATTAAGGAGCATCAAACCGATCGTCTCGAAAATTTAAATTATCGGGCTTGCTCGAACTGCCGTCAACCCGTGTATGTAATAATTCCATGCAATATGCCCAGAGTGCGCACTGTACAGACTTTTAGTATGAAACTGCAAAACATGGATGAGGAAGACATTGAAGATATCAAACATGTTCTTAACAATGAACCGCTAGAAGATTGGGAAGAAGAAGAAGACATGAATGTGCAACGAATATCACCAGTGCAATTTATACATGATCGAGAACTTGGTATATGTGAAACGCTTGAACGCGTTACGATACATAGAGTGTATATAAACAATGAATATATTTATAATTGACCTTATCACGTGAGGCGGAAAATATATATCATGATATTGAACCAGTGTCGGAACGATGAAATCGTGTATCCAGAACATTGTAATCGTTATTGGGCAAAGCAAGTCGCTCAAGAAATGCTATATACATTCGATGCCATGTACATTAAAATTCCTGCTGGTATTGGAAGGTGTATCGAACTGGTGATAAACAACATGGCTAAAGGGTCTTTTAAAAATCCTAAAATAACAAATATGTTGTGCACGTACAAGTTTTTTGAGTGAGTTCCAGATGCGCACAATAATAAACGGACACAGCAGGCTGAGTGAAACGGACACAGACCAAATGCGCACAGTCGCAAACCTATGTGGTGCAGAAAATGCTTTGCACACACGCACACACCACGCGCGCGCACGCGCGCAGGGGTGCAAGGGGGAGGAAGCTCCCCCCTTTCCTCCTGCACCCACCCCGTCGGTAGAGGTGCCCGAAAAGTTGCAACCCATGTGGTAAGTTTGTAGGTTACTGTGTCCGTTTGGCCTGTGCGCATTTGGTCCGTGTGCATCTGGTCCGTGCGCATTTGGTCTGTGCGCATTTGGTTTGTGCGCATTTGGTCTGTGTCCGTTTCACTCAGCCTGCTGTGTCCGTTTATTGCTGTGCGCATCTGGGACGCTCCCACTTTTTTTATGCTTACAATCATTACGATTATAAAAACGATAAGAATAATAATGATAATTTTGATTAGAGCATAGGATTAAAGCATATTTTTTTATATGGCGCGAAAGAAAATACAAAAAAATGCACTATAAAACGCAAAACTCGGTGCGATACTGCAAATCATGTCACATGGACGTGTCACGTGCAAGTGCCCCGTTGAAGAATGTAATGTAATTTAAAAAGTGTGAAAAGACGCTTAAAAAATAGAACATTTTGAGCACGAGCTATTGGACCAAATTAACAGGGTTGCTACCTTGGGCGAGTGTTTTGAGTGGTTGCAGCGGTGCGACGAGTGCATCGAACGACTCGAAGAACACAGTCACGTCAAGCGCCCTCGACTCAACGTTGGACAAAGACAATCTTTGGTGGCGAGAATCGCGCGACTCGCGGGTGAAAAGACACGACTGCAACGACGTTTCGTGCACGTCGGTGGTAATTACGTGAGTGATAACGCGGACAGACTTGTGTGGCGAGAGATTGAAACCGCGTTCGAGAATCGCGTTTTGACAGGTGCGGTTATCAATGCGAATTATATTGAACCGCAAAAGTTTTTAGAAGACGCTGGTGGTATAGTACTCGAGCGAGTGCGGGACGCTATCGAAAACACAACTGTGTGAAAGTGAACACCGCGTTCAATGGCGTATTTGTAACGGGCGACAAACGCGCCAATAAAAGTAGCAAGTTAGCATGTTTCTCCTTCTTGTCGTATTACCACGAAAAACAGTGATCTCTTTAGAACATCAGACTTGGATAAGTGGTACAAACGGTGTGTTATTAAGCCCACGTTAGCATTGCTCAAAAAATTTCAAGAACGCGATAGTGGGTGGGCGCTGTCGCGTATACAGAATTTAACTGTAAACGTGAATAAATACAATTCTATGCATGCGGAATGTCACGTGACATTACCGCAAAAAATAGTGACAAAGCATGCGGTTGTTAACGTGAAATCGATGGACAATGCGTGTTTCGCATGGTCGGTGGTAGTCACTCTATATCCCATAGAAAGACATTGTAAAAGAGAGTTATTGTACCCTCATTATACAAAGGTTCTGAATTTTGAGGACATTAAGTTTCCAATCGTGTTAAAAGACATTAAGAAATTTGAGAGACTAAATAACATTTCAGTCAACGTCTACGAGATCCAAAAGGATCAAATTGAAACGTATAAAATTCTCCCGCTGCGACTCTCTAACGACAAGAAGGAGAAACATGCTAACTTGCTATACGTGCAAGATCCACGCGAAGACAACGGGAGTGTCCCGTTTGCCCACGTCAATATTGGCCACGGTCCCGATTGGCCACGTCAATATTGGCTACGTCAATATTGGCCACGTCATTATTGACCACGATCCCGATTGACCACGGGGTGGATTGGCCACGTCATTATTGGCCACGTCATTATTGGCCACGCGTCATTATTGACCACGTCAATATTGGCCACGTCAATATTGGCCACGCGTGATATTGCCCACGTCAGTAATGGCCACGTCAATATTGGCCACGCGTCATTATAAACTGAATGACATTATCTAGTCTTTGCCGTAGCCAATTTTTTAAATATCGATTTTTGGCAAAATGGCAGCCGTTTAAAGAAAAGAAGCAATTTTTTAGGATAAAAATCGGTCGTTTTTTAACTTTAAAAAAAAGTAAGGGCTCTAAAAAAACCGCTACGATAAAGACTGCCTTTTTTGTGTAGATTAAGCCCTCCAAATTTCAAGTAAATTGGTCCAGCCGTTTCCAAGATATTTTTGGCACGCGTTTTGAAAACATAGTTTCGAGAAAAACGCGTTTAAAGTTTGACATTCGGTTAAAACGTAGATAACTTTTTTTCGAACTTACATGGAGTCATCTACTCCAGGGCCATACAGTGAACTCTCTCCAGATGTAGCGGCATCAAAGGCTCCAATTTTAACTTGCCGGTGTATTATTCTTGCGTAAACTACCTGCTGCGAAGGATTAGAAGGCGCCCATCGCGCTCCAGTGTCGTTGAACGCACTTGGACCTTTCTCGCTATATCTCCGACAATTTTCAAAAAATCACTTTGAAACTTGCAGGGAATATTCTCAAAACTTTATACTTTACGAATATGTAAAAAACGAAAAATGCATTTTTTCAAAATTTCTAGGTGCATGTAACCCCTTAATACGTGATTTCCATTTCATATATGATACATACCGTGACATGACAAATATAAAACTTGAATGCGAAATATGTGACGTAGACAGAATGAACACTGTGTGAAAGCAACGTGACTACTCTAATATTGCGCAACTGTTAGATAAAAACTAATACATACAGAGATGCAGATAATATAAATGTATAGTATTATAATGTAGATAATATATAACATACATAATATACACATAGATAATATAAATAAAACGTAGTATAAGATGATATAATTACTTTATAAATGCTATATACATAAAAGTCAATTTTATTGAAAATTTGTTTTAATTAAAAAAAATTTTTTTTTTTTTTTTCGAAAAATGACAGCGTAGTTAAATAAAGGTATTTATACTGTAAAACTTTTGTATGAAACATTTTTTATATTTTGTTTAATTTACAAAATATATCGAGAAAAGGTAAAAATATCTCAACTTTGAAAGGGTGGTTTCACTCTTTCAAACCGTTTATAAGACCAAACGGAAAATCTGATTTTAATGAAACTTAGCATAAATGTAGAGAAGGTAAATACATTAATTTTGAAATACTCTATTTTGGTTCAAAAACGGCTTGAAGGGGTGAAACCACCCTTCAAAGTTGAGACATTTTTGCGTTTTTTCGATATATCTCACAAACTAAAAAATATATATTAATGTTTCATACAAAAGTTTTACAGCATAAATACCTCTATTTAACTATGCCATTTATTTTATCAGAAAAAATTCTTTTTTTAAAAAAATGTTTTTTTTAATTTTTTGAAAAAATAAATAGCATAGTTAAATAAAAGTATTTATGCTGTAAAATGTTTGTATAAAACATTTTTTAATATTTTGTTTAGTTTGCGAGATATATCGAGAAAATGCAAAAACGTCTCAACTTTAAAGGGTGATTTCACCCCTTCAATCCGTTTATAAACACCAACTAAAAATTTCAGAATTCATGTATTTACCCCCTCTACGTTTCTGCCAAGTTTCATTAAAATCAGGATTTTCGGATTCGCGAGGTTCCCTTATAAGTCGAATAAGTCCCAGATGCGCACAGTAATAAACGGACGCAGCAGGCTAAGTGAAACGAATGCAGTGCAAAACGGACATAATGCGAAACAAACACAGAACGAAACGAACACCGTGCAAAATGGACACAGTGCCAAACGGACACAGTGCAAAACGGTCATAGTGCAAAACGGACACAGTCGCAAACCCGTGTGGTGCAAAGAATCCTATTGCACACACATATATACGCGCGGGCGGGGTGCTAAAAAAGGCCTTCGGCCCCGCCTCCCGCACCCACCTCGTCAGTAGGGGTGCCCTGAAAAGACACAAATCTATGTAGTAAGTCCGTTTGTTACTATGTCCGTTTCGCACTGTATCCGTTTGTTACTGTGTTCGTTTCGGACTGTGTCGGTTTTGCACTGTGTCTGTTTTGCATTGTGTCCGTTTTGCACTGTGTCCGTGAGTGGCCTTTACTTAAACACAGTACAATTAGACATAGTGCAAATGGATGGTGCAAATGAACACAAAATAATGTACACGTTTTAAATGGACACGGTTTATTTTGACACAGAAATTTTGTACACAGAAAAAATAAATTTTGGACAAATTACAATTTGAACACGATAAAAATGTACATCGTGCTATTGGACACGTAAAATTTGTACACCGCAAAGTTGTACACCGCAAACTTGTACACCACAAAGTTGTACACCGCAAACTTGTACACCACAAAGTTGTACACTGCAAACTTGTACACCGCAAACTTGTACACCACAAACTTTTACATCGCAAACTTGTACACCACAAAGATGTACACCGCAAACTTGTAGACCGCAAATTTGTACACCGCAAATTTGTACACCGCAAAGTTGTACATCGCAAAGTTGTACACCGTAAAGTTGTACATCGCAAAGTTGTACACCACGAAGTTTTGCGTGGAAAATCGCAAACCCATGTGGTACAGAGAATGGTCTGCACACACACACACACACACACACACACACGCGCGCGCGCGGGGGGGGGAGTGTAAGTGGGGCCTTCGGCCCCCCTCCCGCACCCACCCCGTCGATGTCGCTAACCCATGTTGTACATTGCAAAAAAGTAAAATTTATATGTATTAGCAGGTTTCCAATACAATATACACGGTGTACAAGTTTGCGGTGTACAACTTTGCGGTGTACAAATTTTACATGTCCAATTGCACGGTGTACATTTTTATCGTGTCTAAATTTTAATTTGTCCAGAATTCATTTTTCCTGTGTACAAAATTTCTGTGTTGAAATGAGCCATGTCCATTTAAAACGTGTACATTATTTTGTGTCCATTTGCACCGTGTCCATTTGCACTGTGTCCAATTGTATTGTGTCCAAGTGAACCACTCCCGTGTCCGTTTCGCAATGTGTCTCGTTTGCACTGTGTCCGTTTCACACTGTGTCCGTTTCACTCAGCCTGTTGTGTTCTTTTATTACTGTGCGCATCTGGGACACTCTCACTATGTTTACGGCGTTTCTACCGGCGAGATTAGTGCGGGAGGGAGATCGAAGGCCCCCTTTGCACTTTCCGAAAGACCTTCATTTGGACACCGTTTATTTGAACACGTTGCAAGTGGCTACGGTGCAAATGAGCACGAAATTTTGGACATGGTTTAATTGGACACCGTTCATTTGGACACCGTTTGTTTAGACACAAAAAAATACGCTCTGTTCACTTGTACATGAAAGAATGTGCACTGTTCACTTCGACACTGTTAACTTAGACACCATTTACTTGGATACCGTTCAATTAGACACGAACAGAAACGGACACATACACACGGGCTCGCGCGCACACACACACACACACATACACGGAAAGGTGCAAGGGGGGCCTTCGGCCCCCTCCCGCACCCACTCTGTCGATAGGATGCCCTCGGCGTAAAAGGCATTTTTTTGCTGCACCGCTGCATTGATGCAATAAGTTAAAGTAAGACAAACATATTTTTTTTCATTCCAATTTAGCAGTAATGCAGCGAAAAAAACAGACCAATAGTTATTTTTCACTGTGTCCAAGTAAACGGTGTGCAAATAAACGGTGTGCAATTGAACGGTGTGCAAATGAATAATGTGCAACTGAATGTTGTGCAAATGAACAATATGCAACTGAACAGTGCGTAAGTAAACAGTGCGCAAAATATTGTGTTCAAAAGAACCGTGTCCATTTGAACCGTGTGCAAATGCATTGATCCCGTGATTGATACGAAAAGAGACGTAGCTATGCGATATGTGTTGGAGAAAGAAACAATGTGGAAATGATCGCTAGTGCAAAAGTCAAGAAAAATATCAAAGTCGAATCAGCTTTGGTTTATGTCGATGTTGAAATCACCGATGACGACAGCAGCTGCAAACAAAGGATAAAATCGCTCAAAGTCTGCTTGAAACAAGGAGAGGAAGTTTAATTTAGAGGCTCGATAAACGATATCTAAAAGAAAGACCAGCAGTTGTCCGCGAAAATGGAGAGAAGCAAGTATTCCGGCCGAGAACAATAATGATTAGGCGACGCGACGAGAATCCGTATTCTGAGCCCACGACGCACATAAAGGCCAATCTCTCAGTTTATTCTTTTTATTGAGCCTGAAAAGTCGGTAGTCATACAGGTCGACAAAGGAATCAGAAACATACGGTTTTAGCTATGTTTCAGACATAGCGATAATATCATAAGAATTTTGTAGAAAGAAATTAGAAAACTTCGCAAAGTGCGGGAAGAGAGATTGGCAATTGACATGACAGAGGCGAAGGGGCCCATGGAGAGCGAGGTGCGCCACGCAAGAGTCGCGTCAGACATTTCTTTGAAAAGGTTGTTTAGTCATAAAGCCAGTGCCGGTGGAACGCTTCGGGAGCACTGCAGCGGAAAACGATCGCTCGTTTGTCCCGCGCTTGAAGAGCGGAGAGACGCCGTACCATCCCAAAAGAATGAAGCAGATTGGTCTGCAGCATCAGCCAGAGTAGGTACAGAGTGAGTCGATGGTGGCCGAGGAAGCGTCCCGGTTGACCACGTTGCAATTGACCACAATTATTTACAGCTATGAATGCTTAAAGTTTTTCTGTTGAACCGCCATTTAGAAAAGTTACGATTAATTGGGACAATCGGGATGGTCAATCGGGGCGCTCCCGTGGCCGAGGGGCATTAGCAGTAACCTTAGCAAAATGACCAAGATAATGCAACCTGATTGGTGCGACCGTACTCTGGAGCCTCACGAAGACGGAGCCATTGCGGGCTCATGCGTGGTGAAGTCGACCTTCCCCTCCCCCCGACAGCACGTCACGCCTCACGAAGAATACCTCTGGTGAAAGCCGCCAGTCTCTCATTGACCTTTATAGTGGACCTAACGAGAGACTTAGAGATTACCGCTTCTCCGAGAACTTTTTTAACCCGTTTGCCGTCGATCCAACAATTGTGAACATCATTGAAGGAGAGTCTGATCACCAGAGGACGGGAGTGATTAACCTTGGCAGAGATTCGGTAGCAGAAGATAATGTCACCCGGCGAAACAGCAACGGGCAGATCTGAACCAATACTGGAGGTGACAGCGCGAAACCTTTACGATGAAAGAATAATTTCGGTATTAAACTTGTCACGCTCCAGAACATCCAATCCCGCCTCAAAGTCGGCCCGAACTCCGTCGCCATTTGGTCGGCAAGGTCGAGATTCAAAGGCGCCAACCCATTTAAGAAGGTCGTTCTGCTAGTCCACAAGGCGCGACGTTGAAGCCGAAAGACAGTCGGTCCGCGCGGAGAGGACCTCGAATTTAATGATCTCATGGTGGTTAAATCTTTCAGTTTAGTTTTAATGTTGGTTATTTTTCCGAGGAGCGAGGTGATAAGATCCCGAAGCAAGCCAGACTCCCCGTCGGAGGCGTCCGAAGCCGAAGACCAGTTGGCGGCAGCACTAAGAGGATGCTTACGGTTTGTTGGAAGAGTCTGCTAATTTTACAGAGAAAAGAGAGCTATTTTTATCGGAGATTCTCAGCGTCGGGAAGGTCCGACAAGCGAGTCTCAGTAGCATTCCTTGTGGAAGACATGCTTCGAGACACGCTCGCAGTGGAGCGCATTGGTAGCCGCAATAAAGCGCTTATACATTCCGCAAGAGAGAATCATATCACCAAACGTCGATGATGATCGAAACAATAGACTTACAGAGTGGGAAGCACAGACATGTCCAACGATGTTAACAAGTCAAGGATCCCAAACGAAACAGCTAACTCACAGAGTGGGGAGCGCGCACGTCTTCGACAATGTTGACAAGTCGAGGATCCTGAATACAACTATCAGATGCAGGCGCGAAACACCAACCGACACGTTTTCAGAAACTTTCGTAAAAAATTCAAGATGACCAGGTCCAAAAACAAGTTAAAAAAGACTTTAAAAAAGTAAAGGTACTTACAATTGTGGAACAATTGGGTCGAACAAAATAGCTTTCGACAAATAATCTGGAAAAAAAAGCCCCGGGGGGCAGAAAGCGGCAAAAGAAAGCCAAGAAATACGAGCAAAAGTGAACATGTCTATGTACTCACGTGCGGGGGGGGGGGGAGAGAGAGTAAGAGAGAGAGAGAGAGACGACGCACAGTGGGGCAAACAATGTAAATTGCGGGACATAAGTATTAAAAAATGAAAGTGTGAATTTTAATACGTTATCATCTAAATTGTTTAGTAGAATACTTCTATTTTTGTATCTTATTAACTCAAGGCCGTAATTAAAAATTAAATTAATTTCAATTTTCGTTTTTTGTTTAAAAAAATATTATATATTAATTTTGATTTCATATACTAAAAATACACTAATCGTACATCATTTACGTCAAATTTTAAGCCATTCCATTGAAAAATATAGAAATTATAAGCAAATGTCCAAAAAATGATGCGTTCGCCCCACTGTGCGACGACGACGACGACGACGACGACGACGACAAGCGGGGTTCGCGGCTTTATAAAAAGCAAAGAGATCAACTCCATAGTAGAAGGCGGATTAAATCCTGTAAGAGGCAGCGCGAAAGTAAGAGCCCCCAGGGAAGCGAGGATTAAAATAAACACCGCATTGTTACTACGGTCTGCTCTCACAATTCTAGTTGTCGCTGAAAAATTTCCACGTGATGCTTACCTTACACGCCCCCCAAATTTAATTAAAACGATTTAAGCAACGCGGATGAGCATTATCAGGCATTATTTATAATTCTCTGTCTTCGAAATTGCTTTCACAAGATCGTCAACATTTTATCAAATTAATTCGCCAATGTTTTTTTCTGTCTTTTTCAGGTTGACACACTTCCTGGGCCAGCAATGCGGATTTAACGACCAATTGAACAGTACTAAAAACCTTACTTACTTTGTTCCACTTAACGAGGCCTGGACGAATCCGAAAAATGATTCGTTAACCATTAAAAAAGTCTTCGAACCCGAGTACAGTTATTACGTGAGTAAACTTCTCAAATGCATATTGCAAAATCTTGAACTTTTATTGATCTTGAATTTCCAAAATTATCTTCGAGTCGTCAGAAACCACGTATTCCTTAATCTTCTTCTTGTCTTGTTGGATTCTTCAGTCTTTTAAATGACTGTACCGTTTTACTTTCAAGTCCGTGCACAAGTGAAATTAAGTTTTCTGTTAAATAAAAAAAAAGTTTAAACAATGAGCCCTGGTAAGGGTCATAGAATTATGTGGCAACACCGATCGGCCCAGCAGTCAGTTTGTGCTCTCATATACTTGCCAATATCTTGGGACGAGTCGGGGATATTCGGGTAAGATCGGAAGGGCCGTAGGTTCGCCTGCGGTTTCTTACGCACGCTCTTGACACTGTTGCGTCGCACGTACTCGCCTTCGCATAGTCTCAATCAAACATTCTAATCGCGCGTTCTAGAACATCCCAGTCGCGTCATAAAACTTAATTAATTGACTCGCACATCAGCATAAACGAGCTTAACGGTTGTTCCGCGCCTTGTCTAACATATGTTAGTGCACTCGAGACGAAATTACGACCAGTGATCTTATTCAGTTACAAAACGAAGTGAATAACTTATTGAGCTTGAGGGGCTGTCAGCCTGTTTATCGGAGCTGCTAGCCCAAGTTTTTTGCAGATTGATTGAGGCTGTTAGCCTGTTTTACAACGGTGGCCACCAGAATAGTCAATTGACGAACCAAAGCGCAGAACAGTAAACGCACATTCTAGAGGCTGGCAGTCTAATGCGTGGCGATACGGCCATCTTGATTTACATAACAAAGGACGTAAACATAGTACTGCTTCTTGCATAGCATCTGCTTTTTTGCTATTAAGTACAAGCGTAAACATTATGTAACACGCATGGATTACCTGACTGAAACCCAGAGTGGCACCCGTTTGCCTACGTCAATATTGGCCACGGTCCTGATTGACCACGGAGCGAATTGGCCACGCGTCAATATTGGTCACGTTAATAATGGCCACCTCAATATTGGCCACGCGTCCAAGGCTGCCAGTTTTGATGCTCTGCCACCTAGTCGGTGTGACGCAAAGCTGTAGTGGTGGCAACACACACGGAAGAAACTGTGTACGTGTGCTGCTCGGCGCTCACATGTACACGGCTTCTTCCGTGTGTGTTGCCACCACTACAGCTTTGCGTCACACCGACTAGGTGGCAAAGCATCAAAACTGGCAGCCTTGCACGCGTCATTATTGGTCGCGTCATTATTGGCTACGTCATTATTGACCACGTCATTATTGGCCACGCGTCAATATTGCCCACGCGTCAATATTGACCACGCGTCAATATTGGCCATAGATTTTGAATTCGTTGAAGCTTGGGAACAACATCTAGGTTCCTCAAAGGAATTGCCTTCATGGTCTTAGTTACATGAGTTTTTTGTGTTGCGCTTACTTTCATTATAGGCATACAAAGAATCCCGCTACGGGAGACTTAGTTTTCAACCCCATCAGAATTTTCTTAAGTCGCACTATCATGGAAAAGTAGGCGATGGAGGCCCTACCGATCAAACATCATGCCTTATGTGTAAAGAGAAACACTTTGTCAGGGCTTGTTCAGAATACACTCACAAATTATCACAGCAGAGATTGGACTTCTTCAAAAAACACAAACTATGCTACGACTGTTTAGAACCACAACGGTCTTCTCAATGTAGATCCACTAGACGGTGTCAGAATTGTGCCGCAAAGCACCACAATACATCAAGTGTGTAATGTAAAAAATAAGGTCAAGCCCGCTTCCAAGGAATCTAAAGAATCAGTCGATAATCCAGCTGGAAAACAGGACCAACAGACGACTCTCCGTTTGCTCAACAAACCAAATTAGGCTGGATCGTTTGCCGTCCTACCCAGCGCACAATTGGATTATAAAAACAACCAGTACCTACAGATGTCTATTATCTGGGTGGCACTTACTTAAACACGGTTCAAATGGACACGGTGCTTTTGGACATAATATCTTGCGCACGGTTTAAACGGCCACGGTGCATTTGGACACTGTGCATTTGGACACAAAAGAAATTTTATTAAAAATGTACACCAGTTATATGCACACGTAAAATTTGACTACCGAATATTTACACACGAAAAAATGCCCACCGTTCACTTGGACACGTAAAAGTTGCACACCATTCATTTGCACACCGCTCACTTGCACACCATTCACTTGCACACCACTCATTTGCACACCAAGAAATACGCACCGATCATTTGCACACGGAAAGATGCATACTGATCATTTGCACACGGAAAGATGCGCACTAATCATTTGCACACAGAAAGATGCACACTAATTATTTGCACACCGCTTAAGTGCACACCGTTCAATTGCACATCGTTCAATTGCACACCGTTCAATTGCACACCATTTAAGTCGCAAACTGGTGTAATACAGTGAATGCTTTACACACACATACACACACACATACACGGGGGGGGGTGCAAGGAGGGCTTTCGGCCCCCCTCCCGCACCCACCCCGTCCAAGTCGCTAGCCCATGTACACATTGCAAACGCAGCCATAATGTATGAATATTTAATACGCGTTTGATTCAACGGTGTGCAATTGAACGGTGTGCAACTGAACGGGAGTATCCCGTTTGGACACGTAACGATTGGACACCGCTCAATTGGACACGCACGATTGGACACCACACGATTGGACACCGCACGATTGGACACTGCATTATTGGACACCGCACGATTGGGCACCGCACGATTGGACACCGCATTATTGGACACTGCACGATTGGACACCGCACGATTGGACACCGCATTATTGGACACCGCATTATTGGACACCGTACAATTGGACACACACACACATTTACGTGTGTGTATGCAGATTTCTAATACAGTTTGCATGGGTTAGCGACTTGGACGGGGTGGGTGCGGGAGGGGGGCCGAAGGCCCCCCTTGCACCCCCCCGTGTGTGTATGTGTGTGTATGTGTGTGTGCGTGCGATCATTTTCTGCACCACATAGGTTTGAAACTTTCCACGCAAAACGAGTAAAAATACGTATATAGATATTTAAAATTCAATTTTTTTTCTGGCAAATCGAAGCTTTTTTCTGCCAGATGTTTCTAAGATTAGATAATCTGTCATATGATATATAAATGTTATTCACTAGAAGACTGCGGTGTCCAATAATGCGGTGTCCAATCGTGCGGTGTCCAATCGTGCGGTGTCCAATAATTCGGTGTCCAATAATGCGGTGTCCAATCGTGCGGTGTCCAATAATGCGGTGTCCAATCGTGCGGTGTCCAATCGTGCGGTGTCCAATCGTGTGGTGTCCAATCGTGCGGTGTCCAATCGAGCCGTGTCCAATTGTGCGTGTCCAATCAAGCGGTGTCCAATCGTTACGTGTCCAAAAAGAGGTCACCCCAACTGAACGATGTGCAAATGAACGGTGTGCAAATGATTGGAGCACATCTTTTAGTGTGCAAATGATTAGTGCGTATCTTTCCGTGTGCAAATGATCGGTGTGCATCTTTCCATGTGCAATCGATTGGTGCGCGTTTCTTGGTGTGCAAATGAGTAGTGGGCAAGTAAACAATGTGTAAGTGAATGGTGCGCAAGTGAGCGGTGTGCAAATGAATAGTGCGCAACTTTTACATGTCCAAGTCAACGGTGAGCATTTTTTGTGTGCAAATATCTGGTGGCCAAATTTTACGTTTGTATGTAACTGGTGTAAATTTTTAATAAAATTTCTTTTGTGTCCAAATCCACAGTGTTCAAATGCACCGTGTGCAAATGCACCGTGGTCATTTAAACCGTGCGCAAAATATCGTGTCCAAAAGCACCGTGTCCAAATGCACCATGTCCATTTGAACCGTGTGCAAGTGCACCGCTCCCTATTATCTACCCCATCATAGCGTATAGAAGGAGCAGAGTACCACCACAGAATTGAGAGTAGTTTTTAATGGATCCAGTCCCACTACATCTGGATACTCTCTTACGGACATTCTGCACAACGGAGCTAAACTGCAAACGTAAATCTTTAACGTGCTCACTGGTTTTAGGAAGTTTTGGTACGTCTTTTCTATCGACGTGGAAAAAATATTTAGACAAATCAAGGTCCATCCTTTCAACGAATACTTTGAATGGATCCCGTCAATGGACTTCACATCTACGAGCTCTCGACAGTTACTTATGGATTGGTTTGTGCGCCCTATTTGTCGTTACGACTATTTTAGCAGCTAATAGAAAATGAGGGTTCAAAATATCCCTCGCGGTACCTATACATTTTAAAGGGCACTACGTAGACGACATATTTGGTGGAGCCAACTCCATAGAACAAGCTCAAGAGTCTGTTAAATAACTGGTACAACTCTGCAAGGCGGGCAGATTTAGCTTGCAAAAATGGACTAGCAACGAAACTTCCGTGCTTCAGTTCATTCCATGAGAAAAACAGATAACTGCCACAGTCATCAATTTTGATGATTATTCGGTCGTACACGCTCTCGGACTGTGTTGGCAACCTAACCTAACGCTGATACATTCCAATTTTCAACAAAAATGACTATTAACAGAGGAACGACTAAAAGGACAATTTTATCCAATGTAGCTAAATTATTTGACCCGCTAGGCTTTCTCTCACCTATTTATCATTTCCGCCAAGATCCTGATATAAGAGTTGTGGTCAATTAAGCTCAACTGGAATGATTCTCTACCTGAGCCGATAACAAAATTGGAACGATTTTGTGAATAATTTACAGGACCTAAATAGGATTATAGTCTAAGAGCTACCTACATAAAAATAGCATCAATAAGCATCGTGGAATGTCTCTATCTAAAAAGAGTCCTTTGGTATTACCGAATACTAAATCGTCAGTCTGCCTGAGCGGTCAGGAAGATTAAAGGGGGGGGGGCGGCTAAAGATAGTAAATTTTACGACAAAAAAAAGAATAAGATTCAAGCATAAGATCTGTGGGAATGTTTAGTGTTTATTGAAACAAGATATCATAATTATTGGCAAACTGTTTCCTGGAAAATAAAGTGTCAGCAGACCGCTTTAAAGTGGCAAAAAATTAGCAGTAAAAAAAAAGTCATAAGATTCAAAGCTAAAAATTAATATAATAATTGTTTATACATATTTAAAGCAATAGCATTAGAAAATATTTTTCCTATTAATACGTCAGACGTGGAATGTGAAAACAGAAGTACTTGCTCGTAGATGATGAAGCTGATTAATCGGCTGCTTTAAATGATATAAACACTTTGGAAAAAATTGAAACTGTGCAAGAAAATAATTTGATTTATTATCACCAAACATGTAAAATAAATTTTTTAAACAAGAATATTACTGCCTCAATCCACTTTGTAAAAAGAAAATGTTACCATTTTATTGTTGCCGTTTTTTCACGATGCTGATTGGTTTTTTGCTATGCTTACTTCGAGCTGCGAGAGTAACTATCATTGCAACTGAATTTTGACAGCTGTTTTTATATACACTCACTCGAAAAAAAAGCGGTACACCTAAAATTTGTCAAAAAATCATTAAACTTTCAATGACGATAACTACGCGAGTAATAAAGATAGAAAGGTTTCTAAAAAAAGAAATTAAAGCTTCAAATGTCTACTTTAATAATTGATTTAGTAAAATTTTGCGTAATAATTTTTTTTAAAATGGCGTATGACAAAGCGAGAGCATGCAAAATTGAAAAATATTGGTCCGAGTTTGCGACGATCCATGGCGTGAGGCAAGTATCGCAACTTAATGGGATAAAAAACATGCGATAGTACAGAGTTTTCCCTTTAAAATGCTGTTTTACTCGTCTTGATACGATGATTTTTCGCTGAGATATGCGCATTTAAAGTAAAAAACTGCCTTTTTATTCAAATGCGCATATTTCAGCGAAAAATCATCGTATTGAGACGAGTAAAAAAGCATTTTGAAGGGAAAACTCTGTACTATTGCATGCTTTTTATCCCATTAAGTTGCGATACTTGCCTCACGCCATGGATCGTCGCAAACTCGGACTAATATTTTTCAATTTTGCATGCTCTCACTTTGTCATACGCCATTTAAAAAAAAATTATTACGCAAAATTTTATTAAATCAATTCTTAAAGTAGACATTTGAAGCTTTAATTTCTTTTTTTAGAAACCTTTCTATCTTTATTACTCGCGTAGTTATCGTCATTGGAAGTTTAATGATTTTTTGACAAATTTTAGGTGTACCGCTTTTTTTCGAGTGAGTGTAGATGGTTATTTATAAAATTATTGTTGCAATTTACTTAAAAAATAAGAATAAATTCTTTCTTTAAAAAGTCATGTAAGTAATTTCATTATTGACAGTTGCGAGAAAAACAAAATTAAAAATACTTAAGAAGAAATAAGAAAAAAAAAGTAAAATAAAGTAAATCATTTATATATGTAAATAAATTATAATTAATATGTAAATAAATAATTTAATACCTCAGAAAATGCTAGAAAGATTGTTACAGTTCAATTGTTAAATAAATTTTAGAAATCTATATTTGATAGCATTATTATATAATATCTACTTTTTTATAGAGAAAACGAAAATAATTATAAAAAAAATAATTTAACTAGAGATAGCAAAAGAGAGAAAAGAGAGAAACACCAAAAAATTTCCGATTTCGTCAAATATATAATTTTATCATGTTTTTACTTTTGACTCTCTGCAAATTTTTTTGTGTTTATTAAAAACTGCTAACGTTGAATAAATTACATTTAATTTGTTACAATTAACGTTAAACACATTGAATTTTGACAGCTGTCAAATTTTTATAGATGATTATCTATACAATCATCGTTGCAATTTATTTTTAAAAAGTACAAAATGAAAAGTTAATTAGCGCGCGTCTGTGATGTATTGTTACAAGTTCATCTCACACATCCAGGTTTAGAAAATGATTTAAAAAATGAATACTTCAGTGTAAAGAGAATGGTAAAATCATGAGATCGCGTATTATTATGAGCACTTACTACATTCATTTAACCCTACGAATATATTAGCATCTGAATTTTGATCTGCTTTATTAAACTTATTTTAAAATTATTGAGGAGGTAGTGTAAGTTTTTAGCTTAACTTTTATCAGTCTCTGCTATTCTCTGTTGTTATTTATTATTATTTGTTAAACGCAACAAGCGTACGCTGCGATCACCCGAACTACGATTCGCGCTCTTTATCGCAGTTTGCCTCGATGTTATCTTTCACTTTTCAATCTGCCTTTTTGCATATCGTTTTCTAAACGTATAAACAATTATTATATTAATTTTTAGCCTTGAATTTTATTAATTCTTTTACTGCTAATTTTTCGCTACTTTGAAGCGGTCTGCCGACACTTTATCTTCCAGGAAACAGTCTGCCAATAATTATGATATTTTGTTTCAATAAACACTAAACATTCCCACAGATTTTATGCTTGAATCTTATTCTTTTTTTTTGTCGTGAAATTTACTATCTTTAGCCGCTTGTCCCAATCAGCAAAACAATATTTAAAAAATGTTTTCAATAATATTTAAAAAAACATTTTAAAAAACATTTCTAAAAACGTTAAAAGTAATGAAATAAGTTCCCTTTTTTAAATTAGAAAAACGTTTTTTGAAATGTTTGGACAAATATATTTTTAACATTTAATAAATATTTGTTTTAAAATTTAAGAAAATTGTTTTTTTAACATTTAGTTAATGATTTTTTAAATATTTACTAAACATATTTACAACAAAAGCAAAAAATTGGTTGCATTATTAAATAATTTTGATATATTCAACGTAACCTCACCAATCTAATAAATGTCTACGATAATTTTATAAAGGGGAGAAGACTATACATGTTTCAGCCAAGCCACAGTACCTGTTAGAACATGTTTAATTTCTGCGCCTAAAAAAACGATCATCTATCCAAGTGCCAACCACTCCCGACATTGTTCGACTTCAAAGATCGTACGCATCCTAATGCTTCGTGATGATCTATGAATACTTTATGTTAATGCATACATATTTGTTATAGATTATTTCAATAGATGTTGTCAGAAGGATGAAACATGTATAGTTAACTTATATTTTTATAAATAAATATAAATATAAATTATTACAATTTTTTACTGATTTTCACATATACGAAATATTATGTGAAATATGAAAAGATTTATTTTTACTCTGTTCGTAAAAAAATAAAAAATAGGTGTCATTTCTTATAATTTTTAAGTATTGTTAACATGCTATATTGTTTCAATAAGTGCAATGTTATCTTAATCTCCATTTTCTTTATGTTTCGATGTTTCAATTTGTGCCTCAGAGGTTTTATTTATACGTTTTTGTGACTCATTCATTACATAGATTCACTTCCTCTTTACACTTGATTTACGCTACATAATTAATAAAGCTTTCCAACCATAATTTAAATATTTTTAAAAATATTATTCTAAACAACTTTTTAAATGTGAAATAATTAATACAAAAACATAAAATAAATGTTACGTAAATATTATTTTAAACAATTTATTAAAATCTTAAATTAATATTAAAAAATATTAATTAAATATATTATATAAATATATGTCCTAGATTATTATTTTAAATAATTAATTATTGTAACAAAAATATTAAATTAATATTAAATAAACATTTTTAAATATTTTAAAAAAAATTTTTTTAAGGTTCAAATAAATATTACATAAATATTAAATAAATATTAAATGTTTAATGAAACGTTACTACATAAATATTAAATGTTATGTTCGAGATCAGACCATTTTATTGGAATTTCAGTTTTTTTTTTGTTCTGTTTTATCCGCGGGTAGTGAAGGCTGCTGACGGCCATCGCGTCGTTGTGGTTCGTTCATTCGATGCACTTAGTCGCACGGCGCTGTCCCTAGCTCATCACGCACGCGTCTTTCATTTTTTCGCGTCGTGGTAACTATGCAAAACAAGCCCAAAAAAAGGTATGTCAAAATCGATGCCCAAATAAGACTCGAAATCAGTTCCCTTGCCGCCCCCTTTTTTCTCCTCCGCGATCGTAATTGTCTTAAGACGCAGAATTAGGGTTACACGACATTTTCTCATCTAGTTTTCGAGAAAATGTCGTGTAACCCTAATTTTGCGTCTTAAGACAATTACGATCGCGAAGGAGAAAAAAGAGGGCGGCAAGCCTAGAGTCTAGGCAATATAATTTCAATTTCCGCAGGTTAGTAACACTGTGACCGGTTACATACGCACTCATACGTCAAAACGACTCTGCACACACAGATTTACTACTTCAATAGTGTTACTAACCTGCGGAAATTGAAATTGTATTGCCTAGAAAATTTGTTACTACCAACATTTTCTCATCTAGTTTTCGGGAAAATGTCGTGTAACCAAAATTAGTCAGTCTCTCGCAGCGCGGCACCGACATTAGATTGTCCCGCAGATCTTTCCCGTCATCCGCCGATCCTAGCTGCGGGGATTCACTTCTGTTCTGTCCCTAATTCGGCAACTTATGTCAATTAATTATTAAATTCGCGTATTCGTGTGAATGTGTGAGTGCATCACGTCAGTGCGCAGGTGACCGTATCTTTCCCGCGAACGTCCTCTGCCTCGTGCACAAGATCTCCGTCGGATCGTGCGCAAGATTTCCGTGTCGATTACAGGCAGCGTAATATCGGGACGTGTCAAGATCTCCGTAAGATTGTAAAAGATACGGTTCGCCCCTCGCTTCGAACGTCCGTTTTTAAATAAATAATTAAAGTGTGAGTGACACCATCGCCTCTTCTTTCTTTTCTCCACCACCTACATCCCCACCGTGAACCAACCGCATTCCTCACCACTCACTTCGCGTCTCAATCGAGACGGATCCCGACATTCTCCGTGCGATCGCGTTTACCCTACGCACGCGCAAACATGTTATGTAAATATTATTTTAAACGTTTTATTAAAATGTTAAATTAATATTAAATAAATATTAATTAGATATTATATAAATATTTGCCCTAAATCATTATTTTAAATAATTAATTATTAAAATATAAATATTAAATTAATATTAAATTAATTTTTTAAATATTATTTTAAATACTTTTTTAAATTTAAAATAAATTTTGAATAAACATTAAATAAATGTTAAATAAATAATTTTCTTAAACTATTATTTTTAATAAAAATTAATAATTTTTTAATATTAAATAAACGTTGAATAAATGTTTTATAAATATTTTTTTATCATTATTTAAAATAAATAATTGATATAAAATAAATGTTTAATAAATATTAAATAAATATTATTTGTACAATAAACGCTAATAATGTAAAAATAATATAATCAAAAATAAATATTTAAAAAACATTTATAAAATATTGCCTGCTGATTGGGGCCCTCCCCCTTAATCTTTCTGACCGCTCAGGCAGACTGGCGATTTAGTGTTCGACAATACCAAAGAATTCTTTTTAGATAGAGATATTCTACAATGCTTATTGATGCTATTTTATGTAGCTAGCTCTCGGTCTATTACGATTCGTCGATGGATAAACTACGAGTCCAATCACGCGGTGAGATTCATGGTTTTAGTGACGCGTCTCAACAGGCTATTGCTGTCATTATCTACATGCGCACGATCAATACGAAAGGAAAACTTACTATCAGATTTTTGGCTTTTAAGACTAAAGTAGCTCCACCAAAGAGGCTCACCATTCTACGCTTGGAGTTATCTGGCGCGTTCTTGTTGGCAAAGCTTGTTTCACAATTACTAAATACATTGGAAATGAAAAATATACCAATCTACCTGTAGACCGACTCTTCCATAACGCTTACTTGGCTGACTAATCATCCGTCAAGATGGAAAGACTTTGTCCACAACAGAGTCTGCTGCATCCATGATATTTTGCCTCAAGCGATATGGAGATTTGTATCCGGTACAGAGAGTCCAGCAGATTTAGTCACTAAATGGTTGACACCTTCCCACCTCGCAGAACAAACAGAATGGTGGAGCGGCCCATCGTGGCTGCAACAGCCATCCACTGACTGGCCTTCTAACTTTGTCTTATTTCCTCAATTGGAACTTCTCGATAAGAGACCGGTAAATGTAAACGTTGCTCGCAACACACCTACGATATGGGAGTTTATACACAGATATTCTAGTCTCAATAAACTTCTGCGTATTACGGCACAAATTCAAAGGGCGATTTCTAAATTCAAGAGAATTGCAACTTCATCCTCATCTACGAGTACTACGAGAGAATTAGAAGAAGCCAGAATTTTCTGGGTAAAATCAATTCAAGGGTCATACTTTCGTCCCGAGCTTGACGTACGTCGTAACAAAAGATCTTTGCCGACTTCCAACTCTCTGCTTAGACTCACTCCGTTTCTAGACTCTAACAAATTATTACGTTTAGGAGGTCGCTTACAACACTCACTCTTTTGACTCAGGTCGAAAATGTCCTAAATTCTGGGCCATTAACGCATTAACGGAAAACCCAGACTTCTACCATCAAACGATCTATACACAAAATCTTCTCTTTTCCTGTTCACCAAGAAACATTGTAGTTTATTTCGGTAACACCGGTTAACGAGCGGGCGGAATGTTAAATAAAAAAAAATAAGTTTAATCACTGGACCCTGGTAGGGGTCATAGAATTATGTGGCAACATCGATCGGCCCAGCAGTCAGCTTGCGCTCTCATACGCTTGCCAATGCTTCGGGGCGAGTCGGGGCTATTCGGGCAAGATCGGAAGGGCCGTAGGTCCGGCTGCGGTTTCCTACGCACGCTCTCGGCACTGTTGCGTCGCACGTGCTCGCCTTCGCATAGTCTTGATCAAACATTCTAATCGCGCATTCTAGAACATTCCAGTCGCGTCGTAGAACATTATTAATTGACTCGTAGATCAGCATAAACAATCTTAACGATTGTTTCACGCCCTATTTGTCTAATATGTTAGTGCACTTAAGACGAAATTACGACCGGTGATCTTATTCAGTTACAAAACAAAGTGAATATCTTATCGAGCTCGAGGGGCTGTCAGCCTGTTTATTGGGGCTGCTAGCCCAAGTTTTTTGCAGATTGATTGAGGCTGTTAGCCTGTTTTACAACGGTGGCCACCAGAATAGTCAATTGACGAACCAAAGCGCAGAACAGTAAACGCACATTCTAGAGGCTGGCAGTCTAATGCGTGGCGATACGGCCATCTTGATTTACATAACAAAAGACGTAAACATAGTACTGCTTCTTGCATAGCATCTGCTTCTTTGCTATTAAGTACAAGCGTAAAAATTATGTAACACACACGAATTACCTGATTGAAACCCGTATGTATAATAATATTATCTTTAAGCGAACTTGCTTTTTTGCAATACCCACGTACGTTTTAATTTTTCTATATCTTATATTGCTATCTATTATATTATATTTATCAATTTCTTGTTTATTGTTTACGTACGTTTACTTGTTTGCTATTGCAATTTTGGGCCTATCTCTTTGTTTGTGCGTGCGTAGGGGAAACGCAATCGCACGGAGAGAATGCCGGGATCCGTCCCGATAGAGACGCGAAGCGAGTGGAGAGGAATGCGGTAGGTTCACGGGGGGTGATAGGAAGAAGAAGGAGGCGATGGTGTCACTCACACTTTAATTATTTATTAAAAAACGGACGTTTGGAGCGAGGGCGAACCGTATTTTTTACAATTTTACGGAAATCTTGACACGTTCCGATATTACGCTGCCTGTAATCGACGGCAAAATCTTGAAGAGCCTCTAGATCGAAGCTCTCGCAAATCCGGAAATTTTGCGCGCGATCCGACGGAGATCTTGTGCACGAGGTAGAGGACGTTCGCGGGAAAGGTACGGTCACCCGTGCATTGACGTGATGCACTCACACATTCATACGAATATTCGAACTTAAGAATGAATTAACATAAGTTGCCGAATTAGGGATGGAAGAAGTAAATCCCCGCAGCTAGGATCGGCGGATGACGCGAGAGATCTGCGGGACGATCTAATGTCGGTGCCGGGCTGCGAGGGACTGGTTAATTTTTTGTCGTAAGACAATTATGATCTTGGAGGCGAAAAAGGGGGCGGTAAGGGAACAGATCTCGAGACTTATTTGGGCATTGATTTTGACGTGACCTTTTTTGGGCATGTTTATTTGCATAGTTACCACGATGCGAGAAAACGAAAGACGCGCGCGTGATGAGCTAGTGACAGCGCCGCGCGACTGGGTGCATCGAAGGAATGAATTACAAGGAGCGCGATGGCTGTCAGCAGCTCTCACTACTCGCGGATAAAACAGAGCAAAAAGAAAAAATGTTAAAATTCTATTGAAATTGTTCTAGTCTCATACACTCTCTGTTTCGAGACGTAACCGACTGAGACACTAATTTAATATTAAGTTATATTTGTCTTGTTCATCTCCATTTTTTTTTCTTTCTCTCTTAATAGCGTACTGTATAATTAAAATAGTACTAAGTCTTTTCTATCTAAATTGAAATTAAGTAAAAAAGGGACGCTTGCTTGTAGTATTTAAACATAAGTATAATTAACATAAATTTGTACAGCTGTGTTTTCCTTCTTCTTTTTATAATAACTTCAAATTACTACTATTAATATTATTATCTGAATAAATTGTTTTGGCTACTTTATAACATTAAGAATCAATTAATTTCATTCTTTCTTTCATTTCAACTGACACGTTAAAAAGAATCAACAATATTCAAATACGATAGTCAAAAACGATTAAACATTTTCCTTTCTATTATTTTTTTTAAATACCCATGACGCAAAAAGACCTTCCCAAAAAGATGTCTCTTAACTGTAAAAATATATGTAATTTGTTTACAGACGAAACAGATATTGGCGCGACACCTCGTAATAGCCGACAAGGTGACATATACGATGTCAAAAATGGTAAGAATGAATCAATACTTCACCCTTCCATCAATAAGAGGCAACCTAGACCTCTGCATCCGGGTATATAACAATTGTGAGTAGATAAATTTTAGAACTGTACGCGTACTCATTGGCGTTTATCGCGTAGATATCCTAATGTCACCTCAGGGTGACGGACGTCTCACGAAAATTTTATTTGTCTGTACGGTGCGAAGTCCGTCTTATTCACACGCAAGCGTAATCTAGACGCGCAAATTCGCAGCTACGGTAAAAGCATAGAGTTTTCTAGAAGCAAACGTGTTCTGTCGCTCAAACATATTTAGCTGTTTTGCTACCGTCTCTTACAATGCGCTCGCTCACGTTTGTCCTTGCAAGCGACCAAAACCTCGAACCGTTGCGTCGCAAAAGCCTATCATTGATACTCTCAAACTTAACCTGGCGGTTACTGTCTGCCCTGCTCAAAAAGTACGATAGAAACTGATAGAAGCATAGAAATTTGATAGAAATTTAATATGATTTTACCTGAATCTATTGTTTCTATCGGACACTAGATTTCCTGCCAGATAGAAAAGTTATAAAGTTCTATCGTTTTTTATCGTATCTAAATTAAACGATTAAAACTTTATCTAAATACGATTACTTTCCTATATGATCTTATCTACTTATCGTACTAAATATGAAATTTACGATTCAAGGTCTATAAAACTCTATATGAATTAATCTGAAATTGTTCCTATACGTTTCTATAAGATGTATTACAATTTCAGCGGACATAAAGTTCTATCGTTTTTATCGTATTTAAATTAAACGATTAAAACTTTATCTGAATACGATTACTTTCCTATATGATCTTATCTACTTATCGTACTGAATATGAAATTTACGCTTCAAGGTCTATAAGACTCTATATGAATTAATCTGAAATTGTTCCTATACGTTTCTATCAGATGTATTACAATTTCGGCGGACATAAAGTTCTATCGTTTTTTATCGTATCTGAATTAAACGATTAAAACTTTATCTGAATACGATTATTTTTCTATATGATCTTATCTACTTATTACTATATAATAACCGATCTAATATTTACGAACCAAAAACACGATTCAATTAGATAGAACTTTTTCTTATCTGATTCTATCGGATTTTTTGAGCAGGGTGATTACATGTGGCTGAGAAGTACGACAAAAACACAATCCGCCGAAATATATCCGATGAGTGAGCCATATGTTTAAACGTCGTTGACATGCGACGATGCGAGTGCTTTTACTTTATACAAGCGGCATAGTTACTGATTGCGAGTAACGAAGGAGTGCACTTTTCCTACGCACCGCGTTACGCATCGCGTGTACATGCGTACCCGTAACGTCATGCTGTGTGCGCGCGAGTGGATAAACCTGCCGTGCGTAACTCCCACTCCAATAAAGTTTGCTTCCAATTATCCATCGGAACTGTCGACTCTGAAGTCTCTGAAATGCATGACTTGCTCGAAATCTTTATGTATCTCTCAATATTTAAGCACAAAAATTGTTTCAATTTAATATACCAAATCGCCTTTCGGCTCGATTTGAACTCAGCAAATACCGGCTCGTCGCGTGCGTGGATTGTAGTCACCACTCGACCGAGCGTTATGATTCTGTAATTCCTTGATTTGACAAATATACTTGTTATTTCTTATTGTATAAATGATAAAGTGTTCCCGATAGTTCTCTCGTCTTCCCGATTCCATCCGCCAGCATCGAACTTCACACTCTACCAAATTTTAGGGATAAGTAGTCAGCTGTCAGAGCCGACGTCTACGTTACTTTTAATTTTCCGCCCGTTGATTAGCGCTATCGTTTGGAATGTTAATTCCTATTGATTTTAACGAACGACTGGTACGCTCCCTCGTACCTGGCGCCTAACTTTTCGTTTTTTTTTTTTCAAGAATAATTAGATTACATTTGCCCCGCTACCTGGGTGACGCAGGGCCGTGCCGAGGACGAAGGCAAAGTTATCCGTCATTATCAGCGCGGTTACAGCATATTTCTAGAACGGAGATGCAAACTTAAGATAAGCACTAATATCATCGGAACACTTCAGAGAATCGATATGTATCTAAAATTAGTTAATTAATTAATTAAACCTTAAAACATGCATATCTCGAGAACGGTTGGAGATGCGTATTTGGGATAAGAACTAGTATCATCGGAACACTTCAGAGAGTCAATACATCTCTAAAATTAATTAATGTTAAAATATGCATATCTTTAGAACGATTGGAGATGCGAACTTGAGATAAGTACAGGCATTATCGGAACACTTCAAAGAATCAATACGTATCTAAAATTATTTATAATTACGTACTATTTATTTAATACTGTAGGATAGTCAATAAATAAATGTTAATTGGAAGTAGAGAGAAACTAATTAATTAATTAATTAATCCAAAGACATCTGATAATACTAGTGCTTATTCCAAGTTCGTATCACCAACCGTTCTCGAGATGTACACGCACCGGCAGAAATGGTGTCCCGCGACGTTCAGCGCGCGGCGATCACCCACACACGCAAAGCGCCGTACGTGTTACTGGGCGCACGGAGGAGCCGGGGAGATGGGAGAGGAGCGAAAAAAGTGGGGATCGCGCCGGTGTTGCATCCTTCACTAACGTCGCACGTTGAAGAAGGATAGAGCTAAGATGAGTGAGAAGACGTGATACCGACTCGATGGTGTCCCAATATCCGTTTCACTCGCACTCGATACTAATATCGTCTCTCGCTCGCCAATACCGATGCGTCGTGCTTTCCTTTTTCTTTGAGAGACGGCTATCCGAGTGCACGAAGCGTCGACATTTATTCTATTAGCATGTCATTCATTACTTTATATTATGTAAAGTGATAAAATTTAATTTAAAAAAACACAAATTTTTATTGAAATATTAATTATGTTATACATAGAAAGAAAAAAATTAACGTTTATCCCAATTAATTATTGATTCACTTATGATTGCGTAATAATGCTTCTTTTTCATCCCGTAACAAATTTTTGTGTGAAATTATAACCATCGTTACGGATAATTTTCAGACTCACTATAAGAGTTTCTTATCCATTTACAAATTTAGAGTATAAGATTAATTTCTTGTATTGTAAGTAAGTGTGTGCAAAATTGTGTAAATAATAATTTTAAAAGATAATAAAAATTTTATTTTAACATTTAGATTTATTTAATGTTGATAGTTTGTAAGTTAATTGTAGTTTGTAAGATAGATTGTAAGTTAATTTTTTGTTCATCTAACATTTAACATAATTAATATGGTATTGGCGAGCGAGAGACGATATTAGTATCGAGTGCGAGTGAAACGGATATTGGGACACCATCGAGTCGGTATCACGTCTTCTCACTCATCTTAGCTCTATCCTTCTTCAACGTGCGACGTTGGTGAAGGATGCAACACCGGCGCGATCCCCACTTTTTTCGCTCCTCTCCCATCTCCTCGGCTCCTCCGCGCGCCCAGTAACACGTACGGCGCTTCGCGTGTGTGGGTGATCGCCGAGCGCTGAACGTCGCGGGACACCATTTCTGCCGGTGCGTGTACATGTTACAACTGTTACGTCCGGCAGACTCCACAATTTCTCTTCGTCAGAGAAATAAATAAGATTACAAAAGAAATTCCGTTTCAACGGTCCCCGATAATTTTTTATGCATCTAGGATTAGTCCATTAGAAACGTAACGACCAACATGGATAGATGAAACGACCAAGATGATAATTTCAACTTCTTTTGAATATCGAGTCAACAAACAATAAATTTTGAAGGTAGAAATACAAAAAACAAACTCGAGATCGAAGCAAAGTTTCACGTTTCCTCACAAAAAAAGGGCAATAAAGAATCCAAACATTAGCAAAAAATAAATAACCGTTTCCTCCATCTGCAAACAATACCGTCACACGTCTAGCACGATAAACAATTATTTATCTTTTAAACCTAAAGGGAAGATAATCTACGCAATAGGTCGGATTCCTTCGATAAAATTAAAGGAATGTGGGAGGAAACAGAGAAACTTTCAACAAATTACTCGACGTATGATTGGTCAAAAAGGAAAAACTATTTCTTCAATAAGAAAACTTACAAGGGAACGGACAGAACTGTCCCTCACCGATTTTAATGAGCTTCGGATATGTTGTAGAACATAAGAAAATATTAGACCCATATTTTTTTTTATCTGCGTATCTCGACATTTAGGGGTTGAAACCACCCCTCGAAAATAACGCATTTTTTCGTTTTTTGCGAATATCTTTGAAACTATAAGGTTTATGAAAAAATGTTCTATACGAAAGTTTTATGGCATTTTATACTCTTTACAACAGTATATTTATATTTTTTTAAAATTTCAAATTTTTTAATTTATCCCACCCCCCACCCGTTTTTTCAACATTTAAAAAATTTTGTAAGGACAAAAATTAAAGAGCATTAAAAGCCGAATCCACCCATATATAATAACATATGGGTTCCATCATTCTCAATTATTAGCAAAACGAGATAGTAATCTCGCGCTATAGGTGCTGCGCTAGAAGTAGTGTCGCGTTATTTCTTTAGTCGCGTCACACTCAATAACTGCCTCTTCTGCGTATATTTTTATATTAAAACATAAAAATGGATTAATTTTAATTATATAATACGCAACGTATTGTAGCGTGCGCGCCGCGGAAATGAAAGACACTTTTTATAATGTAAAACCAAGCAGCTTTATTCACACGTCCGACCAGGCTCGAGACCGAGATTCAACTCGTTGTTTACACGTGTCGTCAAGCGCTCGTCAGCTGACCACGCTCGGTCCAGGAAATCAATAGTATTGATCCGTCTTCGAACAGCTGAGTCGCGGTCGCGGAGTATACCGGGCGACGCACGCAACACTGCCCCCCTTCTTCTAGATTGTCGTCCCGACAATCAGGGAAACAGTTTTAGCGCTCTCCGCAGAAGACTCCCTCGGTTCCCGGACGATTTCCTGCTCTTCCCGAGCTGCTGCAACGGGTTCCCGAGCCACGTCCACCGAAGTTTTTCGTCCCCTGCAAGGACTATCACGGGCATCCTCTCACGCCGAGCTCATCCAGCTCTCACGCAGGATCTCCCGAATCCTTCCGCGTCCCCGTGCTCCACTCCCCTTGCGATACTGTCCCTCGACGTCGGATCTTGTGCACTTCTTTCTTCTCTTTTCAGGATCGGGGGGGGGAATTTATCTCCGTGGACCCAACGCTTTAAAAAGCTCCCCGTCCTCTGCCTCGGCATTTGCCCTAAGTTCCACGGGAAAACCACGGTCAAAAACCGTGGATGAGGCAGTCTTCTTCCCTACAAGTAGCGACCTCCTTCCGAAAGAGATCCCTCTTCGTCCGCCCTTCTTCTAAAAAGAAACTGCTCTCCGAAGAGTAACTGAAACACACAAGAAAACAAACAGAACAAAAACACAAAAACATGAACTAAAATTAACTTCAAAACGGTGTTAACATTAGAATAAACCCCCCTATTTCGTATTCGGGCTCGGATTCGTATCGGTTCGATTTAAACTCA
This sequence comes from Monomorium pharaonis, assembly GCF_013373865.1. Taxonomy (NCBI): domain Eukaryota; kingdom Metazoa; phylum Arthropoda; class Insecta; order Hymenoptera; family Formicidae; genus Monomorium; species Monomorium pharaonis. Next base: position 14,265,990 of record NC_050470.1, read on the forward strand.
CATCGGCTTCACTCCCTCCTTTTTCCGAAAAGCTATTTAAATTAAAAGACTTTAACATCTTCGCGCGCTCAACCGCTACTCGTAAAGACGTTACCCCTTCAACTTGAAGGGAGCGTTTGACGAACCCGTCCGACAGCGCAGCGATAAACTGCGAACAAGAAATTTTATCGCGCACTTCGTACGAGCACTCGGGATACGCTTTACGCGATAGGCGCTCCAAATCCGCGCCTAACGTCGCGAAATCTTCCCCCGCCCCTTGCTTCCGATTCGTGAACTGCATATAAAAGTTTTGCGCAAGCTCACTTTCCCCGAATCGAAGTTCTAACTTTGACTTGAGCTCCGCAAACGAAATGGAGCCCTCGTCAGCCGGAAACGAGTCCAAAAGTGAACGCGCCCTCCCCCGCAGACAGGAAGCAAGAACTACCGCCTTCTCAGACTCGCTCCAATGATTCGCACTCGCGATAAGCGAAAATTGAGCGAGGAACTCGCGTAACGGAGCCGTCCCGTCGTAGGTATCGGGCTTTAATTTTAGACCGACGGACATTCGCGCTTCACTTCGCGCATCCTCCCGCCGCGCGTCCGCGTCCGCACCGAACGCGTCCTCTCGCCGCGCGTCCGCGCCCGCCCCGGACACACGCGACTCACTGCCCGCGTTTCCGTTTTGCGGAATATTATTCAAAAGACTCAGCTGTAAAAAGCGCAGCTCCTCCTCGTGCCGTCGCAGCGTCGCGGCTTGTTCCTCCTCCCTTTGAGTCAGGCTTTCGCGCAGCAACCGCATCTCCTCTAGGAGCGCCTTTACGATCCCCGGCGTCTCCTGCTCCGAGTTTCGAACATCCGTTCTGTCTCCCTCCGCAGCGGCAGAAGCGTGAGATCGGGTCATCACAGGAGAACGGTGGATTGACATCCTTCGAATTCTCCGCTCCTTCTCGTCTGTTCACTCCGCGCACTTATCACTAGATCCGCGCGCGTTCCTCAAGGTCCGACAAGCGGACGAGCCCCCAAAATGTAGCGTGCGCGCCGCGGAAATGAAAGACACTTTTTATAATGTAAAACCAAGCAGCTTTATTCACACGTCCGACCAGGCTCGAGACCGAGATTCAACTCGTTGTTTACACGTGTCGTCAAGCGCTCGTCAGCTGACCACGCTCGGTCCAGGAAATCAATAGTATTGATCCGTCTTCGAACAGCTGAGTCGCGGTCGCGGAGTATACCGGGCGACGCACGCAACAGTATTACACGATATAAAGCATAAATGCATATATATAACAAAAGTAGCATATATATACGTATGTGCCTACGTACATTTTCATTGTTACAAATGCGAATATAAATTAATATGAAGCAAAATATTTTTTAACATTTAAAACTGCAAATACAATATAACAAAATATATCATATCAAGAGAAAAATATAAAACATAAACTGCAATAACTATTTGCATAATTATATTATTTACACTATATGCACGTAGCACGCTCTGATAATAAAGATAATGTAAGTATATAAGTATATAATTTAATTTAATTTGAAGTTTGAAAATACATTTATACGGATGTATATATACATTTTGCATACGACACGGACAAATAACTTTAATATCAGTGTTGATAGAGGGACCGGTTGTTTTCGCGCAAGTGCATCACGTGAGGCTTCAAAAAAATATCCATTAGTAATAGGAAGGAGATCTTTGATCGTACATCTTGCACACGACAACGTATAAATATAGTAACAGTGATAGACGGATCGGTTGTTCTCGCGCAGGCGTGAGGCTTCAATAAAGCATCATCTCCTTCCTATTACTAATAGATACTTTATTGAAGCCTCTCGCCTGCGCGAGAACAACCGATCCGTCTATCACTGTTACTATATTTATACGTCGTGTGCAAGATGTACGATCAAAGATCTCCTTCCTATTACTAATAGATATTTTATTGAAGCCTTACGTGATGTGCTTGCGCGAAAACAACCGGTCCCTCTATCAACACTGATATTAAAGTTATTTGTCCGTGTCGTATGCAAAATGTATATATACATCTGTATAAATGTATTTTCAAACTTCAAATTAAATTAAATTATATACTTATATACTTACATTATCTTTATTCTCAGAGCGTGCTACGTGCATATAGTGTAAATAATATAATTATGCAAATAGTTATTGCAGTTTATGTTTTATATTTTTCTCTTGATATTATATATTTTGTTATATTGTATTTGCAGTTTTAAATGTTAAAAAATATTTTGCTTCATATTAATTTATATTCGCATTTGTAACAATGAAAATGTACGTAGGCACATACGTATATATATGCTACTTTTGTTATATATATGCATTTATGCTTTATATCGTGTAATACGTTGCGTATTATATAATTAAGATTAATCCATTTTTATGTTTTAATATAAAAATATACGCAGAAGAGGCAGTTATTGAGTGTGACGCGACTAAAGAAATAACGCGACACTACTTCTAGCGCAGCACCTATAGCGCGAGATTACTATCTCGTTTTGCTAATAATTGAGAATGATGGAACCCATATGTTATTATATATGGGTGGATTCGGCTTTTAATGCTCTTTAATTTTTGTCCTTACAAAATTTTTAAAATGTTGAAAAAAAGGGATGGGGGGTGGGTTAAATTAAAAAATTTGAAATTTTTAAAAAATATAAATATACTGTTGTAAAGAGTATAAAATGCCATAAAACTTTCGTATAGAACATTTTTTCATAAACCTTATATTTTCAAAGATATTCGCAAAAAACGAAAAAATGCGTTATTTTCGAGGGGTGGTTTCAACCCCTAAATGTCGAGATACGCAGATAAAAAAAAATATGGGTCTAATATTTTCTTATGTTCTATAACATATCCGAAGCTCATTAAAATCGGTGAGGGACAGTTCTGTCCGTTCCCTTGTTAGAATTTGTTCACCACACAATCCTGAAAAAGAGTCTTACCAATTAAAATATTTGAACCACCTACATCTGGATCCGCCCCCTGTAAGACTCCGTATATATAATGCCAAATCTTGAAGAGAACCAGTCAGTAGTTAGTTAGTCAATAGTTAGTTAACAGGCAGTTAATAGTCAGTTGTTAGTCAGTATTCAGTAAACAAGTAAGTAATCAGTAATGAGTTCAGTTCAGTCTAGTTCACTACTTCAATAGTTTAGTAGTTTTTTTCCTCAGTTAGTAGTTAGTTAGTAAAAGAAATAATCATGTAGAATCAGTGCGCGAATAAACTTTAGTTCCATCCGGTCAAGAAGGCTCTTCGATTCCGACAGATTTGCTCGAAAACCAGTAATGAGTAAGTCCCACAATCACAATTTCTTTTGTTTTTACGTTGCTTATCTACTCCCTTCTGTTTTAATTCTTTAAGACACGCTCCTATTATTTATAAATAATTCCTTCTTAGAGTTCTCATCCCTTTTTTTTCCCCCAGTTAGCGGATGCGAGCCTATCGCTCAAGAGTCCGACCGGCCGTTCCGGTGCGCGGATTCCGAGGCAGTCGCTCGAGAGTCTGACCGGGCGTTCTGGTGCGCGGATTCCGAGGCTGTCGCCTCGGAAAAGAACGCAGACAAAAAGTCAGCTGAAAGAGGTATAAAAGCAAAGAAAAATGCATATAAAGAAAATCTAGGGAAGAAAAAGCTTAACACAAAAAAAGGGATAAAAACAAGATGGCTGGAGAGAACACAAATGATTTTTTTTGTCTCAAATGCAAATCGTGCCTTGAAGCAATCACTTGTAGCTTGACGCAACTGTGACTCGTTGTCCAATTAAACAAGTAACAAGTAGCAGGTAGAGATTAAAAAAATAAATATCGTGCGTGGTCAGACATACCAGAGACCTCTACAGCAGTTCGGCCTATTTTCAAATTTTCCGGACGCATGAAAACACAAGCGGAGGCTGATTGGTGTTAGGGGTAGTTATTCAATGCACCCTTGCGGGGTGGAAGGGGTCAAGAAGGATAGAACCTTCGACATTTAACGGTTTTAAAACCGAGCGGTGTTAGAGAGTTATCAGACAGACGCGATGCAAAACGCTGTCTCCATTGTCAGAACAAAGAGATAGCGAATTAAGATTGAAAAAGGATAGGAGTGTCAGGACGCAACGGGGACACTAAGAGGCACTTACAGAACCGATTTAGCCCATTTCCGAATTTTTCCTGGCCGTTTTCTGCATCAGATTGCCCTGTACCTTCCAAACTGCAACCTTGTAACTTTTGTTTTTGACAGAGAGTTGCTTCGAGGGACGTAACTACAAAACTACGAAATCCACAGCGGGGAAATTTTGTAATGGTCAAGTCAACACTTCGGACTACATCATATTAAAAAATTCAGATTTTTTGCTTAACTTTTACAAACTTGGCGCTATTTTAAACTTTTGTTCCTTTAGTTTTGTCCAGTAGTTATATATGTTGTAACCGTGTTCGCGAGCGACGACCAACTTCGCCTCCATTCCCGGTTGTGGCCCTGCGTCATCCGAGTGATGGGGCAAGTGTCTTCGCAAATCTCGCTAAGGTGCAAGATTCAGCGCCAGGTACATTCTTTCGCGTAAAAACAAAAAATGATCTTTCAAGCGATAATGCCGAGAAAAGGGCGAGCAGTTGTAGGCGATCGGGGCGTCGTCGGCTTCAACAGCCGGCTACCCAGTTCTAAAACTTGGTAGAGGGAGAGTGGGCGGGTGGAATTGGGTGTGGGCGGGTGGAATTCGATGTGGGCGGGTAGAATTGGGAAGGCAAAAAAACAGTCACACATAATTATTTTGATAACAAAGAGTAATGATTATATTTATAGGCAAGAGCAATTATAATTGCATTGTGGCTTCGGCCGCACGATTAAGTGGCGACTATACTTTGCGGTGACAATTGTACGATGAACCGATGATCGCTCGAAATTAATTCACTTTAGGAGCGTTGCAGATGCGCACAGTAATAAACGGACACAGACCAAACGGACACAGTAATAAACGGACACAGTAACAAACGGACACAGTAACAAACGGATACAGTAACAAACGGACACAGTAACAAACGGACACAGTAACAAACGGACACAGTAATAAACGGACACAGTAATAAACGGACACAGTAACAAATGCGCACACTGCACATGCGTACGGATCAAATGTACACACGGAAATTCGCAAATCCATGTGATGCAGTGAATGCTTTGCACGCACGCGCGCGCGCGCGCGCGCACACACACACACACACACACACACACACACGGGGAGGGGGGTGTAAATGGGGCCTTCGGCGCCCCTCCCGCACCCACCCCGTCCAAGTCGCTAACCTATGTGGACTTTACTCTGCTTGCAATGTACATGGATTACATTTGGTCCGTGCGCATGTGCAGTGTGCGCATTTGGTCTGTGTCCGTTTGTTACTGTGTCCGTTTATTACTATGTCTGTTTATTACTGTGTCTGTTTATTACTGTGTCTGTTTATTACTGTGTCCGTTTGTTACTGTGTCCGTTTATTACTGTGTCCGTTTGGTCTGTGTCCGTTTGTTACTGTGTTCGTTTTACTCAGCCTGCTGTGTCCGTTTATTACTGTGCGCATCTGGGACGCTTCCCTCAAAATGGGGTCTCCCTGAGATTTCTCGGCAAAAATTCGTCCATCCCTGCCGCACCGTGGCTTCCTGGGATGTCATCTGGCAGGACGAGGCGTCAAGATTGCAGAAATCGAACTCCCATCGGTCGCCGACTTCAGCCACACTCACAAAATGACGAAATAACGCTCGAAAAATCTTAACGAGATAAGAAGGAACAATACACGGGAAAACACACAGATAATACCAGACGCGCCACGCTTGCGCGTCCACTCCCGAGGGAGTGTCCGCGGTGGTCTGCGTGATGAAAACGCGTAAGGGCCACTAAGGCCCTTGGGACGAACGACAGACCGCAGCTGTCACGTCACAATGTATAATTACATATTTATTTATGTTTACAAAAATAACTTAACTTGTCTGAGAAAGATCTCGCGTGTCTTTCTATATTAGGCGCAAGAAACTATCGCATTTTTTAAGGGAGCGTCCGAGATGCGCACAGTAATAAAGGGATACAGCAGTAAAACGGATACACTGCAAAATGGACACAGTGCGAAACGGACAGTGTCAATCAGGCAAAGTGAAGTTTATACGTATTTGCAGATTTCCAGTACAATGTACATGGGTTAGCAACTTGGACGAAGTGGATGCAGAAAAGAGGGACGAAGGTCCCCCTTGCACCTCACCGCGCGGACACGTGTGTATGTGCGTGCGCGCGTGTATGCGTACGCGCATGTGTGCGTGCATGTGCGTGCGCAAAGTTCTCTCTGCACCACATGGATTTGCGACTGTGTCCGTTTCGCAATGTGTCCATTTCGTATTGTGTCCGTTTCGCTCAGTGTACTGTTTCCGTTTATTACTGTGCGCATCTAGAGCGCTCCCGATAACTTGGTCCAAAAAAATCGCACAGCGATGAACGACCACTCAATATAAAGAAAAAAGAATCCGCTGTAAGATGCAAGTAGCAAAAAGTCTTTGCAATTTTTTCTACATCAAGTACATTTTAGCAAAGTTGCATAAGAATTTTTATCTTGACGGGTCAATCTTTATTATTGTGCTGTCTTATGTAAAAAAAAGTAATTGAAATCGCCAAAATTCATTTGAAAAGTAGAAAGTTCAAATTTTAAAATGCTGTTTAGAAAATGAAAATGCGATAATCTTTTGCGGTGTTATACTTATTTAAAGTTATGCACAATTTTTGTATGCGTAACACAAATTTTTGTATGCGTTAATTTTGTTGAGCGGTATATACAGGGTGTCTATAATTTTTTGGCACAACGCTTGCATAAAGGCAGAATGGACCAAACCGAGTAGAAAAGTCCTCTACCATTTTCCAATTGTGCCATAGTTAACAAGTTATTAATTAAGAAAAATAGCCATTTTGCCCGGCCTACCGTCGAATGCCGGCAAGCGCGCGGCAACGCGCGGCAAGACAAAACCGCCCAGCGAGACGCCACGGCGCGTGGCCCGGCGGTCCTAAGCACGCAGAGAATTGTTTACAAGCAGCAATAGCTACGCCAACGCACGAAGCGCGTTGCCGCGCGCTTGCCGGCATTCGGCGGTAGGCCGGGCAAAATGGCTATTTTTTCTTAATTAATAACTCGTTAACTATGGCACAATTGTAAAATGGTAGAGGACTTTTCTACTCGGTTTGGTCCGTTCTACCTCTATGCAAGCGTTGTGCCGAAAAATTACAGACACCCTGTATATAATATATATATTGTGACGTAGCAGTTCCGCTGTCACAACAAGTAGCGTCCCTCCCCCGTCACAAGCTGCCAATTCGCACCGGACGGAAAAGCGAGAGCCGATCGAGAAATCTTCCGGGGGAATCGCGACGCCAATAGAATAGTTAGTGTAAATATTTTGCGTTCTTTTCGGTGACACGGCGAGCATCTCACCGCGCGAGCAACAAGGATTTCAAAGGAGAGACAGCGGCAATTACGAAAGGAGAGGCGTGTCAGGAGAATTTCGCCGACCCGGAACGGCCGAGAGCCAGGGACGAGGCTAGTGGGCAAAGCGTGAGCGAGCGTACCGAGAACTAAGAAAGGTGGGGCCATCGAAAGAAAAATCGGCGCCCCAATTGATAACCAAACAGCGGGCACACTGGAAGCGATGGCATGGAGACTGAAGCCACGGAATCGCCCCCGCGGTATGCGGGACTCCCGCGCGAAAAGCGGAGAGCGGCGAGGACCGCCAGGAGGCGTCGGAGGTTGCCGGCGGAAAATTCTGTCTTCGCAGGGGAGTTCTTCCCCGTAGGGTCCCCGGAAGAATTAGAGCGCTTACGGTCTTGCGGACGCAGGACTACTAGTCCTGCTATGATTGGGGCCACGCAATGCACGAGGACTAACGCGCAGTCCGTAGTAAAAGTTCGCGGCGTCTATCGCAGATTGACCGCGATCCTCCGTGCTTTTTGCGTGCGTACTTGTAGTGGGGGCGAACGTGCTCAGCATTTGCGGCGTTATCGAGTTTGAGCGCAATATTGGTTTCGGCAATCGAGCCCGTCCCGGGGTAAAGAGAGAGAGCTTGGTGCCCTGAGGACAGCCGTTGGTGACGGAGAAGTGGAAGCCAGCAAGGAGAGCTACCGATGGGGTGGCCCATTTATTTGCGACGTGTATTGTAAAGCCACTGGCCGGCGAGCCACCCCATTCTCGTTCTGCGTCCGACATAGTTTTGTGTTAGTGTTGCGTCAGCCGCAGGGCGGCCTCGCGATTTTGGTGCATTGTCAGACTCAAGCGAAAGGGGCTGCATTGCGTCGGGTATCGTGGCCAAGGAGGAGAGCGGATCCCATTGGCGGTTCTCCTAAAGAGTGACGAGCGCGTGCGTCGCAAAGCCCTCGCCCGTGTGAGCGGCGTAACACCGCGTGGGAAAAATAGTCATATATATATATATATAGTGACGTAGCAATTCCGCTACCGCGACGAACAGCGTCCCTCCCCCGTTACGGGCTGCAAATTCGCGCCAGGTGGAGAAACGAGAGGCGAAAAAGAGATCTCCCGGAGAATTGCGACGACTGTAAAATAATTACGTTTAAGTATTTTATTTCTTTTCGGTTAACGCGGCGGATGCCTCGCCACGTGATCAGCAAGGATTTTGAGAGCAAGTCAGGGACGTGTGCGGAAAGAGAAGCAAGCCGAAGGAATTTCGTCGGCCCGACTAACGGCAGCCAAAAGCAAGGGACCGCCAGAGAGGCAAAGCGGGCGGGCGGAGCTCGAGCGGGTGTAACGCTACCGGCAGATGGAAAATCGGCGCGCTCGGCTAATAACAGGACGGCGGACACACTGGAGGTGGCGATATAGGAACCAGAGTTGCGGAATCGCCCCCGCAGACTGTGTGATTCCCTCGTGAGAAGTGGAGGGCAGCGAGGGCCGTCGAGAAACGTCGGGGGATGCCGGCGGAAAATTCTGTCTTCGCGGGGGACCCGTAGGGTCCCGGTAGGATTAGAACGCGCAATGATTCTGCGGTAACAGGACTGCTCGCCCTATTGTGATTGGGGCCACGCGATGCGCGAGAGCCAACGCGCAGTCTCTAGTGAAGATTTGCGGTATCAATCGCGGATCGACCGCGATCCCTCGTACTTTTGTGTGCGTACTTGCGGTTGTGTCGAATGTGTTCCGGCCGTCGGGGCGAAAAATTACACAGGTACACAAAAAAAAGTTGGTCCGGCGGACCAGACTAGTCTATCCTCATGTATTCTGACCCGTTGAATCCCAATTCAAGGTCAGAATTACTGAATTGGCTTGTTTTTTCCTAACCTTCAATATGAGATACCACAAAACTGGAGAAACATTAATGACAAAATTGAAGATCTTTACAAAAATTACTTCTGTATTGAAATCGCGAACCAAGAATCCGATTGGGCCCCAAAGAAAATATGTAGTTCTCGTTATAAAATGTTGCGAATTTGTAAAAGAAACAAGACAAAACTGAAAATGAAAGTACCTGCCATATGAAAGAACCTGATGACCAGAGAAGATTACTATTTCTGTATGACAAGTCTGAATGGAATAAACAACACAAAAAAGTCGGCATTATGCTACGTCAATGTTTCGAGTTTAACGAAACCTATATATGTATCAGCATCCGACAAAACTAACGATGAAGTCATGGATATAAGTATTACTTCTAAACTCAATCGAATGGAAATTGATGGAAGTTTGGAAGAATCTGAGAGTGAAACTGAGAGCAAGACTGAGAGTGAAAGTAAATCAACTGATTGTGACTATGTTCCGTATAATATTTCAAAAAAGCCAGGAAAAATAACACAAGAAAAAATGAACGATCTCGTTCAAGATTTGGGTTTTCCCGAGGATGGAGCAGAGTTTCTGGCGTCCTGGTTGAAACATAATGCTAGGGAGGCGAAAAATGTAAAAACCTCCTATTATCGTGACAGAGAAAGAGAATATTGGCAATATTTCTCTGCAGATGAATAACATTCATTAATCTATTGTCACGATGTTATCGGATTAATGAACAAACTAAAACCTGGATGTTACAAGTCTGATGACTGGAGAATATTCATCGATTCTTCTAAGAAAAGCTTGAAAGTAGTGTTGCTGTATAATACTAATGTATATGCCTCCATTCCTGTATCGCACTCGGTAGTGATAAAAGAAAAGTACACAAACCTAAAAACAATTCGTGAAAAAATTAAATATACAATACATAAATGACAAATTTGTGGGAATCTGAAAATTCTCACTATATTTATGGGTCAACAATCAGGTTACACAAAAAATCCATGTTTTCTATGTAAATGACATAGTAGAAATCGAACGAACCATTACATAAGAAAAGAATGGCCGACAAGAACGTCTCTGCAACCAGGGTCTAAAAATATCACAAATGAACCGTTAGTTGAGCCTTCAAAAGTTTTTCTTCCACCTCTTCATATCAAATTAGGACTCGTGAAACAATAAGTGAAAGCTTTGAATAAAAAAGGTGAATGCTATCAGTAATTACAAGAAAAATTTTTTAACATCTCTAGTGTGAAATTGCAGGAAGGAATTTTCGATGGACCTGAAATACGTAAAATGTTAAAAGACGACAATTTTGTTACTAAAATGAATGAAGACGAAAGAGCAGCGTGGCTGAGTTTTCAAGGTGTCACAAAAAATTTTCAAGGAAACCACAAAAGTCAAGATTACAGAGAAAAAATGGCGGAAATAATGGAAAATTATAGAAACTAGGTTGCTTAATGAATCTTAAGTTGCATTTCTTGGAATCTTATATTGACTACTTCCCAGAAAATATAGGTGATTATAGTGAAAAACGAGGAGATGGAGCATCGATATCAAGGCAAATGGGATGTGAACATGATAACTGATTTCTGCTTGACGCTCAAACGAGATGTCTCTGTAAAAGGGAAGAAATATAAGAGAAAGCCATTGCATAAAACCTTCGAGAATAAAAAAAGTTAGATATAAAAGAGGAGTGAATTTTCTACGCTATTCATTAACAGAAGCTCAGACTTGTCATACGTATTGAATTTTCAGGGAGCGTTCCGTTTGCCCACATCAATATTGGCCGCAGTCCCGATTGGCCACGTCAATATTAGCTACGTAAACATTGACCACGTCAATAGTGGCCACGTTAATATTGGCCACGATCACGATTGACCACGGGGTGAATTGGCCACGTCAATATTGGCCACGCGTCAATATTGGCCACGCGTCATTATTGCCTACGCGTCACTATTGGCCACGTCATTACTGTACATGAGTTTGCGACTTGGCCGGGGTGGGTGCGAGAGGAAGGGCCGAAGGCCCCCTTTGCACTCCCCCGTGTGTATGTGTGTGTGTGTGTGCGTGCGCAAAGCATTTCTCTGCACCACATGGGTTTGCGACTTTCCAGGCTAAACAAAAAAAAATCGATCAATATTGACGTGGGCAATAATGACGCGTAGGCAATATTGACGCGTGGCCAATATTGACACGTGGCTAATAATGACGTGATCAATAATGACGCGTGGTCAATATTGACACGGCCATTATTGACGTGGCCAATATTGACGCGTGGCCATTATTGACGTGGGCAATATTGACGTGTCCAATATTGACGCGTAGCCAATATTGACGTGGCCAATATGGACATGGCCAATTCATCCCGTGATCAATAGGGATTGTGGCCAATATTGACATGGCCTATATTGACGTTGCCATTATTGACGTGGCCAATATTGACGCGTGGTCATTATTGACGTGGGCAATATAAACGTGGCCAATTCACTCCGTGGTCAATCGGGATTGTGGCCATTATTGACGTGAGTAATATTGACGTGACTAATATGGACGCGTGGTCAATGTTGACGTGGTCAATATTGACGTAGCCAATCGGGACCGTGGTCAATATTGACGTGGGCAAACGTGTGCCACTCCGTGCGTCGAGATCGGGGTCAGGGGAGACAAGTCCAAAGACACTTTAGAATTTATTATTTGATTGTATGGTTTTATTATATCAAAAAGTAACGTACAAAATGACATATAATATGAGATGTTACGATAAGATATGAAATATAATATAAGAATAGTAAGATATAATGTGAAACTTGCCGAACTATAATATAAAATTGATTACAGCTCGTTTTATCGCAATTGCTGAAAACGTAAAATTACACCGTCGGTCGGCGCGGTTCCGTGCCTTGATTGGTCAAATGCAACGCGCGCGGGGCTTTGCGCGCACGTGTGCACCAATCGGTGAGCGACGCGCGCGTCAGACGGCTGAGATGTATCGTTTTGGCGGTGGCTAGCCAGGAACGTCCGGCCGGAGCAGGATATCTCCTTACCTCGGTAGCCTTTGCCGGGAATCAACGGAAAGGTAAGGTTCGGCGGGCCGATAATGTCCGGCGGAGGCGAGATAGCTCTAGCCCCACGCACTTCACGACTGCCAGGCACTCCAACTTGGTGGCGCTATAGTTCTTTTCTGCGTCGTTTAGCGTCCGGCTGGCGTAGGCGATGACTCTTTTTCCTTCCGGGAAGAACTGCGTGAGGACAGTGCCCAGTCCATGCACGCTTGCGTCTATTTGCAGGATAAATTCTCAGTGAAATCGGGGCAGGCCAGCACGGAGATGGTGGTCAGTTTTTATTTCAACTGGTGAAAGGCTTTTTCTTCGTCCTTCCCCTCTTGCCATCGTGCGTTCTTCTTCGTTAGCCGCGTCAACGGGGCAGCCAAGATAGCGAAGCTGGGTACAAAGCGCCGGTACCACGATTCTATCCCCAAGAACTGTCGTATTTGCTTTACGGTCTTCGGCGCGGGCCATTTGTTTATGGCGCTGGTCTTCTCCGGGTCCGTGTGTATGCCCTCGCGGTTGACCACGTGACCCAGGTAGCGCAGTTTATCAACACAGAATTCGCACTTCTCGGGATTAAGCCGCAGCCGTGCCTTCAGCAGTCGGGCGAACACTTCCTTTAATGTGTCCAAGTGTTCCTGGAAAGTCTGGTTGACAACAATGATATTGTCAAGGTAGACGAAGACCTTTGTTTCGAGTTCCGGTTCGAGGAACCTGTCCAATAGTCGCTGGAATGTGGCCGGTGCGGAGTGGAACCCGAAGGGTATTACTCGAAACTGCATCAATCCTCTGCCGGGTACCGTAAAAGCGGTAATTGGTCGGCTTTCTGGCGCTAGTGGTACCTGCCAGTAGCCGTTTTTTAGGTCCAACGTGGACAGATATCGTGCCCCTCGCAATTTATCCAGCGTGGCTGAGATGTGCGGCAGGGGGTACGCGTCGCACTCGGTGACATCGTTCACTCTCCGGAAATCGATACAAAAACGAGGTCGGCCATCATTTTTCTGTACTAACACGACGGGTGAACTCCATGGGTTATTGGACGGCTCGATGACCCCTTCGGTTATCATTTTGTCCACTTCTGTGTCGATAATGGCCTGCATGGCTGGATTGTGGGGCCGGTATCTCTGCTTGATCGGGGCAATCGGTTTGTTCGCTTTCAGGCGTATTATGTGCTCGCCTTTTGTGGTCGGCCCTTTGACTTTGTCGAGTTTGACTAGCTCGTCCCGCAGGAATCGTTGTAGCGCGTCGCACTTCTGCGTGGTCTTGAGGTCGGGCTTGGTTGCGAATATGCAGGTGGCCGAAGGCCGGCCAATGTCGAGATGTCGGTGGAGGTCGAAGGATGATGTTCGTGCGCGTCCACAAGTTGACTTCGATGAGCATTTCGCTTTCCAAGCGTGGCATCACTGAGAAACGGTGCGTCAACGTCCGACCATGATGTAATAAGAAAGGTGTATCATTGCGCATATAGCGATGGCGGCACGATGAGCGGAGCCAATGAAATTTGGGTCCAAATGCACCGCGCAAATAATCTTCTTCTTTTGAACATTTGGACCCAATTCTTATTGGTCGACTACTGCGCATACGTGATGTTGGTTCACCTTTCTTATTATATCATGCGTCCGACTAGCCAGTCGTATTGGTAGTTCGACACTCCCGGATATACGCACGCTGGTGCCGTCCGCTAGTTGCACCCGACCCTCCAAGGCCTTCGGGGTGAACTGCAATGCACGTAGTTTACGAGCGGTGATGTCGTTGTCAAAGGACACCTTGGAGCCAGTGTCCAGCAGGGCTCGTACAAGGACTCCTGCTACTGTTACGGTCAGGTGCGGTTGTGGTTGATAGTCTATTTCTGGGACCGGGCGACGGCCGCACTCTCCCCGGTCCGATCGGCGTTTTCCGCTGGCGGATAGCAGTCTTTGATGAATGCGCCATCTTTGCCGCATTGCGAGCAGAAGCGGCGGCGGCCGTCGACAGTCGAATCTGGTGCAGCCGCGCTACTTGCACCGCCAGTAGTCTTGGTTATATACAACGGCTATGGCGGGTGCGTCTCTGGCGACTTCTTTCTTCTTGACGGCGGTCTGGCAGCGGAGCTGGATTTGTTCATATTCCATGGCCCTCTTTAATAATTCTCATGTTTGCCGGATTTCGTCACGTCATATGTACAATTGATAGTCGGGGTGCATGTTGTTATAAAGTTGCTCTACTTGCGCTTCCGTAGTGAAGCCCCCTGCTCGCCGCATTAATGTGGTAAGGGCGGTGGCGTACCGTGCGTACCCTTCGTCGGTTCGTTGCATTCGATCTCAAATCTTGTTACAGAGCTGCAAGCGATAGCACGGCGGCAGGAGGTTGCTTTAAAATCTTCCACGAAGTCCAGTCAGGAGGACCACGTGTCGCGGTTATTACGCCACCATAGCAGGGCCTTGCCTCATAATAGCTCGGATAGTACCAGTAACATCTGTTGATCCGTGAAACCGTATCCGCGCTGGAGTTCTTCTAGCCGTTCGAGAAAGGCCCATGGATCTTTGCCTTCGAAATGACAGTCCCACTTCCTGATTTGGCTTATTATCTTAGCCGGCGGTGCAGGTGATTCTTCATCCGGGCTTGGTACGATGGCAATCGTGGGTGCGGTGGACGGCCCCGCTGCGTATGATAGTGTTGGCTGAGCCATGTCCGGATGGCTATCTGAATATGTACGTAAGCAGCGACGTAATTCGTCGATCGTTCCGTCGGTCTCGAGTCGAAGTTCGCACGCGATTCTGATTAGCGCGTCTTTACATAGCGTCTGTATCCATGCTTTCGGCATCGGTGCTCTCTAAAAGTGTCTCACGGAGTAGGACGGTCCCTGTTCGGGTGCTATGTAACGACCCGTCTTTTCCGTGCGGTCGTGCGTCGAGATCGGGGTCAGAGAAGACAAGTCCAGAGACACTTTAGAATCCATTATTTAATTGTATAATTTTATTATATTAAAGAGTAACGTACAAAATGAAATATAATATGAGATGTTAAGATACGATAAGAAATATAATATAAGAATGGTAAGATATAATGTGAAGCTTGCCGAACTTCGTATAATATACAACTGATTACAGCTCGTTTATCGCAGATACCGAAAACGTGGAATTGTCGGTTCCGTGCCGTGATTGGTCGAATGCGACGCGTGCGGGGCGTTCGGCGAATCAGGTGGCCGTCGGCAAACTTTGCGCGCACGTGTGCGCCGATCAGTGAGCGATGCGCGCGTCAGGCGGCTGGAATGTATCGTTTCGGCGGTGGCTAGCCGGAAGTGTCCGGCCGGGGCAGGAAGTCTTTTTACCTCGATAGCCTTTGCCGGGAATCAACGGGAAGGTAAGGTTTGGCGGGCCGGTAATGTCCGACGGAGGCGGGATAGCCCTAGCCCCACGCTATGCCGTATAGGAGAGAATTTGTGACTATGTTGCGAGTCTGCCAGTAATATCCGGCCAGGGCCGCTATTCGCAGACCTTAGGTATCTCGAACCTGGTTGAAGGAGGCAAGTTTAACTCGCCAGAAAAATCTGAGCGCTCCCCCGTCTCTGCCGCTCTTTTATACCTCCGGTGCGGTGGAGGCTGATCTTTTCGTCGTGGGGGATGTTGTACCGGGGAAAATTGTCTCATTATTCACGGGTACGCGAAATTTGAATTTTTAACGGCCTGGTATTGTTTTTTGTTTGCGGAGGTTGTTATTCCGCTCTGCTTTGCGCGGCTTGTTGTTGACGTGGGGCGGGTGCGCGAGCTGTCAGCTAGTGCGCGGCGGGAGTACTGTCGTTCGGCGGTGCAAACGTTCGCGGTAGTGGGGAGTCTTAGGCGGGCGCGGAGCGCCCTGGTCGTCTCCTGGACGACGGTTCCGACGGTTGGACGGCCGAACGTGATTACAGCGGGGGCTACTGTTACACAATTTTTTGTGATTTCCCACATTTAAATTTATTTTGTATTATGTAAAAGTATAAAAGTAATATGTAAAAGTATTATGTTAAAGAATAAAAGTAAAATAAAATATTACTTATTGTCAGATTTATGTAATAGCATTCTCCTTAAAAACACCATACGCACGCGCGCGCGGACACATACACACACACACACACACGGTTTTTTTATAGATAATTTATCATATGCAACTTTTTGCGAGATCTCAAACGTGCTTAATGCGATACGTAAAATAAGGATAATAAAATTCTTGGAGTTACGTGACTGTAAAATTTTTGTGGAGACGTCCGCTAGCGAGAAACGCGATCCAGTTAGTCGTCAATAAAAGAGAAAATAATACACGATTGCAGCAACTAACGAAAGGTTTTTTTTTAGCTTATTATCTTGAATGGGGAAACACAACTGTCCAAGTTGTCTACCCAGATATTGTGTGTACTGACGGTGTCATCCACGTCATCAGTGAAGTGCTTTTTAAGAAGAGTGATTTCCAAATGACAAGCGGTGCAGTACTGTCCACCTTTGCACCTCAATTAATCATGATACTGATAAATAAATGGATTCTGTAAAAACCCTCATCGCCGCGTCGCATCATCATAGCAATTCTTTTTGGGAGCCGCCTGTGATTGTACTTCAACGATAATGACGACGCAACGCGAGAAGGCAGAGCGGGTAAGCACAGTCGATGATATTCTCCACACACCGAAAATATTCTCAACCAGGGACCCGGATCACACCGAAACCGAAACCGATAACTTGTTCATAACCGGTTTTTTTAGCCGGACCAAAACCGTAAACCACAACCGAATTCTGCTAAATTTATAGCACCGGAACTATAACCGAAAACCATTAAATTTTTTTAGGTTTACGGTTTTTTTCGGTATATTTTTTTGGTTTTTTTAATTTACTTTTACATAATATTTATATATTTTTAATTTAAATGTTTTGTCGTTTTTCTTTTCATTATTTTTACTTAATAATACTTCGAGTCTAATTAAATATTACTGTTTCTTATATCTGACTGGTTTTTAATGTGACATCCTTGAACTGAGATTGCAATTATGAAATTGCAACAATCGTATGTGACATGAACATAGTGTTTTCAATTAAAACTTTTTTAGTTTAAGATGTACTACAGCGTACCATATTAGTTTTATTACCACTGCATTTAGTCTTATTACTACATATTTGTATATTTTTTTTTATGTAGGGTGTCCTGCATCAGATATGCAATATTTTATGGAAAGATAGACAGGATCAAGGTGAACATAAAAGTCCACTATAGTTTTTGAATATCTCTAATGATAGCCGAGATATCAATTTTTCACATTGTACAAATAAGAGCACGCCGAGGAAAGTGCTGAGCCGCTCAAGCTGCTACCGGCAACTACTGATTAACACAGTAGTGCTATAGCTCAAGCGGCTCTCATTTGTACAATTTGAAAAATTAATATCTCGGTTATCATTGGAGATATCCGAAAACTAAGTGGACTTTTATGTTCACCTTGATCCCGTCTATTTTTCCATGAAGTATTGCATACTTGATGCGGGATACCCTGTATATATTCTGGATATAAAAAATTATTGTACACATTTTACTTATTACTCTTTATTCGCAACTTTGCGAATTCTTGTCTAATTACTCATACTTTTTTTGCCTTTTCCTTCAATAGATTTATTGGTAACACAATTCAAATTGATTTCTTTTTTCATACGGAAATAATTTTTTATAAATTATTATTAAACATTATTAAATGTTATTAAATATTATAATACTTAATAATATATTAAATATTATAAATTATTAAATATAAATAGAAATTATGTAATAATTACTATTATATAAATACTTATTAAATAATAATACTAGAAGAACCGGAACTGTAACTGGAAAAAACCGAAAAAATCCGTAATTAAACGGTTTTGGGTTTTTGCATTTGCTAAGAAACCGAACCTGAAACCGAAACTGAAACCGTAACCGGTTTTCAAATCTTTTTATTAAACCGTAACCGTAACCGAACCTTAATTTCATTCGGTCCGGGTCCCTGCTTAATATATAAAAATACAAATACTTAATATAAGAATATATATACTTAATAGTAAGAATATATATACTAAATTGGGAGGAAAGTATTTTATTTAATATATATATGAACTTTATTCTTCCCCTGAGGGATTGAATGGCGTTTTTTATATTAGAAACGTACCCAAACCTTTACAACTTCTCTTATATCTTTACGCAACTCTTACGAAAATTTTACAACTTTCGTTTCACTTATTCTATCCGCATCGCTTACATCATCTTGCATCTCACCCTTCTCTCTCTCCCTCTTATCTCGCCTATTTATATACTTCTCTTCTCTTTCATCCAAACGCACGCCTAAGCCCTATTTGGACCTGCCTACTTTTGCCTCTCTCTTTCCTCGCTCCTACCTATCCTCGCTCTAAGGAATTTTCGTTTCCTTTTACAATTTTTTGCTAGTTTGTCTCTCTCACTCCTCTCCATTTACTCTCACTTCTACTCCCCTCATCTTCCCCCTGCCCCCTCCTCCTCCCTCACTAAACCTACCTCTCTTTATCCACCTCCTTTATCCATCTTTCCCTTCCTCCCACCTTTCTCAAAATCCTACCACATTCCTCCTGCCAACTTCCTTCTCCACCCCCTACATCTCTCCCATACGTGTTCTCCCTTTCCCCTCCACACAACCTGCAAACCCTCTTCCCTTCTTCTTCCCAATATTTACTTTCTAGCACCTCATTACTAATCTATATCTCGCCACCCTTTTTCATCTCTCCTCCATAACCTCTTCTTAGATATTGCGGGATACGCTCTTCCTTAATCCAACTATACCATATATTGCATCTTCCGTTCCTTATCCTTTTCTCCCTCTCTTCCCTCTGCATCTTGCTTTCCCTCTCAATCCCCTCCCACATCCCTTCTCTTTCCATCTCTTCCATCCCTATATTTTTTACCTTCACTCCTCTCACTCCAAAATAATCTTTCCTTTTTATCTCTCACTTGGACAGCTCTCGATCTCTCCTCGTTCTTTTCTTTATCTCTCTTAAACATTTTTTTACCAACTCTCCTCCTTTTCTCTATCACTCTTCTCTTATAACCCTATGCTCTCCTTCCCGCTCTACTTCTCATTTTTTCCCTCTTCAGTTCCTCTCTAATCAGATACTCTGGTGTCCTACTCCTAAAACCCATCTCAAAAATCTCTTATGCACTCTCTGCATCTCCTCTCTCTCTCCTTCCACCCCCATATTTCAACCCCATATCCCATCACCGTCCACACCAACCTGTCAAATAATTAAACTCTCCTGCCCCAGTCCTTTCCATATCTTCTTTTCCCTATCCTCCACATCTTTCCCATCACCGCCGCCGCTTTTTTTGCCCTTTCCTCTATATGCGCCTCTTGCCCTCCGTTCGCCTACATTGTATATCCTAAATACTTGAACTCTCACTTCCTCAATCACTTTTCCTTTCCATCCCCACCTCATCTTCCTTCTCCTTCCTCCCCCCTTTCTATACCTCATTATTTTTGTCTTTCCCACGTTTAATTGTAATCTCTTCCTATCCATGTAGCCTTCCAATCTTTCCAACATACTTCTCATCTCATCCTCCCCTTCCGTTATCAACATTATGTCGTGCATATGAAAACGAGTAAATTCTTCTTTCCCCTAATGCCACCCCTCCCCATCTTATCCTGCCCATCTCCTCTTCTAGGTCCGCCAGGATCATGTTAAATAATATTGGACTTAGGGGACATCCTTGCCTTACTCCTTTTGCTGTCCAAAAGGGAGCGTCCCAGATGCGCACAGTAATAAACGGCACAGCAGGCTGAGTGAAACGGACACACACCAAATGCGCACAAACCAAACGGACACAGTAACCTACAAACTTACCACATGAGTTGCAACTTTTCGGGCACCTCTACCGACGGGGTGGGTGCAGGAGGGGGCAAAGTCCCCCTTGCATCTCCCCGTGTGTGTGTGTGTGTGTGTGTGTGTGTGTGTGCGCGCGCGCGCGCGTGCAAAGCATTCACTGCATCACATGGGTTTGCGACTTTTCGTGTGTGCATTTGGTCCGTGCGCATGTGCAGTGTCCGTTTATTACTGTGTCCGTTTATTACTGTGTCAGTTTATTACTGTGTCCGTTTATTACTGTGTCCGTTTATTACTGTGTCCGTTTGTTACTGTGTCCGTTTATTACTGTGTCCGTTTGGTCTGTGTCCGTTTGTTACTGTGTCCGTTTGTTACTGTGTCCGTTTGTTACTGTGTCCGTTTATTACTGTGTCCGTTTGGTCTGTGTCCGTTTGTTACTGTGTCCGTTTCACTCAGCCTGCTATGTCCGTTTATTACTGTGCGCATCTGGGACTCACTCATTAAATTTTGTGAGATCACGGAAGTTAGCATGAACTTTCGTGAGCACGGCGGATTCCAAAGACGTTACGAACAATGACTTCTTTTGCAACGTCTTTCGTCACTGACAAAGGAACCTCGCGAACTCGAAAATTCTGATTTTAATGAAACTTGGCATAAATGTAGAGGGGGTAAATACATGAATTTAGAAATTTATCGTAGCTGCCCATAAACGGTTTAAAGGGGTGAAACCACCTTTCAAAGATTGAGACATTTTTCGTTTTCTCGATATATCTTGTTAACTAAACAAAATATTAAAAAATGTTTTATACAAAAGTTTTACAATAAAAGTACTTTTATCTAACTACAGTAATTAAATAAAAAAAAATTTTTTTTTAAACAATTTTTTTTAATTAAAAAAAAATTTTTTTAATTTTATTAATGTAGTTAGATAGAGATATTGTTACCATAAAACTTTTGTATAAAACATTTTTTGATATCTCCAATACTTTTCAAGATATATCGGAAAAAGCAAAAATCTGCTCTACACTACGCACTGAAAAAAGCGTGAGAGAATGCGATAGCACCGCGACGGAGGGCGTTAAAAAATTTCTTTAAAATATTTTTTAACGCCCTCCGTCGCGGTGCTATAGCATTCTCTCATGCTTTTTTCAGTGCGTAGTGTAGAGCAGATTTTTGCTTTTTCCGATATATCTCAAAAAGTATTGGAGATATCAAAAAATGTTTTATACAAAAGTTTTATGGTAACAATATCTCTATCTAACTACATTAATAGAATTAAAAACCTTTTTTTTTTAATTAAAAAAAAATTGTTAAAAAAAATTTTTTTTTTATTTAATTATTGTAGTTAGATAGAAGTACTTTTATTGTAAAACTTTTGTATAAAACATTTTTTAATATTTTGTTTAGTTTACGAGATATATCAAGAAAACGAAAAATGTCTCAATCTTTGAAGGGTGGTTTCACCTCTTCAAACCGTTTATGGGCAGCTACAATGAATTTATAAATTCATGTATTTACCCCCTCTACATTTATGCCAAGTTTCATTAAAATCAGAATTTTCGAGTTCGCGAGGTTCCCTTGTGAGCTACGTTGTAGTTTGGGCTACAACAGAATATATAAAATTATGTGCACACGTTTAAATGCCAGAACTTTGTTTATAAACGATATCGAAGCACAGAACTATACGAAAATTATGGAAAATTGTCGACAGAATTGTTATAACTATCTAGCACGACACTTTAACTCGAGTGTCGTGATTTCGTTCATATAAAGTGTGTGTATGTTGCTATGTGTGTGTGTCCAGAATTTTACGAATTTTTAAAAAAATCTTTGAGAAATTATACATTTTTTAAGTAAAAAAGGTGTCGGTTTTAAGCATATATAATATATTTGCATTACGCGAGCGAGCAAGACAGTAAGCTTGATCTGATTCTCGAGTTTTCTCAGCATACTGTTATTAATTGGCCTGTTCTTTTTTGCTGTACTGCTGCACTGGTGTAATAAGTTAGAGTGAGAAAAAATAGGCCTGTGGCACACACACTTTCCGTAAAACATACCAGTAACGTTTTGACCAATCACATACTTCATTTAGTTAGTTACGGTTACGGTCGCCCAATCCAATGCGTCAAAACGGAAATCCATTTGATGAAATGTTTATTCACAAATATGTTGAGTGGAATGGCCATCGTTATTATGGTTTAGTAGATATAGATACCGGTCATTATGATAAAACAGCTAGTCAGGTTTTAACTTTTATGTTAGTTGCTGTAAATAAGTCTTGGAAATTTCTTATTGGATATTTTTGAGTGGATATAATTTGTCCACATTCGAAATGGCCACGCGTAAATTTGACCACATCCGAAACAGCCACGTCCGAAATGGCCACATTCAGAATGGCCATGTGACGTCGTCTTAAAACTTTTCTTTTTTTTTCTTTTTCCCTTTTCATTAAATTTTCAGTTATGTTCCTCTGTTTCAGGACTAAAGAAGTCAGGATTCACAAGGACATAAACTATTTTATCCAGCAAACATACTTTTATGCTATGCTATAACAATTACATAATTCAGTATAATCGAATATAACAAGTTATATAATAGAGTTGTAACTTGTAATATACTCATTCCTCGTAATTTCCCACTCAAGGAAACAACAATGTTATATAACAGCTATATATTTAATTGTAACAGTTACGTATATGTAATATTATTGACACAATAAAAACATAACTGTAATAAAATAAATATATAACATATTGCATTGTAAAAATATCAAAATAACATAATTATAATGTAAAAAAATCCATAGTTACACATCTGGGACTGCCTACTTCCGCGGTCACCCATCCAACTTTGAATCACCGTCGACGTTGCTTGACTTCGAAAATCGTACGCAACCTAGTACTTCATGATGATCCATGAACACTTGATGCTCATAAATACATATTTGTTATAGATCAGTTTAATAGATGTCAGAAACATGAAACTTGTAGTTAATTAATATTTTTATAAATAAATATAAATTTGCAGTTTTTTCCTGATTTTTACATATGCAAAATAACATGTGGAATAACTTATAAAAATATGTTTTTGCTTTGTTCTTTCGATAAAGCTAAATTATACCCCAGACAGCACGCAATATTTATAAAATATTCATAATATTTATTTAAATATTTTATCCAAATATTTTATAAATATCTTTGTGGTCTTAGATTTGACAAATCATAAAGATTTATCATAAATATTATAAAAATATTTATAAAATATTTATAAATATTTACAAAATATTACTTATACAAATTTTCATTTTTTATTTACCGTAAATATTATATATATAAATATACATATATAAAATATATCCATATATGTTTATACATACGAGGGCTGTATGATAAGTACCCGTGTTTACCGACTGATGGCACCACTGACGCAAAATGTGTATGCCATCCATAGAGCTTGTATTAATGGAGGAGTCATTGTTATATGCCGGAGTCCGCGCGGGGAGAATCAACAGAGACATGAATATATTCTCATATATTCTATCTCTTTTCGTGTTGGATATCCCCACCACTCCGTTTTCTAGAAAGAAAAAAGCACACATACGACAGGTATGAGCCTACCTACTTGGGCTTTGGGTTGTTACAATTAGTACAAAAAATTTTTACATACAAAAGTAATACTGTGCATTCATTGATTGGTATGCATCTTTTAGATTCTAAATTATGTACCACTTAATGAATGCACAGTGTTATCTTTGTAAGCAATTTTTTTTCGTACGAGTTCGAGAATCGGGCCTCAGATTGTATAGTTGCAAACCTGTTCCCACACGAAAAAAGACAGAATATATCCACCTCTTTGTCGATTCTCCCCGCGCGCGTCGCGATGCACCAAGGCCCCTCCATTAATACGATAGACCTTATAGATATGGACTGGCAATACCAAGCGAAACCGTGTCCATACTTCTCTCTCTAAAGAGTCCGGAAATATGTTTCGCGCATGCTTGTACATATTATACATTGAAATCCAATGATTGGATACGTTTTGGTCACGTGTTTTAACTTATGTGTGTGTATATATATGTATATACATATGTATGCATGTGTGCTGACATGCGCGATAGTTATTTCCGGTAACTTTAGAGAAAGAAGTACTAAAAAGTCTGTTTCTCTCTCGCACCTCTTCTGGACACCGTTTTCTATACACAAACTGTAGGCAATTGCCGGTCCATATCTATAAGGTTTATGATTAATACAAGCTCTATGATGCCATCATTTAACGCCATCTTTAAAACGATGACTATCAAAATTTCAGACAGATTTATCGAGTAGTTTTGTTTTGATAACTGTTGAAAGTCGTCAAGTTTGTGTTTGTTTGCAACCATGGAGAAAGAGCAATATCGATCAGTAATTCGATTTCTTTTTTTGGATGGGGAGACATGTGAGGAAATCAAAGTAAAGTTGCATGCTGTTTATAAGGACCATGCACCTTCAATGACTACCATCAGATATTGGTTTAATTAATTCAAGCGTGGTCCGTTTTTGATGAAGAGCGCCCAGGCCGTCCGATTGAGGTGACGACGGAGGATATGATTAACAAAATCCATGATATCGTGCAGGGGGTACAAACTTCTATCTTGGGGAAGTGGGAGACACTTTCAGCACCGCCTATGACATGCACTCAGAAATATGAACTAAAATAAGTGGTGGAGGAAATTGGCGGTACTTCAAAATGTGGCACGCACGCGCGCGCGTGTACGCGCGTATTATGCGCGTGTATTTTATATAATAAATTGAATATTATATAATAAACTTTAAATATTGTACAAATTGAATTATATAATAAACTAAATGTTTCAAACTTCTCAATAACCCAGAAAACATTTTGACATCCAATGTATATACATTGCATATACATCAGTGGATATGACATATCCTATGGACATACAGTGAAATACAAACGACATACATTGGATATCGTAGGTATGTGCAAATGCAACACAATGTATGTGCAGTGTATATCCATGAAATATACATGTGTATATTTGCTGAACATCCTACGTATATGTATATGTGTACATACAGAGAAGTACATATAGCAGATATCTTTTCATATGTACAATGAATATTTATTAGACATCCAATGTATATACACTGCATATACATCAGTGAATATGACATATCCTATGAACATACAGTAAAATACAAACGACATACATTGGATATCGTAGGTATGTGCAAATGCAACACAATGTATGTGCAGTGTATATTCACGAAATATACATGTGTATATTTGCCAAATATTCTACGTATATGTATATGTGTACATACAGAGAAGTACATATAGCAGATATCTTTTCATATGTACAATAAATATTTATTAGATATCCAGTGTATATACATTGCATATATATGAGTGGATATGACACATCCTATGTATGTGCAATGTATATCCGTATAATATACATATGTATAAGTGAGGTACATTCCATATATATTCGTAAAAGTATCAGATAATTTACATCTACACTGAATATTTATTTCATATCCAATGTATGTAAATTGCATATACATCTATGGATGACATTGTATGTATATACAGTGATCTACAAACGAGGCACTATACGTACATAGCATATGTCATAGCCATACACGAATATATACTATACATTTACATTGTATATTTACATTATAAATTTACGAAAATACCTTACATATACTTCTATATACTTGTATCTACAGACATAGGTACTTTTATATATAGAGGAGAGGACCCTAATATGTTACATACGCTAAATATGGGATAGCGGGGTTTCTGCTAAACAAATACGTCCAATTTTTTGGTTCCATCATGAACTTATTATCCTTGCGGTAAAACCTATTTAGTGTAAAATTCATTGTTCGATCATGCGTTCACTCGTTGGAAACGTGAAAATTGTTAATTTTAAGGTTGTAAAACACTCGACAGGTAAGTCTTATTTATTAAATAATAAATAAATATTTGGCAATGAGTTTTGCATGCAGCGATAGAGTAAGTTCCTATTAATAGGAAAATAACAGATATATTGACTTGCTTAATTGTAGAGGTTGGATTTGATGATCGCGAAATCGCAAGCCGTGGTGTCCGTAATATAGGATATTCAGGGTGCAAACAAACGACGAATTCCTTAAACGCCCAGACTTAAATGTCGGGAGAATATTTTAAGATATTTTGTTCAAATAATCCAAAGACGAGCCCTGGATGCAATACCACATACTCATGTTGGGCGCACACTAGCTGTACTGGCAATTTAAGATATAAGTATCTTTATGATTTTTGAAATATATAAGCTTTTGCAAATAAATATTACATTATATGTATTGAAAAATATTAAATAAAATTTTGTAATTGCAATACACATGAATTTTGCACTTTATTAGCGTTTTCTCGAGGTATCCCATATATTAGGAGCACACTTTTACGATTCTGCATAAAGCGATTCTCATTTTTCACATTTTACTCATTTTCAGAAAAATTATTTAAATAAATTTTTCCATTTCAGCATCTTAAGGCCTATTAAATTCCTTTTAAAATGAGCTACTACGTTTTTAAATTCTACTCATAGACTTCCGGCAATCACACAAAATAAAGATAGCATTCCATATTATGATCCTCTTCTCTATATATTCTGTATATTAAAATGAGAAAGGATTAAAGGTTTATGCAATGAAATATACATATTTACGAATATATGTGTATATATAATATATATACATTTATTTATTTTTAATGTATTACATTTACTAATATTAGATTAAAATTAAACTTTGAATTATTTTCAACATAAAATTAGACATTTCTTTGGTCAAAGAATTCCATAAATAAAAAAATTAAAAGACAAAAGCATGCTAAGTTACAATGTTAAGAAGCTCGTTCTAAAAAGGACTTTATCTATTTGAAAAAATATTAAATGAATCAAAATGTTTGTAAAATAATACTATTAATAATTAATACAGATATGCTGTAAAAAATTAAAACAATTAACTTTGTGTTGTTTAAAGCTATTGATTCACTACAGCTATGTTGAATTATGACATCAAAAATGACATAACTTTTTTTCTTGTGTAATATATCGAAATAAATGAGTTTTTTTGAATGCGATCATTCGTGTTTGATAGTATGAATTGGTAAAATCAACCAAACTCTCTTTCTTGTTAATAAATACACGTGTAACTCATTTGCATATGTTCTACAGTTTTAGTAAACGTGAACTTTGTGATGATTGAGCAACATTTACAGATTTACGAATCAAAAAGAGTGTTCGGTGGTTTTCATTAATCTATATTATCGAGTAATTGCATTCGAAAAATCTTATTCATTTCAATGTAGTTTACCAAAAAAAATTTGTATAATTTCTCTAATATTTTATAAATAAACCAAATATTTACAAAAATTTTACAAATATTTAGATTAAGCATTTTTTACAAACTTTAATTCCAAGTATGAAGCCAAAAAAATTCACGTTACCAATTAAATAAACGAAGATTATATATATGTATGGAAACAGCAATTGTACAATAATTAAAATTATGTTTATAATATAGAAAAAATAACGATAATTGGCATACTTTTTACTTATATTCTATTAATATCCTAATAGCAAGCATACATTATTTTGACGTATATTTGCTATCTGAGATAGTATTTATTAAATAATATCAATATAATATTTAGGCGATCTGTTTCAAAACTTGTCTAATATATTTCGATATTAAAGTCCAAAACATGTGTAACATCTCTTTTATTAATAATAAACTATAAATAATTATAAATAAACTTTGGAAATTTTTTTCAAAATTGCATTTAAAAAAAAATATAATTATGAACATAATTTTACATAAGATTCTGACTTTTATAAAACTCAAAAATCTGAATAAAATGCACATTTAATTAATTTTTCTTAAAAAATGCATGAGACAAGTTTGTGAACGAAACGCTTTATCTAAGTATATTCATAAAAGCTCTCACTACATAAAAACTAAAGATTGCACTGAAAAATATAGGTTTTAATGTTTACAATGTTCCTTATATTAATAAAGATTTATTAACATTACTTTAATTGGCTTTATTAAAAAAGTTGGAAAAAACGTTCTATTTTTATTTAAAATACTGTTAAGGATTGCAAATATAATTAAACTTATTTACTAATTAAAATGTATTAATTCCATAAAATATTAACAATTAAATTTTTTCAATTTTTAAAATTATTTTTAACTCTGATTATAAGTGTAATAGTGGAAAAGAAACGTATTGATCTCTAAATGGTAGAACTACTAATTTCCTATTTATGTCATCAATGGACCACATTTCCAGTAAATTATTACTTTTTTTTATATATTGTATGTCAAAGAAAGAAGATTTACATGGCTTGGAGTAAAAATCATTTTGTAAACTGTAATTATAACCTAAGAAGACTGCTGAATTTTCATGAAAAATAAAATTTTTTATTTCAATTATTGTTTTATTTGCGACGTTATTTTTCTTCGCGTCTACAACTTTGCCGTGCTTCTCAACAAAAGGGTTGGGCGCCAGGCGCGTAATCCGCGCCGCACAAAACTCGCAATACTCTCGGTACTTCGCACGACGGCCGAATGCCGGCTAGCCCGCCTCCACACGAAATGGCAGAGGGGCGAGGTTCTTTCTCGGTACGCGGAATAGGAGAGGAGAGGTCTCATGTGAATAACTAGATCGACTGAATAAATATAATAAGTATGTATTGAAGTTAGAATGGCAACAACGTTGTCATCGAGTACAATCTAATCGTGATACATGACTGCCTGGTACGGCTGTAGCGTACTTAGCTCAACATTCACAATAGCTCAAAGCTTACTCTGCACAGACTACAATCTACGTTCAATATGACGGCACACGACGTTAACAATACTTAATAGGCAATGAACGGGATAGGCCGCTACGTAACTTGCGCATTCCGTACAGAAATTCTCCTTTGCGGAAGCCCGCCTCGGTACTGCGCAACCGGCTCACACTCTCGGTATGCGGCAGATGAATCCCGGCGAATATTACTTTACACGCTATCCCGTCGCGAGACTATACTTCTTACGCAAATACAAAGATCGACTGTCTGCTCGACATATTCCCCCAGGGAGGAGACAATGGGCGTAATAACTAATCTATACGAGGCGAAGATCGACACGGCCCTGCTGGGCGGTGATTCGACTCTCGGTATCCCGAGGATAATAGATCCGCCCACCGAACGCTCGGTAGGGTAATTAATTCTCACTAAAGGCCGGGCCGGCCGGCTTCGCTCTTACCGCGTGGTCGAAGTGGTGGCCTTACAAGCAGGGTAGCGTCGTCGATGGCCGTGGAACCGCTCTCGTTGCTATCTCGCCGAACAGTGACGAACCGTGACCGGTCGGGGGCGCCGCGGACGCCGGCAGCGTCCCGCGCATCGATCGCGCTTCGATTTGCGCACACCGATCGCTAGTCGATGGGGGTCCTACGCCCGTCCTGCAGGATCTCAGCGTCCGAGGGCGCCTCTGGTCGTGACGCCGCCTAATTTGAAGGCCGCGGATTGCACGCCGCAATGTCCTTTGCTGTGTCGGCTGCCGCTGGGCCGGCTCGGGGTTGATCAGGCCCCGTCCGGCCTACTCCTCGGAGCCGTGGCTACCGCGCCGGCTGGGGCTTCCTCCACCCTGATAGTCGGATGTAAGTGCGCATGCTTCCTCCCCGGCGTCGCCTCCGGCTGCACCGGACTGCTGCTCCTTTCTCTACAATACAGTATAACGGCAGTGTTTGTCCCCTGACTTTTCCAACGTACCTCGGTACTGTACGCAATAACTTGCCCTTGCTCGCGCTGTCCTCCGGCTGTCCGGGGCCCCGCCGCTCGATCGTCTATGCTTCTTACTCATCTTCCCTCGACGGCTGCTCCGTTGATCACAAATGGTCATCTTGGCGCACCACTTCTCCCGCGGGTCGCGACTTCCGCTTCGCGGATACCTACGTGTCTTAAGAACTACAGAAATCTTATTTAGAAAAGGAGAGGCCGCTCCTCCCCCGCTCGGGGTAATGAGCGGCCCCAAATGACCTTTTCCCGGTCGGGCCATCCGGCCCTTGTGACTGACGAAAAACGTCACGTCACATATTATTCAACTCTACAAATCGGTCAGCAATTCTATTAATATTTAAACAATATTCAGTAGTTTTGAACTTTTTGTACTGAGGAGGATTACAAGTATTTATTAAAGGGCCATCAGAATGTTCCATTAACAATTTTGTAGACAAATTATTATCAGTATTCTTAATAGGTCTTAAAATATTATTTTCTTCAACGATTCGACGAACAACTTGTTGCAAGGGTTGAGAAGCTTTACGAACTTTTTTCTTTAGCTTTTGCATAAAATTTTCGAATGGGAAAGCACTAAAATTATCTAGTGAATCAAATAATCTTACACAATCGCTTAAGTGCAGAAAACTATGTATATTATGCGAAATAAAATCTGGACCATAAATTTGAATAGAATTAGTAATAAAATGCTTCATGAGCTCGTGAGCGTAAGAAATAAAATGTTCATATGTACATTGAATAATAATTATTAATTAAGATAGTGCTTGCCAAGCTAAGTGTAATAAAATTATTGTAAACTTTACGAGGCAGCACTTGCCTTAAGACTATTGGACCTGTATATAGTAAAAAAAGTCTAAATTCAGTTGCCTTATATCGCTTGCATTCTACAATAGATCGAGTCTTCCTTGAAAATTCACAGGGAATATATTTTCTTAGTTTAAGAAGGAAGTTAGAAATATCATTGACATCCTTTGCACGTAATTTGTGAGGAGGTCTACCAAATATCCATCCATAGCGTTTACTGCATAGCAATCTTTTAATTTCGCCTAACAAAAAATTATGCATATAGTCCAATGGCACATTATCAATAATATTAAAGCCTGAAATGTTAATGAAAAGAGTTTCACCAATGTGATGTTCTGGATGAAGTTTATTCTTAAAAGAATCATTTGTTCTTTTTACAAGATTTTCCGTTTCAACAAAACAAATAACATTGTTAATCATTTCTCCTTCTTGATTGCACTTTGTGCAGGAAAAGTAACCTGAATGACTTTTAAGTGATAGAACAAATGATTTTGCAGGTGTATCACAGATTAACATTTCAATTTTAAATTTGCATTTAACAATCTTGATTAATATGCCATTTGTTGTTAACTTTACACATTCGTTAACAAAATCATGTAAAAAATCATTTGGATTTGGTTTTTCATTTCCATGATAGAGAGCTACTAAGAAAATTTCATTTTTAAGGGCTATGATTGATTTGACTGAACACAAAATAGGCCAAAACGAACTGGCAGAACTTTTACTCAGGGGGAGCCCATCAGCTACCCCGAAATAGTGAAATAAACCAGATCCCAATTTTTTACCATATGATTTGTTAGGCGTTTTTAAAAGAGTGCGAGGATCTACTGGTAAATTGTTGGTGCAATAAGAAGGATCTTCGCGCAGAATGGTAAGCAGCTCTCTCAGTGCAGAGAAACTAATGCTGTTTTTTACAGCCCATTCAGCAATTTTTGAAGATAATTGCTTACTATTTTCGACATGGTCCAAACGCAAATTTGTATCTCTAATTGTGCTGTCAGAATTATAGAAGGGTTGTTCGTTGAACGTCAAGTTATCAATGTCTAAATAACTTGAACCAATGTTCTTGGTATCAGAATTATAATCAACTTTATTTGAGTAGTAACGATTGGTTTCATCAATTGTATTCTCAACCGTAAAATTTTGAACATGAGATTGATAAGTACTGTTAATAATTGCTACAGATTGGTTTACTTTTTTTTAAATATATCTAGAACGTTTTTCTCGGAAACTCTTTGTTTCATTCATTTTCACTTGAAATATCGAACATATATACTTAACAAAACTAAGCTTTAATAACCACAAATATTATAAATAATAGCTAATTCCCTACACACCCATTGAATACAAAGCTTGTTAGCTAAACTAAAAAAACCTATATCTCGTAGTTCAACCTTTCATACAAAATTTAATATTAATTATTAAAAATTGGAAAAATTAGATTACATTAAAACAATTTTAGACATGTAATAACAATGCGTGTAGAAGTAATAACTGTTAAGTCGAGACTAGACTATCAGTCTGTTCAAAAGAAAATAAAATGACATACGTTCAATATAAGCACACTATTATACTAGTGGCAAATGGCTACGTATCATTGTCATCAAGAGTGTTGGGTTGAATTTGGTTAGTCTTCTTCTGTGCATTAATGTATCGATCCTTACTTTTGACGAGCCAAGATTTTATATAGTTTATTGCCTCGACCTCAGTGGCGCTAGGAAATTTAGGATTTTTACGAACGACATCTGAAAATCGTGAAAAAATAAATAATGTATACTTTTATAAAATAAGATTTTTTAATTTATGAAATTATTCACAATTTCTATCTAACTTATATTATGATTTTTATCTAAAATAACAGCTGCAATGTTTAAATTTTTGAATACTTTTTTCTTTTTCGCACCTTCCCAAGAGTATAGCATTCCGACCTCGTTTAGTAGTATTCTATACATCATTCTTGTAATCAACTCTTTTAAGTTAGATCCCCCTATCCGACTCAACTCTTCAGTCTAAAATATAAAAAGTTTATTAAATAAAGGCTATTATAGAGAGATCAACATTAAACTTTAGTACATATTTAGTTGTTATTATAAAAAACAAAATTTATATAAAAATTAAGATAGAAAGTCTATTCATACCAATGCTATTGCATTATCGATTGATGCGTTAATCCAATCTTCCACCTTAATTAATGATTCTTCGGTCATCGGAAACAAATGCATAATTTTGAAAACTTCCGATCTATCATTACACAGGCACAAAAAAAGTGGTTGGTCCGGCGGACTAGACTAGTCAATCCTTATGTATTTTGACCCGCTGAATCCGAATCTAAAGTCAGAATTGCAAAGTTAGCTTGCATTTTATAACCACAAAAAAAATTCTTTTTTAATTACACAGGCACACAAAAAAAAGTAGTTGGTCCGGCGGACCAGACTAGTCAATCCTTATGTATTTTGACCTGCTGAATCTGAATCCAAGGTCAGAATTGCAAAGTTAACTCGCATTTCTTAACCTAAAAAAAATTTTTTTTGAGGTTACAAAAAAATGAGCTTCTTCAGAAATTCTGACCTTAGATTTGGATTCAGCGGGTCAAAATACATAAGGATAGACTAGTCTGGTCCGCCGGACCAACATTAAAAAAAAATTTTTTTTTGAGGTTAGGAAAAAATAAGCCAATTCAGCAATTCTGACCTTGGATTTGGATTCAGCGGGTCAAAATACATAAGAATAAACTAGTCTGGTTTGCCGGACCAACATTAAAAAAAAAAATTTTTTTTAGGTTAGAAAATGCGAGCTAACTTTGCAATTCTGACCTTGGATTCGGATTCAGCGGATCAAAATACATAGGAATTGACTAGTCTGGTCCGCAGGACCAACCACTTTTTTAATTTTGTGTGCCTGTGTGATCAGCGACCACGAAAATTCATAAATAATAAATTTCAAGCGAATCCGGGGCTCGATTCTTGAATTCATTTGCAAGAGAAACGTATTCGCAAATTCTGTTCTTACAGAAAAGTTGAAAATTTATTGGCTATCGTATGACTTTTAACCAATAAACTTGCAACTTTTCTGTTAGAGCGGGTATTTGCGCATACGTTTTCTTGCGAATGAATTCAAGAATCGAGCCCCCAGTCTATTTTGATAATTTTATCTGCCATATTAGATCCGCAATTATGAATTTTTCAAATTAATTTGAATCCGGATTCATATTCATTAACCTAAAAAGTATGGGTGTGTCAAATTTAAATTCGTATTGTCTTATCAGTGGTATTGATTACACTGATTGGACATGAAAAATTTTTTGGTTTTACAAGGCATCTGCCAATGTAAACCCCTGGAGCTGGTTCCTGGGCCCGTACGACTCCAGTTTTGTTTCGATTAGTCACGGCCCTTACAATTGTTTCGCTGCGAGGTTTTAACACGGTTTGTTGATATGATTTGAATTTCAGAGTAACGTCTCTTATCGTTAACTTTTTCTGGTTATAATCGCACGTTACTTGTTGCTTTCGTAGGAAATCTAATCCTAGGATGCCATCGTATTCTAGCGGAAAATCATCCTTTACTACGTACATCGGATGTTTTATCTTATGCTTGCCTAGCTCTATTGTTGCCTGTATTTTTCCTATGGTGTAGACCTTGTGGCCTGTTATCCCAACGAGGGCTATTCTTTTATGGCGTATTTTGGTTTCGCCTTTTAAATTTTTTACTTTTATTAACGAGAGTGTGGCTCCGGAATCGAATAACATGTCGATTTTGCCTGATTTGGTCTCTCGTATTGAAAGTGTGACTAAGTCGAGTCCGCTATCTTTGTGTGCGTCTCGCTTTACATGCGTAACTTGATACGCGGCGGCTGTGTGCGCCGAACTCAAGTTATCGCTCGAGCTCTCATCGCTGTTGCTGCTCGCTGATTCCGAGCATTTTGACTTTTTAATTTCTTTATTCTTATTTTTGCTATTTTTAGCTTTAGCCTTTATATCGTCTTTGGCTCTTTCTTTGGGCCAAGGGTCACCTTCTTTTTTAGGGTGCCCGTGTAATTTCCAGCATTTGTTCCGGGCATGTCCGGATTTTTTGCAATAATCGCAGTATGCGTTTAATGTATTTACGCGAGAGCGTCCTTTCGGTCTCGGTAATTTAAACTGTTTGGCATGTCGACTGTTTCGACATTCTCGTTCATTGTGGCCAGTTTTCCCGCACTTTTCGCATTGGGAAGTCGGTTTATGATTATTCTGCTGAGATTCAGTTTAGACCTCTTTCTTGTGTCCATTGGTTCGTGGATTAGGTCCCTTGACCTTTCCTTCTGCGCTTGCTTTTGCGATTGTTTCATAATGTTGAGTTGTCCAATCCCTCGAAGTCTTATTAATCTCGGGGATTATATTTCGTGCTTCTTTTAAGCTTGAATATTGGATGTGTGATCCGTGCTGGTGCCGTAAATCTCTGAACGATCGCCCATGTGAAGGATCTAGCGTGTGGCTAGTAAGGCGTCGCGTATTCCTGGCCATTTTCCTCGGCGGAGAGTGGACTTCGTTTTGATTTCCAAGTTGAGAACGAAGTTTGCGAATTTCAATTAATAGCTCATGGAGCATGTTCTCCATGGGGTATATCGGTCGCCTATTTATTTGTGGCGTTGCCGGTGTATTTCCATTTTGCTCGTGTGAGTCCTGAAGCTCTTGTGCTTTTTCTTCGGGTTCTTCCCGGATTACGCGGGGTAACGCATGTAACGGAGAGCGTGCCGACCGTCCCGCTACGTCTGTCCCCGTTAATGAACGTGTGTCCATATTGTCAATGTTTTACTTGGTGGACATTTACGTTTGGTTATAAGCGTGCGTGCTGAGTTCGCGTTACGGCTTATTTTGTAATATCGCGTATGTCGCGTTGTGCTAGTGCGTATGCCTTTGAATTACAGCAGCTATCCTAGCTATTTCTTTTACGGTAATTGCAGTTACCGGGGGTCAACCGATATTTCGTGTTACAATTTTATGTCGTCTTACGCTTGTTTCGCGTTACAATTTAATGTTTGTCGGACTTACATAAGTACGATGAGCTGCATGGTGCGGCGATCAGCTGAGCCTTGTCGTGGTAGGTCTCGGCGTCGTCTCGAGTTTTACTCTTATCGCTGACGCGCTATGTACGCTCCGGCGTGGCTGGCTTCCTGGCCTGTACAGCTGATTGCTCGGTGACGCTTGGTTCCTCTTGGATCTTCCTTTTGGCAGTGCAAATCCCCACCGCTGCCACCACTGTTGTACCCCTCGTTGTGAGTACGATTTTGGGATCGCTGCCAGAGATCTCGCGAGGAAGGTATTTCGTCACATACACCGTTATTTGTCTTGAACACTTTTATTCTTGTATTCAGTTACAATAGTTAGATCGCGACCCCGCAAGGCAGAGTGTCGCGTCTAGGAACTTGTTGTCCACGACCCCGCAAGGCAGAGTGTCGTGGTTGTATATTTAGTATAAGTTATCTCGGCGATACACGACCCCGCAAAGCAGAGTGTCGTGTGTAGTCTTAGTTTGTCTACTTCGGATTGACCCGATCCTCACCTTCTTTCGCCGGTTTATATATCCGATAATTCGGTAGTTGGATCGAAAGAAGGGGAGGATTGCGTGAGGGCGTAAATCGGTCAGTATTCCAAATTATTGCTTAGACAGCAAGTGCTGTCTAAGGAGCATTGCGCTAATTGTCGAGCGGATTGCGCGAAACCTCGCGCGATGCGCTCGATGCTGACTGCAGCTGACCGACTTACGTCATCGTGTTACTGACACCTTATCGTTATGAGTGTGTCACTCATAACAAACTTATGAAAAAAAAATTGAGGCCAGAACGAGAATCGAACCAGCGACTCCGCGCTTACGAAACTAGAGCTCTGTGCGCTTGGCTACGAGCGGCTCTGACAATAGGTTAAAATTTTCTGTACTTACAGATATCGGAAATCTTCAAAATCGATTTTCTCGAGTATTTTTGAGAAGCGCATCGTACTGCTTTAGGAAATTGAAGTCCGGGTACTGATCTTCAAATCCTATAAGTATAAAAAAAATCGGTGTTCCATGACCCGTAAGGTCCCCTTGTTAGACTTAAGCCAATTTTAAAGAAGCTGAAGTTGACTGAAGAGCAGCAGGAAGCGTTCAAAATCACTAATTCTACAACATTACTTACAAAGCTACTAGTTCTACAATGTTACTGAGTAAGCTACTAGTACTGGATAGTAATAATTTGTTACTCTTTCTTAATACTACAATGCTCACTATTTAGTTTGGATTTAAAATTTCTATATGGTAAGAAAAATTTTCATACATTCACAGATCATATTCAAAATTTTACAGTTATTGTTAATGAATCTATTTTGTTCTTATTATGCTCTTCGAACATATAATCATGTCAGCTTGGCAAACTTGAGAAGTTTCTGTGACAGCCACGCTTTGTTCATTATTACAAGCCGGCACATGATTATATGTTGCAAGCGTTTTAGTGAAACATGGACAAAATATGTTGCAAGCGCTTTAAGTGAAACATGGACAAAAGGTTTATTATCAATAATTGTAAAAGACAATAAACATAATTTTAAAAGTACAATTATAATTTAACTACAAATAAAAAATTTTTTTAATGTCTTTTTGAATGCATGAAAAGAATTGCATTAATTATAATAAATTGTTTTTTGGGATAGACAGTACTACACAATATTATTCTCCCTTCCTTCCCTCTCTTTCTCTCTTTCTCTCTCTCTCTTTCTCTTTCTTAATTTAACAATAATACTTTTTCTAGCACAATAATTATAATTTATTTATACGTATAAATAACAAATATGTGTAAATTGTTCACCATTACAAGCCGGCATATGTATGTTCCAAGAGCATTAAGTGAAACACAGACAAAATAGGTTTATTGCCAATAATTGTAAGAGAACAATAAACATAATTATAAAAGTATTATAATAAAGTGTTTTGGGATAGACATTTTTTAAAAGATTTACTACGCAATATTATTCTCTCGCCTTCCCTCTCTCTTTTTCAAATCCTTCTAGCACACTTATTATACATTTATATTTAAAAAATTAGAATATATTTAATATTCCAATATTATTTAAAGTAACGTTAACTTTTATATATATTATAAAAAGAAATGAGATATCTGACACTACAAAATGAGTGAAATCCCAACAAAATTACCTTTTTAAAAAAAAGGTATAAAAAAGCGCCAAGTATACGCGCGCATGAAACGCCCTCAAAGATCTATTTTTGTACAAAATAATTTTAATTTGGCACTACAAATGTACAAAATTTTAATAAAATTTTCTTTTCCCCCAAAAACAACAAATAATTTAATTTCTCTACAAAAGTAATGATATGAAGAAAATGCGCCAACCATGAAAATGGATGTTCATACAAACTAAAACATCCACTTTTACAAATAATTATTTGTACAAATATTATAAATAAATATTTTAATACAAATTTTACTACAAAAATTTGGCGCCGCTAAACCTAAAGAAAAAGAAAGAGAGCTGGCAAATTATTCGGTTTAGCGGCGCCAAGTTTTTGTAGTAAAATTTGTATTAAAATATTTATTTATAATATTTGTACAAATAATTATTTGTAAAAGTGGATGTTTTAGTTTGTATAAACATCCATTTTCATGGTTGGCGCATTTTCTTCATATCATTACTTTTGTAGAAAAATTAAATTATTTGTTGTTTTTGGGGGAAAAGAAAATTTTATTAAAATTTTGTACATTTTTCATTATACCACAATATTTTTCTTCTATGACACAAAACACTGTTTTTAACATATTGCTAGTTATTCCTTCTTCTGTACCTTTCTTTTTTGGTAATTCCCTAATGAACTTTCTTACTTGTTCTGTTGTAATTGACTCAAATTTTTCTAGCTCTCCCTTCTTTTCAATACAATAAATAGTTCTCTTATTTGTGCTCGTTGTATAATTCTTACCTATAGATTTTATTGTGTCTTTAATACTTTGTATATAATATAAGTTAAATTTATCAGCTATATCACACTCTATATTATTGTCTAATATTTCAAAATCTATTTTTCCTACAATTTTCGCGCCTATTGGTCCTCCTCTAATAAATTTTTTTTAATGATTTCCACATAGTTGTGGGATTGTTACTATTATGCTCAATCATGTTTTGATAATATTCTTTTTTCTTTGTTCTAATTAAACTAACTACTGCATTTCTTTCTATTTTAAATTGTTGCCAGTTTTGTTCCGTGCTATCGTACAGTGCTTTTCTATAAGCCTCATCTCTTCTAGTCGCTAGCTCTTCTATTTCCTTTGAATACCATTTTTCCTTTCCCATATTTTCGGTATTCTGAAAATTTTCTTAGGTGCTGAGATGTCTAGCGCATCTACAATACTATTAATTAAATTTTTTGCCCTTACATTAATATCTAACTTATTAATATCTAAATCATATCCTTTTTCTAAATTACTCTCCACTAGCTTAATAAACTCATCCGCATTATATCTACTATAATCCCTGCCACTGAATTCTTTATATTTACAATCTTGTTCGTATTTATCACGACTTTTATCCACGCATGATCCGTTATCTTAGGTTCGTACTTGATTTCTACATTTATATCTTTATTCGCAAAAACTAGATCTATAATTGTTTTATTATTTTCGGTAACTCTCGTTGGTTTATCAACATATTGCTTCATACCTAGACTTTGCATAGTCGTTAGCAGTTTATTTGTATAATAAGAGTCTGTCATACAATCTATATTAAAGTCTCCTCATATTATACACTTTTTTTTTATCGTTAATTCTTCTACTACCTCCTCTAAGAATCTTATAAACTCTCCATGTGACGCACTCAGTGAATGATATATTACTATTAACACTCCTTTAAACGATTTCTCTTTTACTTCTATTGCAACGCACAACACAATCCTTTCTAATTTTTTCAATACTACTATTTCATACTTGATATCGTCTCTTACATACAGAGCAACCCCCCTGTATTTCTATTTTCCGCGTCGCATCTAACTACACTGTATCCCGGTACACTTATTTCACTGTCTTCAATTTCCGCAATCAGTCTCGACTCCGACAATGCAATAACTGCCGGATTTAATTTCTTCATAATCTGATGCTGTATCTCGTCCTTATGTGCCATTAAACTTTGCGCGTTTGTATATATTATCTGATCTTCTTCTTTCTGTCATTGCTATTTTTTGGCTTCCCATCCACCTCTCCTCTTCTCCTCTTT
This sequence comes from Monomorium pharaonis, assembly GCF_013373865.1. Classification (NCBI taxonomy): domain Eukaryota; kingdom Metazoa; phylum Arthropoda; class Insecta; order Hymenoptera; family Formicidae; genus Monomorium; species Monomorium pharaonis. The sequence goes on from NC_050470.1 coordinate 14,306,010, forward strand.
GATAGCCCTCTTGTATGTCGGGCATTCCGGATCCAGAGCATCATGATCGTCTTTTATTTTTAAATTATATGTTTTTATTTTAAACATACAATTTACACATTTGTTCTGCTTCTCTCTACATTCACTTGCTTTATGTTTTCCTGTACATTTATGACACGTTTCATCTCTCGTACAGTTTTTTGCAATGTGGTAGAATCCCCAGCATTTGAAACATCTCTTTATGCTAAAGTGATTGAACACGGGACATTTTCTCGAGCCTATATTCAACTTTTCTTTTTTTAACATCAATTCATGTGTTACTTCATCTACTTCAATTATTAAAGATCTACCTACTTTTCCTTTTCTTCTAGATTGATTATCATCCATATTTTTTCTTTTCGGGATTTTCTTAACTATGCTTATATGAGATTCACCAATACTATTCTGTTTCTTTATTGTATCTATTAGCTCATTGTCATCCAACTCTATTTCTTTCTCGCTAATATTAACAATTTTTATTTTCGGCTTCTTTTGTAGTGATTCTGTAACATTATAATTGTCACCTAGTTTAGACTGTACTACATCTTTTAATTTATCTATTTCTTCTCCGGTCTCACATCCTAGAATTACTGTTCCTTCTCTTCCTTTTCGTACCTTTGTTATCCCCATTGGCATATTCTTAATATTAACGTTTTCTTTTATTATTTTTTTAGTCTCACATTTTTCACATCTATTTTTTAGTGGTCTCACTTTCTTGCTGAGTCTTCGGTTTGATGATTATGATGTTTTCCTTCTTTTTCTTTATTGCCTCACTGTAACTGCCGCGCACATTTTCCGCTGACGCCTGCATTCCACCTCGTATTATTTTTTGTAGGTCTTCCATT